>NC_081407.1:568419562-568737971 GCF_030272615.1 Cryptomeria japonica | reverse complement strand
AGTTTTTAAATTCAAATTACCCACATGCCTCCTAACTTCTAACCACCTAACTTAACCATCCCTCTAACCTAAACCATTCCACCTAACCCTGTTTTTAACTAACTCTATCCTATCTTGCACATTCTAACCTCCTTATCCTAACCTTCTATGGTATGGATATTCTCCCCTTGAGACATATGGCACTTTGGCCACATGTCTCCTCTTTTGGACACTTGCCCTCTTATGAGCAAGGCTCCTTGACACTTGTCACCACAAAGATGACAAGTGTCCCTTCCTCCAACTTCCTCCAATTTCACCCTTGATATCTTCAGACTCAATCTTGACCGTTGATTCCTGCCACCTCACTTTTGGCTTTGGAAAACCTATAAATATCCTCCATTTTGGAGCACAAAGGATCCCATCTCATTATCAATTTAGGCATAGTTACTACAGGCATATTCATTCTAGCATATCATTTGAGCATTGTTATTATAGGCAATTGCATCTTAGATATAGTATAATTTGATCTTTTTTAGAATAATTGTTGAATCATGTAGCTTAATCAATCTCCTTTCTAGCTTAATTGCATCATCATCATATCTTAATCATGCATATCATTAGCTTAATTAGCCTCTTGGATCAATCTAGCATAATCAATCTCATCTAGCTTGCATATCATTATCATTTCAAATCCTCCATCTAGGTGTAGTCAAGTCACTGGGATTGCTTATCCAGATCTGAGAGCAAATCCATACTCGCATCTCTTAGGAGGCGATAGGTCGCTTTGTCATGGTTTATCTTTCATTTGCTTTTAATTTGCTAACCATGCTTGTAATGATCTATTTGAGTGTTTATGTTGCAGCTGCAGGTATCACACTTCACAGGCACGACATTTTGGCGCCCACCGTGGGACTGAAAATATCATTTTTGGCCTCTTAACATCATCAAATTTTTAATCTAGCAGGTTTCTGGCCGGGTTTGATTCAGAATCTCATATGAGTTCCTTTGCAGTATAGTATGAGTTTCTTTGTGTACTCGTACGAGAAGGTGAGAATACTTGTACAAAATTCTGCTTCTGTGTTTTCAAAATAGATTACATTTTAGGGTTTTCATGTTTCAATTTGGCTATTACTAATGCTAACCCTGGTTTGTTTGTGAAATTTTCTAGCAGCCTAACTGGTTTTTGCAGGTTGATTGTCGAAGATTATGTTTGTCAAAGCTTCATTTCATCAAAACAAACATGACTACTAACGTATCTATTTCACAGGTTGCCTAAGGAGAACTCAACCAAACTTTGTGTCTTGTTTAAGTTTTCTAGGAACACTTATTTTGATAATGGTAAATGAACATCTTGCTTTCTATGTTTGAGAAATTTTCTAAAAGGTAGGAGAGTATGCTCTTGTCCATTTGGACAATCAGATATCCCAACCCTTGAAGTGCTTCTATGTTTGAGATTTGATTAACTTTAGCGGGCCTGTCACAGTGGGAAAAAGTAATCACCTTGTGAGAACGACCTAAGTGAGTACAACTAGACCTAAGCTTTCTGACTCATTCTAAAAAATAGGCCTCTCGGGATTAAAGTCTCGGAAGATGGGATTGTTTGAGTTTTCTTTTCTGAGATCTCTCATATTGTACATTTAGTAGGGCCTCACGGTCTCAATCACGCTTGCGTGACTACTACTTGTTTTGATACCTTGTTGGGCTATAGGCCTCAATCGCACTTGCGCGACTGCAAGGAGTAATTTCAAATGGAAACCCTTACTACGAACCCTAAGATAGAAGCTACCCGATTCGCCCCTGAAAGGGGGATAATCTTTGTGCAAGAGAGATAGTAACTCTCCCAAGACACTTTCCATATCGTGCCCTCATTAGTGTTTGGAGTCGGATAATACAACATTTAGAATCCATTGTGTGAGACTTAGCGACCGTATTCTGATTAGCTATTGGGTGTGTAACTAAGTTTGCAAGCATAGGTTTTCTCTCTCAGCCAACTTCGTTAGGATTTAGCGTGTTGTTCTTGAGGTCACTTATCATATCACGTGTTTGCTATGTCTTCATCCCCGAAAAAGAAAATCAGACATCTAAAACTGGAAAACAGAAGCAAAACATCAAACTTCATTGATAAAAAATCTGTCCAAACAATTTTTTTTGTCTCTGTTCTATCCTCAGTCGTACTAGTTTTCTAGCTTGTCGTACGAAAAATCTAGTTTATTGTCTGGTTCGATGAGAATTGTCGTACGAGTCAGCGTAGCAGAGGATTTTGTGTTATCTTTTGTCGTCTGGATTTGTGAGAAATCTCAAACAAGTTTATGCCTTTGTTGTGTGAGATTTCTAGTTTGTCGTATGGGCCTATCTAAATTGCCATCCGCGGCTATCTAAACTATCATACGAATTTCTGTCTTTGTCGGTCCAAAGCTGTCTTCTTGCATGTCTTTTTTAGATCTATTATATTTGCTTGGTCAATTTACAGTAGCATAAAAAAATCTGTCATTTTGTGCTTAGATTGTCTCCTTGGTTCGCTTGGTCAAGTTATCTTCTGTCAAATCGGATTCTAGAAATAGACACCTCAAAGATTTTCAAGTATTCGCCTTCAACAATTTCAAGATCTAAACATCTCAAAGTGCATTATCACCCTCTTTGATAAATTGATCACTCAAAACATAGTTTCTCATTAGGATCTATCATCCTCTATCATGAAACTACAACGTTTGGTCAGGACAACCTTGTCCCACATCGTAGGATATATCGTTCCTATTGGACTTGGTTTATCAAAATCATCATCATTGCACTCCAAAACCGAAGATCAAAAAATTTGTAAACTTTTAACCACTTGAATCATCTTTTCGTGTCATATCACTCTATCATATCTACATTGACAGTTGATCACTTATCGAAACAACTCTTAGACAATCGAATCCTTGCACAATATCTAACACACGTGTATGCCCATTTTAAATAGAGCATAGAGACGGAAGATCGCATAAATGGAAACCGAAACATTTGAAATAACTGAAGATTATAGAAACATGGAACCCGAAAACAAAATATAAGAAGGAGAAATAACAGAACAACATCTTCGAGAAATCAAACAAGACCCTAAATTCGATAAATTTATGACAAAAATATTGGAGGGAGAAAAAGAAAAATACTTCCTAATGTTAGCTAAATCTGGTGCTACACTCCCCCAAGATTTTGATGTGAGAAAATTAGCACAAAAGAGAAGTAACTCTTCCCCTAATAACGAACGACATGAGGATATTTTTGGTCTCAAAATTAACAACACATCAATTCTTGATAACACAAGAACTAATGAGGAAACTTCCATTCCCAAAAATGATGACTTAGAAATTCTCAACCATGTCAAATCTAATGAGGACACAAGAAGGGGTCGAGATGACACAAGAAGAGATCAGGATCATACTAGAACACATACTCATGGTTATACAAGGACAAATCATGTTGATAATCCTATCACAACTATTACACAACAAATACAAACATTGCAAACAAAAATTCAAGATATGCAGAGAGGAATTTTTAGAAGATGCTCGCTTCAAGAAATATGTCCTTATTCCTTCGATATAAATCTAAACATGATACCATTTCCTACAGGTTGTGAAACTCCTCGATACGATAAATATAATGGAAGCATTGATCCTCAAGATCATATACGAGAATTTTGAGCGATGAGTATGGAGTTTGCACCTGAGGATACCTACTTGATGAGATTATTTCCAAAGAGCTTAAGTGGACTAGCTATGGAATGGTTCTCCAAACTTTCACCTGGGATGAGATCATTCACAAAATTGGTGGATAAGTTTGTTTCACAATACTCTTATAACATTCAACATGAGGTAACAATGCTCGACTTATGTAATACTAAACAAAAGAGTGGAGAACCGTTCATGACGTTTCTATAAAGATGGAGATGGTTAGCTTCATGATATCCTCGAATGGTGCTAGAATACGAGAAAATAGACATATTCATCGACAACCTAAATGGACAAATGAGCTATCATCTCAAAATGCAATTCCATCAAAATTTTGAAAAGAGGATTGATAATGGTATCAGAATGGAAGAATCTATGGTAAAGAAGGGTGAGTTGAAGCTATACAAAGAAGGCGTTAATTATCCTAATAACAATAACAAGAATAACAATGATAAGCCTAAATTTTGGAATAAAAATCGAAATGTCGTCAATGATGGAATAGTGGATAACAACAATGTAAAACCAAAACAACTAGTTTTCAATTTATCCACCCACTCAGCAGCAGCTCAACAAAATAACAATCACCAAAAATCAACTTTCAACAATTTCTTTTGAAGGAAATTTACAAACATTGGTGAACCACTTGGGTCAGCACTGAAGACAATTCTTGCCAACAAATTGATTACTTTGCCAAAAGGAAGGAACTATGAACCTCAAGCAAAACCCTCTTGGTGGAACGATAACCATTATTGCGATTTCCATCGAAATAAGGGACATCGCACAGATAATTGTCAGCAGTTGAAACATGTCATCTAAGATTTAATTGATAATGGAGTAATAACTGTAGATGGACATACGACAAACGAATCTCATACAACTTTTAAAACTCCGCTTTCAAACTATGAGAAGGGTGAATCATCAACAACACATAATGGTAAGGGTAAAGCAAAGGTAAACTACACTCATACATATGATAATGTGGTAAATGTGATTGTAGTTAAAGAAAAGCAACATCAAGAACTTGCTCATGCTATCACAAGAAGCAAAGCTAAAGTTGTTTTGTCGGGTCCTACCACTAACATGTCATCCACTGCAAAACAATATAATCTAGTGGAGAAATTGCAGAAAACGCCCGCACAAATATCCATCTTAGAACTTTTAAAGCTTTCACCTACACACAAATAATTTCTTGAACAAGCATTAGCAGATACAACATTTTCTAAGGATCTTGATATAGATCAATTCCAAACCATGGTGGGACATCTCACAACCCCTCACTGCTTATCATTCACTGAAGAAGACGACATGTGCTTGCAACATCCCCATAATGATCCCTTGCATATTGAAGTCCTCATTCATAAGATGCGAGTTAAACATGTCCTAATAGATGGAGGAGCTGGCTTAAACCTTTGAGTCTTGTCCGTGCTCTAGGTTATTCAGAAGATGCAGTTGATCCCCGGAAAAAGATCACCATCAAAGCATATGATGAAGAAGAGCGTTCATCTAAAGGAATTGTGATGTTACCCATCAGAGTGGGTCCTTTGCAGAAAGACACAACATGCCAAGTTCTAGACTTGGACTTATCATACAACATACTCTTGGGAAGACCCTGGATACATGACATACAAGTTGTTCCATCAACATATCATCAGTGCCTAAAATTTCCCTACAATGGGCAAGAAATCACGATCTCAGCAGATTCAAATCCATTTCAGTACTGTAGTAATCTCAAACCAGCTCAAGAGGTCATTGTTCCTCATAATAGGGAGGCATTGTCTTCGAACACACAATCCAAAGAAAAATCATTTGCTTCAATTTTGTCAAGTATGGAAAAAAATGTAGCTAAGAGATCGAGGGAACGGATAATATTCAATATCACAACTACCACTTTCTCCTAAGTCCTATGGAAAACCATCAAACTCTAAACAACAACCAATTGTGAAACATCTTCCAATATTTGATGGAGCATTTGTTAGTGCTAGGACTTTATTAGAGGAAACATAAGACAAAGATGTACTACTGTGGCTATACAAGGATGAAGAAGTCCAACAAAAGATCAACAATGTCTGCATACCTACAGAAAAGTATTGAAAATGATTTAACATTCTTCAAAAAATGGGATACACTGGAACAGGTCCTATAGGAAAAAGAAATGAAGGTATCTCAGAACCTATCCAACCTCACACTTCACACAAAGAAACTCATACTATACTGCAAAGGAACTCGTACGATATTCTGAATCAGACTCAGGCAAAAACCTGCTAGATTGAAAGCCAAAAAGTAGAAAAATAAAAAAAACAGTGAAAAAGCAGAAAAACCAAAAATAGTGAAAAAGTAGAAAAATCCAAAAACAATGGAAAAATCAGAAAATACAAAAACAACAAAAACATCAAAAAATAAACAAACAAAAAAAATCAAATATGAGAAAAAGTGCAATAAAAATAGATGGTGAAAACCTGACAAATAGACGCTATTTGTCCGCTAGCTCTTCCATCTATTAGTTCATGCATCCTTCCGCTTGCATTCATTTTCCATCAGCGTTGTTCATATCCGAGAATGCCTTTGTACATACGCGGACATCGCAGGTGATTTCTCACCATGGTTTGGATAATTGGGGATATCATAATGACTTTGTTTCTAGGCTTGGGGCAAAATCCTGCACCTAGTTGGGGGCAAAATTTTTGATCATTTTGGGCTTCATCAAACAGGAAGAATGATAATTAGACAGCTCTTGTCAAGCAAAAACTGAGACACATTCAACGTTGAACACAAGATCAAATTGTCAACCATCAAACTGTCACATGTTAGTCTAAGCACATCACACACTTTTCAATGGATGATATCTTTTAGATAATGATTTTAACATGATTGTTCAACTTTTTTATCTTGATTTTCGCTATCATGATTTCTGAGTGACTCCATGATGTCTTTGACTAGAGGAATAAGGAAGGAACATGATATTTTTCTTGTCTGTTGTTTGTAAATTAATCATTAATATGTGCAAATTTATCTCAGGACATGATCATCGGAGTATCATCGAAGACATTTCCGATTTGTGTATAGAAATGGTTAATAATGTTTGTTTTACGCAAGCAATACTTAGGTCATCTTGGTTCAATTATACCTCGATGCTTGTGCTAACTTGCAATATCAAAATCCAGCAAAGTAGTGCTCAGGTCATCATGGTTTAATTATACCATTGATGTTCGCACTCACTTCCCACATTTTAAAAGAAAAAACTCAATGATGATAAAACGCAATAACCCAGTGACTGGTTCGATCGTAGCATTGTATTTCATTTGCATTTGCATCTCATTCTTGCATGGGATATCCTATCCAAGGCAAAATCTATCGCAGGAATCATCGAGGTATCATCATAAGTGTATACACAATCAGACTGATGACTCATCTCTCTCCAGATATTGTTGACCCAGCGCAAATGTTATGTTATCCCCTCACCAGAACCAACATCAGCATATCTGAATCTTCCTGCAACCTAATCTCAACAAAATGTCAGTTTTTTATCTAATCAATCTTATCAATTCTATCAATCGATCGCATCTAATCTATTCTATCATATCTTATACAGGATGTATCTTTCTTGGAACCAGACGTTTTGATCAAGTCTTACACAGGATATATTGTTCCTGAAACCGGTCACTTTGATCATCTTTGTCTTATACAGGAGATGTCAATCCTGAAACCAGACTAAATCTCGATCTTATCAATTTAATCAATCAAGCCTTATCAATCATCACATTGAGAACCGCATCAATGTGATCGTAGAACTCACACTTTCATCAACCATAGTTGCAGAAAACAAATCATTTCTAATCGAGAAATCAATTTTGCAAAAATTCAAACACTCCAAAAGTCAATTATCTCAATTAATCTCCTGAGGGGGCATCATTGTACCGCAACTTATCAATCAATGTCTGAGGCATCCTATCGAACCAATATCATCATCAAAATGGGATTATTATTTGAATCAACACGTCATCACACCTCGCTTCAAAGAGGGGCAAAACGTATACACCTAAAAATGGTTTGAAAATAATTAATTGCAATTATTTAATTAATCCCCCTTCCCAATTTAATTGAATTCATTAGCAATTTGATTAAATCCCTTTCATCTACTTATTAATAAATCTAATGATTTATTTAATAGGTTCATTTCATTAGCTCCCTTTGATTAATTAATTCAATTAATTAATCCTTCCTCCATTTAATTCATTTCTTCTAATCCCCTAATTAATTAAAACAAATCAATTTATGAGTTGTTGAAAATTAATCAGCCTTTTCCTATTATTTGAATTTTTAAATTCAAATTACCCACATGCCTCCTAACTTCTAACCACCTAACCTAACCATCTCTCTAACCTAACCCATTCCACCTAACCTTGGGTTTAACTAACCCTATCCTATCTTGCACATCCTAAACTCCTTATCCTAACCTTCTATGGTGTGGATATTCTCCCCTTGAGACAAATGGCACTTTGGCCACATGTCTCCTCTCTTGGACACTTGCCCTCTTATGAGCAAGGCTCCTTGACACTTGTCACCACATAGATGACAAGTGTCCCTTCCTCCAACTTCCTCCAATTTCACCCTTGATATCTTCAGACTCAATCTTGACCGTTGATTCCTGCCACCTCACCCCTGACCTTGGAAATTCTATAAATATCCCCCATTTTGGAGCACAAAGGATCCCATCTCATTATCAATTTAGGCTTGTTACTATAGGCACATTCATTCTAGCATATCATTTGAGCATTTTTATTATAGGCAATTGCATCTTAGATCTAGTATAATTTGATCTTTTCTAGAATAATTGTTGAATCATGTAGCTTAATCAATCTCTTTTCGGGCTTAATTGCATCATCATCATAGCTTAATCATGCATATCATTAGCTTAATTAGTCTCTTGGATCAATCTAGCATAATCAATCTCATGTAGCTTGCATATCATTATCATTTCAAATCCTCCATCTAGGTATAGTAAAGTCACTAGGATTGCTTATCCAGATCTAAGAGCAAATCCATACTCGCATCTCTTAGGAGGCGATAGGTCGTTTTGTCATCGTTTATCCTTCATTTGCTTTTAATTTGCTAACCATGCTTGTAATGACCCGTTAAGTGTTTGTGTTGCAGCTGCAGGTACCACACTTCACATGCATGACAATATATATATATATATATGTATATGTATATGTATATGTATATATGTATATATATATATACATACATGTATATGTATATGTATATGTACATACATACATACATACATACATGTATATATGTATATACATATACATATACATGTATACATATGTATATGTGTATATGTATACATATACATATATGTATACATGTATATGTATATGTATATGTATATATACATACATATATACATATATATATGTATACGTATATATATACATACATACATACATACATACATACATATATATATATGTGTGTGTATATGTATATTTATGTATATATATACACACACATATACATGTATACATGTATATAGATACACACACACACATATACATATGTATATAGATACACACACACACATATACATATACATATACATATACATATACATATACATATATATATATATATATATATATATATATATATATATATATATATATATCAGTAAATCGTTAGTAAATCGTCTTATTATAAGATATCACAATTTTCTTGTAAGGTTGGAGGTCGACAGATTAGGACTTAAGCATTCACAATATTCTTTTCCTTGGTCGGTAATCTTCAATGTTAACAAAGCAATTTCCAAAGGCTCCATGATGGATGAAGGGACTTGTGATTAGCAACAATTATCATTCATTCACAAAGCAGTTACAAGGAGGGCAGCGATGATATCATCAGGTATAGTGATTGATGTTATTAAAGTCAGCAATAAAGAAAATATTGAAGGCAAATAATATGGTTAACAAGTAGTATCTTCATTTACAAAAGAAACAATTATATTTATTAAGGCAGTAGCTAAAAGAGGGGTGACTAATAAGGCACCAATTTTCATATCAGGAAACAATAAAAATATGATTAAGTTTTAAGCCAGTCATTAGGAGGAAGGGTTTTGACTTTTTTAAAGGAGTAAAAATATTGAAGAGACATGACTTCTCCCTCATATTGGAGGATATAAAAGGAAGGACAATTCATTTGAAGTAATCATGATGGAATGGGAATTGAATGAGTATTTTGATATGGAATAAGGAAGTCTTTCTGATTAGTGCATTGAATCAGAGTAAAAGTTCTTATACATAGAATCTGCATTCATCAAGGAATTAGATCAGATCATTTGTGGATAACCTGCAACAACAGATTTGAATCTAGAACCTGCAATAGCAGACTTATAATCTAGAAAATGATTGAATTGCTATACAGTGATCTTGCCTATTATATAATCCCTTATGTAGTGTTAAGATAATTGAGAATGGAAGGACTAATCTATCAAAGTCTTATAATTATTTATTTCAATCAATTTATTCTCCCACAAATAATCATATGTGGGTTAGGAAGGAAATTCATTTGGGAGAGAAGATACGGGTTCCCCTTCTAAATAGACCACCCCATGTTCGATGGATGAGAGTTCCTGCGACTTGTGGGCCAAGGGGTCAAGTTGTCTTGGTTGGATGCTCTGCGCCCTTGGGATTAGTTGTGGCGAATGGTTCCAGGCACCCTTTGTGTGATCCTCTCCAATCCCCATAATGGTTGGTTGTGCAAGTGAAAGAAACAATCGTGTATGGGTTAGTAAAGAGACACGGTTCAAAAAGAAAATACAGGTTCCTCCTCTAAAATACACCACCCCAAGTTGGATGGAATTGCCTTGGTTGGATGTTCCCACCACTTGTGGGCCAAGGGGTCGTGTTGTCTTGGTTGGATGCTCTGCACCCTTGGGCTTAGTTGTGGTGAATGGTTCTGGGTGCTCAATTCTGCTTTCCTCTGAATTCCCTAGAATGGTTGATTTTTTGAAATACAACTATTCATTAGATCCCAATGAGTGATTGGATTTCTAACCCGTAGGAAAATAGTTTGTCTTTTTAATTATATGTAATGCCCCGCCAGGAACCCTAAAGGAAAACAACACAACTAGGCAACTAAAGGGTGAAATTATTATTTTTTTTAAAAGACTAGGTGCATTAATTATAACCATTGCATGTTTAATAACACAGTGGAAGCTCTGGCCATGCTAAAAAGCCTCCAGCTTGCTCAGGGATTCAAATTCAAAAAAAATTGGCTCGAAGGGGACTCCTTAAACATCATCCAAGCCCTCAAAGGTACAAACTCTGTTTCTTGGAATATTACTTAGTTAAAAGTGCTAAATATTTGTTAAATAACTATGTTAGTATTAGCATAACTCATACTCTAAGAGAAGGCAATAGGGTAGTGGATCTCTTAGCTAATGAAGGGGTCAATTTAGAGAATGATGTTAAATATATTGGAGAAACTCATTGTAAAAGGGAGGTTAAAAAACAATTATATTTTGATCGTATCAATAGGTCAAGTTAATATCATGATTATATTTTGGGGAACGAATTCCAAAGACAGATTTTGGGGGCGGATTAACTGTCAGTTAATGAGTGCTTTTTGGCATCATTTCCATGATCATATGCGTGAGGAAGATTATAATCATAATTTTTGGGTTTGTGCGGCCATAAACATAAGTTTCAAAATAGCAAAAGAGTCTCTGTTCAGTAACTTCAGAATTTACAAGCATTTGGGGTTTCATCTGCGGACTATGAATAGTAGCTGTTGGTACTTCTACCTGGAGCTCAAAATGGGTGGTAATCTAAACAGGAACAAGCCCCCAGGATGCGAAAATTGGAAGAAAGAACGGAAAGTCCGGAGAAGACTTCATAGATATGGCTTTACTGACTATATGGAAAAGCTTCACGGAAGCAGAAATTCTGTTTCTCACGGTTTTGGCAGAGGTTGGAGTAACAACAGAGTTACCCTGTTCGGGGAGATATGGCAAATTGATGAGAACCTGGTCACAGAGGTCATGGGTCTGCCGACAGAGGGTACCAAATTTTATAGAGATCGGAAGTATGTAGCTGAAGCGTTCAAAATCTTCTCGAAATCGGAGGATGAGAAGGGCAAGCTTGTGAAGAAAGACAACATTTCCTATTA
This sequence comes from Cryptomeria japonica, assembly GCF_030272615.1. Lineage (NCBI taxonomy): Eukaryota > Viridiplantae > Streptophyta > Pinopsida > Cupressales > Cupressaceae > Cryptomeria > Cryptomeria japonica. Next base: position 568,726,113 of record NC_081407.1, on the reverse strand, counting down.
CATTCCCCAGCAGGTAAAGCCCTTTTGGCAAAAAGTTTTAAGGGTTTTAATGGAGTATTTAACTATTGACGATAGATTTACAAAAAATTATAACTATCACTTTGCTATTTTGAACCACTTCCGTCATGGGGCCAAAATATCCCTGCCTTTTTATCTTGTGTCCTCTCTGAATGAGAGTCTTGCTGACCACGCTAAAAAGCCTAACTCTTACCCTATAGCCCATCAGGGGCTTATATTGCTCATTTATGAACATCTGAAGGACAAGGCTAGGGCAACCAAAGATGACCCTTTGATCACAAATGCACATATCTCTAGGAGCGGCAAAGATTCGGATTTAGATGAGGAACAACCTACTACCCAAAAAAATAGGAGAGCTGACACAGATAATGTGGATACAGAGGTGCACTGTGATGTGGAGGAGGAAAAGGTAAGGATTTTGAAACTGATATGGAGTATGAAAAGGATGAGAACATTGGTGAAGAGGATGAAGGGGGTAACTCTGAAAACCCTCACTCTAACCCTATGGGCTCGGACAACAGGAATGTTGCTTTGAATTCTAAGGAGGATGACGATCCTAACTCTGTGGGCACTGAACAATGTAAGAATTTTGCAAACACCATCTTGAATACCACCCGTAACTGTACTCTGGAGTCCTTCAACTTCCAGAAATGGGTTGTCGACAACATTACTAGCATGCAAAGTAAACAGAGGGAGTTGGAAAACAAGATTAATAAGTTGATTAAGGACTTTGGGAAAAAGAATGATGAGACGAAAACCAGTGAAGCGGAAGAGGAAATCGAGATGGAGGATTGGCTGGAAAAAGATTTGATCAAAGGGGATTTGAAATACCTAGAGGATGTTATAAGAACCTTGAAAGAACAGGCTGAAGAGGATAAAGACAACATCAACTCCTGGGTTGCCCGTAACAAGAAGGCTCTAAAAAACTTCATGAACCATAGTCTCCAGGTCCTCAAAGTCTCTTCACAGAACATGAATGCTTTGGTGGATCATTTGGAAAGGAAAAATCAGGAAAAGAATCTAGTTGTCATTGATGATATTCCTACTTCCAGCACTACCCACCAGACTCCCAGGCATAGAACAAGGCAGAACACTACTGGGATGGAGATCAATATGAAAGATAGCCAGCTGAGAGAGGAAAACAACGACCTGAGGGAAGCGGCCAAGGCGATGATGCTCTTGGTTAAAAATGCTGAGGAATCTATTAAAGTTTTCAATTAATTTGTAATGTTGGGTTTGGAGCCAACTTCTTGTTGGTTTCTTGTTGTCTTTTTCTTAGCTGTTGGTTTTTGTGCTGGTGTTTTGCAGCTGTTTTGTTTCGTTTCTTTAATGCTTATCTTTCGAATTGTAATCGGGTTTCGGGTCCCTTAAAACCTGTTTTTACTTAATAAAAAACACAGCGAAAGTCTAACACATGATTTCCTAAGGGTTACCAACAAAGATTAATCATAGATTATATTAACACCATGGTTAATCCAATTGTCCATTTAATTAGATAAAGTAAATGCTTCAGTTTAAGACTACACATACATCTAAATTCCATAATGAAAGAATCAAGTATTCCAATACATTCAATTTTCCATAAATCATTTATACACAAGATCAAAGCAACTGAATTAACATACATTCCACTAACATAACATTACAATATCCATAATTACATGGCTTCCAATAATACCACGGATTACAAATTTACAATATCAAGGTTACATAAAAGTCTGATATAATGACCACAAGGTCTCAACTGAACAATAATCACGAACATGAGCTGGCACATGAACTATGAACCAAGAAACACCAGCCAAGCCTTTCCTCGCCAGAAGATACAATCCAGAACATCCGATGGGAAGTGGCACTGCCACCCGACCATGTGATCCCGAAATGGAACCACCCCACTGTGCTAGGAGATAGTAGAAAACCCTCAAGCAAGCAAAGTAAGACAAGTACGAAAGAACTACAAGACTTCGCAAACATCCATGTGACTCAACTCACAACACTAGTGACTGTAAGGAGAGACTGTCATCACATAGCTTGATGGTTACCATGGTAGGCCTCCTAGGTCCCGACTCTATGTCCTGGTAACCTCTCCTGGCTTCCGGCTCCAACTAAGTGTCATGCGGACCCTACCAATCCTTTCGTGAAGACAAGGTGGTAAGTTTGCCATTTCAGGCCTTCTCGCAACATTATCAGCCATGTACAAGCACTCACCTATGCACGAGGTACATTATCTTAATTAATATTTATTCTTCTCCTCCCAATATATTATTAGGTTATCATTTTCTAACTGACTTTCGACGGGTTATCTTGTCATCCACTTCGGGCATGGCCCCCGCTCGAAAGCCACTCTCTCATAGGACACTAACAAAAAATGTCTCTTTATAAGAACTCTATGACGAAACAGACAACCATAACTAATCCTGACAAACCACAGGGGAAGGATACACAATCACTAACCCAAGATTGACCATTTGGACAAAACACACAATGACTCACATCAATAACGTTATACAACAACACCTGCCTAAGGAGATATAATGACATAGGATACAATGACAACTCAACCAAAATTGCATCAAAATTAATCTTGACTGCAAACACCATTTACACAAGAGCCTAATACATGCAATCTTTCCTTAAAACAACCAAATGCATAAATAACTTGCAATTAAAGATTTTCCAGAAAATAAGAAAATACAACTATATTAATACAACAAAATCAATTTTGTCATTTGTCCAATAAGGTTAAATCAATCACATAAAAATTAATCCCCTAATTATATGTTCATGATTACTTTACAAATAAACCCAATTAGATTGTATCAATAATCTAAATTAAATTCTAAATTAAAAATTATATATAATAATTTAATATAATTACATAAATATATATATTCTATGAATATAATATTATATAATTATACCACATTAAAATATATAATAAAAAGAAGATTTAATTTTGAAATATCTTTCATTTCCGAAATAACATAATTAAAACCACACAAAATACTACACACACACACATATTTATTATTATTTTTTAATTTCCAATGAACTTTTATATAATCCAATACAATTTTTTTTTAAATGAATTTTAATTACTACATATTTTCTAAAAAGAATAATATAGTAAAATTTAAATAAAATATATTTTTAATATCATGCAGCTTGCAACTTAATTTAATAACTTCTTTTAATTAACTAAATTTATAATCTCAATGTATAAAATACATAATTCATAAATACCAACTATGAGATAACTCCATAAATTTAATTAATTAATTAAATACACTAAAACACACAAACTGAATAAACCCCAAGCAAAGATTTAGAAAAGAAAAATGACAATACACGAAGGCCGAACAAATTGACAAGACGACCAACTGACAACACTCACAAGAGTGTAACTAAGTAAAATAGGGTCAACTACTACCTCCTCCACTTCTATCGGAAAATATAAGGCACACTCAGACCTATGAAGCCAGGTGGAGATGATACCCCGTACTTACTCGGTACTTGTACCTACAATATCCTGCATCATTGAACCACACATGCATATATACAGTATAGAAAACACGACATACACACCGATGAAGGGGAATCACGACGTTCCCTGTCTCACCAGAATGAGTGAAGGAAAATTGTCCCCTTGCATCCAATACATTCGTAGACACGCAACATATAATTACACATTGCATAGATAAAGTAAAGTGTCAGTACATAGCAATAATCTATAAAATACCATAATTCACAAGTACTGAAATACTGCAAATAAATTATGCATCTCATATCCAGATAAAGCATGAAATAATGTCACATAAGTCTAAATAACACATCATGGTAATGTATCCACTGAAAGTAAACAATAATAAAATATGAGTCTAATAAGTTCAAATGAGTAGGGGTACTACATTATATTTGAAATGTTGACTAACATTTTGGCAGATTTTAAACCAATGTTTATGCTGGAAAGGAAATTATTAATTGGCAAGTTGTATGTAATGGACTGTATTTCTTATTTTAATTGAACTTGTGATTTTAGGGCAAGGTTTAGGAACATCCCAAAAGGGGACATTACATAGTAGGATGATGTTGTTATTGTTGTTTATCCTCTTAGCACAAATCCTTCTAACTTGGTCTATGTCCAAAACCATTCCCAACAATTCTTCTAAATTATTCGGTACTCAATTACTAATCAATGGCTTTACTTTGATATATCTTTGCCAAATAGAAATAATGCACTCTCAATAAGATATAATAAAATGAAGTAAGTGTTGGTATTTTGGTATAGTTTTGTCATTGATGGCAACACAAGATGGAAAAACCATCAAAGTGCCAAAACAGAAATGCCAAAAACCAACAATCTCCAAAAATATCATAACCAGAAAACAGAGAGTAATAATCTCTCCCAAACAACAATCTCTCCCCCTGGGAGCAACATGTGTTATCCAAAGTTTCCATACCAATCTCTCCAAAAGATAATGTGTTTTTCCATATATCTCTCCCCCTTTGACATCAAATGCCAAAGTTATAATAAAACCAAGTTCATATACAAAATACCAATCAATTCAGTATACCAACTACTCCCCCTGAGAAGTAGCTTCCTCATCAAAGACCGGAGTAAAAAATTTGTCTTTTAATTCTGCCGGTTGATGACAATCATCAACTGTCTAAGTCTCTACATGTGGTGGTATGACTCCAAGCTGATCTCTGAGATATTCAAAAGTCTCCTTAGGCAATGGTTCTGTGAAAATATCTGCAAGCTGTTCTTTAGTATTCACATAAACCAGTTTTATCTCTTTTTCTTCAACTTTTTCCCTTAGAAAATTCAGTTTGATAGAAACATGTTTTGTTTTAGAATGTAATACTAGATTCTTAGATATATCAATTGCTGTAGTGTTATCACAATATATGGTAATAGGTTCCTTGCATTTTACCTTTATGTCTTTCAACATTTGCTTAAGCCATAGTACTTGTGTATAGTTAGTTGCTGCTGCAACATATTCTAATTCTGCTATTGATAAAGATGTACAACTCTGTTTCTTACTCAACCAAGAAACTAGTCTGTTTCCAAGAAAGAATGCTCCGCCGGTGGTGCTTTTTTTATCATCCACATCTCCTGCCCAATTTGCATCTGTGTATGCACATAATTCAAAGCTTTCATCTTTAGGATACCATAATCCAAGATTTATAGTGCCTTGTAAGTATCGGAAAATCCTTTTTACTGCTGATTCATGATTTTCTCTAGGATTACTTTGAAATCTAGAAACAATACATACTGCATTCATAATATCAGGTCTGGTTTGTGTTAAATACAATAAGCCTCCTATCATAGATTTGTATCTAGTTGGATTAATAGATGTAGATTCATCCCTTTGAGATAATTTGTCATTCGTAGTCATAGGTGTGCTTACCGGTTTAGAGTTCTCCATCCCAAATTTCTTTAGTAACTCTTTCAAGTATTTTGATTGATTCAAGAATATACCTTTATCAGTCTGTGAAATCTGCAATCCTAAAAAGAATTTTATTTCTCCAATCATAGACATTTCAAATTCTTGCTGCATTTTAATAGAAAATTCTTTCCATAATCCATCTTCTCCTCCAAAGATTATATCATCAACGAATACTTCTATAATCAAGATGTCATCATTAGTTATTTTGTAATATAAGTTGCTGTCTGCATTTCCTTTAGTAAAACCAATCTTTAAAAGATACTTATCCAAACTTACATACCAAGCTCTTGGAGCTTGTTTTAATCCATATAGAGCTTTCTTTAACCTGCAAACCATATCATTGTCATATGTCAAAGAAAATCCATCAGGTTGTTCAATGTATACTTCCTCTTCAAGATCTCCATTCAGAAATGCACATTTAATATCCATTTGATAAACTTTGTAGTTCATGTGTGCTGCAAAAGCCAAGAATAATCCGACTGCCTCAATTCTAGCTATCGGTGCAAAGGTTTCATTGTAATCAACTCCTTCTTTTTGAGAATATCCCTTACACACTAGTCTTGCTTTATTTCTGACAACCTTACCATCTTCATTAAGTTTGTTTCTGAATACCCATTTGGTTCCAATTACATTTTTATCTTTAGGCCGGGGAACTAATGTCCAAGTGTTATTTTTCTCAATTTGTTCTAATTCTTCTTCCATAGCTTTAATCCAAAATTTATCTTCACATGCCTCATTAACAGATGATGGTTCTATTTGAGAAATAAGACATACCTCTTCATTTGCCAATCTTCCTCTTGTCATAACTCCTTTAAATTTATTTCCAATTATCTGATCTTCAGAATGATTCAATCTTACATACCGGGGTGTCTTTGTTTGCTGTTGTTCTTCAATTATTGTGGAATCCTCAGATGGTACCGGGGTAACTGGATCTTCATTCTGTACCGGTGGATTTGGTGTAGGTTCATTTGTCACAATTTTTGTTGTCGGTTCAGAGTCTATATACCTTGAAGTTCCTTTGAATTGTTCATCAATTTTTACATTTGTACTCTCAACAATTTTCTGCAATCTCTTGTTAAAACATCTATATGCCTTGCTCTTGATTTGATTCACACTGATTTATGTGGTCCAGCTAGAACTAAAAGCTTACAAGGTGATAGATATTTCATGCTAATCATTGATGACTATTCTAGAATGTTTGTTGGTATTTTGCTATAGTTTTGTCATTGATGTCAACACCTACTAAAACACTAGCACTTTGGAGATCTAGCAGCATTCACCGACAAGCAAGTAACTATTGCACAGTTACTGGTATATGGTTCACCGACAGGATATAATGATCACTGACACTTGAAATGATATGGAAGACACTTGGTAATATCGAAGACATCGTGTGGACATCTTATCTTAATGAATTAATCATTGGTAAATTCATATTTGCATATTTGCTTTTACCGACAAATAGGTCCAGGGTTACCTAGGGTTACACCGACAGGTTTATCTTTTCCAGATCAACATGGGACGCTATGGAAATGATTAATTATTGTTGTAAATGCATTAAGCCGACATGTTCAATCGGTTATTGCATCGGATATTATATTATTTATAAAATATTTTTATTGTAATATCTTGTAGAGCCGACCTACTAAAATTGGTCTTAGGTGATGGTATAAAGGTAAGATCTTATTTGTAAGATCAAGTGTGGAATGCGAAAACGAATTGTGTGAAGGTATATGCGAGATTAAGCAGTGCAATACACACAAACATCATTTGAAGGTGAAGCTAGGTTTTTGTGAAAGCATATCAACATTACACCAGTACTGAACCCAACATATGAAGATGCTATTTTGTGCAGTACATTTTTATTGGATTTAACCATCCAACTGTAGTCAGTGTGACTCCCATTTTGTGATTGAGCAGTCAGCTCTAGGTTGTTGGCCTTTCTGCATGTGCAGACCCCATTTATGTACACTTACTATCTGTAGTAGTATCATTTGATTGTGGGTAAGGTTTCCCACCGTGGGTTTTCCCCTTACAGGGTTTCCACATACAAATATTGGTGTCATGTGTTATGGATGACTTTGTGTTTATGTTTCATGCATTAATCTTTATCGGTATAACAATTAAGTGTTAAAACTGTCTACCGACATACTTAACTGGTTTAGCGGTATTAGGCATTAAGTTGGTTAAGTTGTTTTTGGTTTGAATTTATTTGACAACTGATTCACCGCCCCCCCCTCTCAGTTGTCTCCGGGACCTAACAGTAAGTTCCATGATGTCGTTGAGTCCATACGTCCTCCTTATATATGTATTGAACAAGTCTAATATTAAAAGTCATCTCCCTCCAATGGAAAAGTTTATTCTTAATGACTTTACTTGTCATCTCTTCATCCCACCTTGCTAAATGGCTAACTAATCTGGTCGGCCAGCTTATTCCCTTTACAAGGTCTTACTTGGCTTGTTCATTGGTAATGGTAGTCACTTCATTAGTAATCTTATTAAACACTTTACAAGGTCTTACTAGATCGCACTCCTTTTATCAATAAATAAAATTATTGATGTATAATGTATTACTTAATGCATTTGTTCACATAATGATTTGTTTTCTTTCTTAACCATTTCTTATACTTTCTTCATTAGCATATGCATTTCTGACTGCTTCAGATTCTATATCGGATTGTCATCAAACCATTTGGTTTCAATTGCATCACTTTGTTATAAAGATAATACAAGGAGCTTCCTCAATATTAACAATAATTAATAAAGTCTTGTTTGGGGACATCACAAAAAAAACTTTTGGATATACAATCTAATCTAAGTTGTGGTACAACATTTTATCCCCTTTCTGATTATAACACCAAGGAAACCAAATACTTGTGCTGTATTTTTTGTTGTTCTCTAGTGGGTTAAACAAATTGTTCTCTAGTTACACATATCTTATTCTTTTGATTTTCTATCATATTAAAGTCTCCATCCAAAATCCATGGAACTTTAGGAAGGTTATTAGCTAACCAACTCCACAAGCAAGGCCTTTCTTTGTAGTCATTAGAAGCATAAATTGATAATCCACACAACTTGATAAATTGATAAATTGAACATATTCCAATTAGAAGCATATATTGAGTTGTCAAGTTGATAAATTGCATAAGATGATAATAGAATGTCATTGATCAAAAGGAAAATATAGTTAAAAAAGACACTAATTGGAATAGTTGGTCTTTCAAAGAAATTTATAAGAATAAGACTTAGAAATTTAAAATTGTATGGTGTTTCCTGAGTTCTAAAATAGAATTTTAAGTTCTTTGAAATAGATGAACCATGGAAAGTGTAGAATAATATTTGCAATGTTGTTCCAAAAAAATAAAACTTTTGTGATGTATATTAAAAAAAATCAATAAAACTTATTACATTTGTCAAGTATATGAATTACACAAAGTTTTCCTATGAAACTTATCGCATTTTTAGAGTATGATTTTTGTTCAAATAAGATCAATCATCCTCTAGCATTTGTAGAGTATATGAAATATGCAAAGTTTATTTTTTGGTCTATCAAACATGCCTTATCCAATATGATAGAAGTTTACAATTTAAGAAGTAACTCTTAAGAATGCTCTATTAAAGTTTGGTATACAAAAGGTTTCTCAATATCAAGAGAGTTTTCTAGAAATGAAAAACTTGTTTCTATTGGCTTATAGCTCCAAAAAAATATTTTTATTGTAGTTAAATCATACGGTAGTCTTTCTAAATGGGTCAAAGTTAATTTTAAAGTTTTTTTTAAAGAGATAATATGCATTGACCATAATCTCTAATACATCTCCCTATGAAATATTAATCAATACCTAAAAGATTTTCCCTTTTCAACAATTAATAGGGGTTTGAATTCTTTGAATTGGAGTGGAAAAAAATAATATCCTTTATAGTCCTTATAGATTGAACTTGAAAAGCTTGCTTCCACTAGTCCTTCTTGAAAAGGCAATTGTTGGGCATTGCTTTAAATATGGTATGAACAATGTTGTAGGTTTTTTGTGCAATTTTTAAATGTCTTTATTCATCTTTTTTTTATTCTTTTTGTCAAAAAAAATTAAAAAATTATGATTGTGTTAAATGGATTAATAAAGATGTCATTTTGTACAAGGAAATTATTTTTTACTATACTAAAAGTCCAATTTAATTTTGTCTACGTATTGTATATTAGTATAGATATCTTAAATACATGTATATAAAGAAATGCCGAGAGATATCAATTGAAACTATTTGATTTACCTTAATATTATTTTATTTCACTTTAAATTATATTTACTACATAGAATGACATAAATTTTATTGGAATAACAAGTTGTTTCAAGATAAAAAGTGATTACACGCTGGCTTATTTTGTGAAGTTAAAATAAGTTTATGATCTTTAACTTTCAAAATAAAACCTTTTTCTATTGTGGTCTTCTTATGAAAGTCAAAATTAACTTCAACATAAAATTATGGATAAATCAATTGGAATAACGGTATTTCATTGACCAACATCTCAAATATGTGTTTCTATGATATACTAATTAGTACTCCAAAGTTTTTTCTTTCTTGGGCAATAAATGGGGATTATCTCGAAGATTTTATATCATCTACAAAGAACTTTTAGTCACTCGATATGGAAGCATAGATCATCATTAGGCTGAAACCTCTGCAGCTAAGAGCCAAGGATTGAGGGGCATCCATTCTACCAAATTTTCCTAAGGCACAATCCTGAGCTCATTCGGAACCATTCAACCTCACCAATAGATCCAGAGCATATTGATAGGGGTTGCCTTATTTGATTTGAAGTGGAAGGAAAAAATGTATTGTCTAGTTTCCTTGGGTTGAATCCAAAAAGGCTTGCTCCCACTGGTTGTTAATCTTCAATAAGTTGTTAGATCTACTTTAAAAGCCTTTGTATTAATAATGTTGTCTGTTATGTTCTTTAATCAATATTAAAGAGTGTTTCTTTCATCTTTCCTTTAATTGCCCGTTTGACAAAAAAAAACTCTAGAAATTTTTCCTAAAGGATCGTGTTAAATGAGTTGATGCAGATGCTATTTCTTGGTATGATATTAATCAGTGTAAGAATGGGCTCAACTAGAAGTTTGCTGTCAACCAACACTAATCCCTATTTCTGTTTAATATGCAATTCAAAGCAATGATTGGTAAATACATAAATGTTATGCGCATTAACTCCAAAAATGCATGATAAGAAAACAATAGGTAATGAAACTAGAAATGAATGGCACTTAGAATTATTATGGTTATTATCTCTATTAACTGCCAAGAAATATTTCACTATAAAATATTCTACAAACCTCATTGTCTACCCTTCAAATTTAAACATCCATTCCCTTCAAAAACATATTTTATGCAATTTGTTGGATTCTGAATAATTAGAACATCAATACATATTTTAATCAGTGCTCTTTTACAAATATCATAAAAGAAACAAATAATCTTTCCAATCAATTTGCCGAAATTTCTTGCCTGTGTAAGACATTGAATCAACCAATATTCTTCTTGACATTCTAGTTGAGTTGCACATAAATATTCTCCAGTGAATGCCAAAATAATACCATAACATGGCAAAACCTATTCACTTCCCAAAATATCTGGAGCAACCAAGGGTACTCTCAACTAGCAAATACATATAAAAATACAGACACCAAGAAAATATTTATCACAAACTATGAATACAAGAAAAATCCCCCTCAAATTACTTTTATGCTAAGAAAACACACAAACCTTATATTAAAACATAGGGAAAATTAATATAAACTTATAAAACTAGTAATTGGGAAAGTTGTCAGGCATGACAGATATCTCAGGATTTACATTAATCTCAAATGGCCTGATAAGAAGGATATATAAGACTGTAAGATACTAGCTAGATTTAAATCTCCATGATCACCAGTTCTTTTGTACATCTAACAATTGTGGTGAAAAAGAATTGAATTGTTTTGTGAGCTATTCTATCTCCGACTTAGTGTACTTCATGAGAGCTCTTGGAGCTACCTTGCTTCTTGCAAACAAGGCTGATTGGTTCCTTTTGTCATCTTGGTAAAAAGTGTTTTGCTAGTTCTTCACTATTGTTTGCTGCTTTATTTTTGTTTGGTTCATGGTATTTTTTATTTTGGTTTTTGGTCTTTTGGTTGGCGTTTTAGTATTGGTGTGACTATCAGCTTTTGGATGAATGGGATGGTAGATTGTCTTTGTATTAGTCCTCCTGATTGAATCTTAAGGCATGTATCTTCAGTGAACATTTTCTCTTCTTGAGTAACCCAGATATATATTTACTTTGTTCTTTATGGAATACAAAAGAGAAATCAATTTTGCAGATGAAAATGACAGTGAAGGACAAGGAAGCATTGTGTTCGATAATGGTGCAGACAGTAAGAAATCTAATAGTTTTTATTCTTAAGGGCTCACAAATATTATGAACAGATTTTGTCAGCAAAAGAGTCCACAGTGGTGCCAGAATTGGCATGCTTTGTAGAAAGTGTTTTCTATGGAGGCAATGTTAACAACCTCTTTCAAGGGAACGAAACCCAACCCTGCAGGAAATGAACAAAGTGAGCAATCTCCAGTCCTAAATGTTGGTTATTTCTCCTAGTCCTAGCACAAAAATCTAAGAGGTGGTTAAAAAAGATGAAGAGAAGACATAAAATGTTGTTAGTGTTTTTGTTTGCTTCAATAACGAGGTCTTGCCTTCCAGGAGCCTTTGGTGACTGGATAGCCTCTATCTAGGGGTAAAAAACTTGATTTCTATGTGTCATTTTATGGGATGATTTGGTCTAATCTATTTATATTTATTTTAAAAATTTCTAATATGTTGAAAAAGATTCTATACTGGTCTTTTTGGAACATGACAAGGTTTGTCTCTGGGTAATGCCCTAGAACCCTGATTTAAGTCCAAATGAAGTAATTGTGCAAACAACTCCCAGGTGGTTAGAGATGCAAAACATTCCCCCTCAACTTTGGTCATGATTCTGCATGCCTCGAAGCCTTTAGGTGAGGTTCTTCAAGCTAATGAAACTAGATTTACCCTCCTCCATCAAAATACAAGGGATTTAATTTCAGTAAACCTAAGGAAGATATTTCATAAGTTTTATGTCTACAATTTGATAACATGGTCATCTGAATGCTTGTTCTCTTTGTAAAAGAGATGAACACTTGAAGAAAGATTATCCTTTGATAAAAAATAATTTAAATGGTTCTAAACCTTAGACAACCATCCTTTCTAGAGATGAAGAAATGGCCAAAATAATTAGGAGGATAAAGATGAGGATGAAATTGTGATTATGAAAGAGATTCCTTGTAATAAGAGTGATTCCACTTCTTCAACAGTTTGTGAGGTTATCCTTGCCTCATCTCGTTGATGTGTTTTTTATGCACATGCAAACAAAAAATAAAATACCAAAAGTATCTTATCCTCTCTTGAACAAAATCTCTCAAATGCTGAAGATTAGCTTAAGGATCATTTGAGAAGACTCCAAGGTTCATGAATGTAGGGTCACTATGTGTGGATAAGCTCTATTGGTTGATGTAATTATGCTGGAATCACAAGGGGACTTGCATTTGGATGCCTGAATGCTTGATTTGGTGGAACTTAGGTCATCTGATGTTACAATACGATGATGCTTTTTGATCCTAAACTAAATTGAATTGAAAAAAAGGGAAAAGGAAAGGGTTGAGAGAGTACATTCTAATCCTAAAAATGTAGGAAGATGAGTGAATGATTAGATGAAATCCTACTAAGCGAGGTCTCACCATCAAACTGAACAATTTGACACAAGCTCAGTGCAATCTTCTAAGGGCGTTTCAAAGATATTCAAATCAATACCATTAAATATTGATCACCATTCAAGTTAATGTATAAACAATGAGTGTAAAATGATTCAAAGTTAAGCTCATATCATTCCAGCTGATCACACAAGGCACACTTACAATCAGTAAGAAGCAAGTGGTATGGACAAAACAGATTCCACACGAATACATTCAACAAATCCTTCCACTCAATCTAATCAACATAAAAGAAAATTGAGAAGCAAAGACCATGCGAGTTGTTGAAGTAACAAATCAAATTCAGCATAACTTCAATGAAATCAATTTTTCTTTATATCCATGTTTGACAACAATCTTTGCCTTCTCCTACTCTAACTTCTATTCTAATTGCTATTCTATTCACTTTTCACTACTCTATTCACTACTAGCTAACTATTAACTATTAGCCAACTATTAACCTTTATAAATAAAAGATGTGAGCCTTTTATAGTCCTCTCAATACAATTCAATGGCTCAGATCCATTTCAAATCAATGGCCGAGATTTTACAATGAAAACCCTAATTAGGGTTTATTACAACAAACTCAATTTGGCCAATGAAATAATTACAACACTTCGGCATGACCAATAGATAACAAGGGTAGGTGCCTCAGAGTTTGTGCCATCACTGGTGAGTCAGGTACATTGCATCTAGACATGCTGATGTGGAACCCCTTTGATTGGTGAGTGGTGACTAGGATGCCACCTCAATTTGCTTGTAGTCTTGGAAGATTTGATACTCGACATTACAATATTGCTTGAAGTAGTGGTGATGGGATATATTGAGGTAACTGAATCCTTCCTTCATCCTCACTTGCTTGCATTGGAGTGATTGCATAACTTCTCTTTCGCACTCCTTTGATCTCTTCATGTCTCTATGGTGCGGTGAACGTTGAAATTCCTCTTGGGCATGAAGTTTCTCCTCTTACATGGTGGTGTAGGTCTTACAATCTTTCTCCTTTTCGCTTTGCAATCACCATCCTCTCCCATTTGCAAAACAAAACAAACATGATATCAAATACATAATATATAACTTTGATAGTTCTTCTTAGCTTGATATATCCCTTGATTTTGTGTGTTTTGCAGGTTTGATAAGAAGATCTAGAGGAATTCACCTTCACGAAGGAGCACTTTGAAGTTGATTTTCACTCTTAGAGAGGAGCTCTTGAAGTTTACTCCACTCCTGATATTCATTAAGTTTTCCTCGCCTTAATCTTCTTCATTGAACTTCGCTCATACCCTTCAAATTGTGAAGTTTGCTCATGTAGGTAAAACCATGAAGTTTACTCTTGCATGTTGAGCTTGCAAAGTTCATGAAGTTGATATTTTCTTGTATAGGCTTGAAGATGAAGATTTCTCTAGATGGTGTGCACTTGTAACTTGTTTCAATCACCTTGATTATTCATGAAATTCGCTCCAATCTTCTAAGTCATGAAGTTTACTCTTGTAGAAAATTCTCTCCAAACCTTTAACTTATGAAGTTTGCTCCAAACCTTGAACTCATGAACTTATAAAATCGCTCCAAAATGGCAACTCATGAAGTTGCAAAATTCGCTCCAAAAGAGCAACTCATGAAGTTTGTAAATTCGCTCCAAAATAAATGTGTCGACTTGAATTTCATCCTTAGAATGCTACCTGCAACAGGTTAGTTTCACAAAATATCAATGAAAATGCTACAAAAAATCCAAAGTCAACCAATGAAACTACATGAAATACATATGAAATAAAAATACTAATATTACCTTCATGGTTTATGTCTCATTGTGTCCTAACTCCAATGTTCCTGGTTGCAGATGGTGTGCTCTCAGACAATGCACTGATAGCTTCCAAGATGGCATATGAAGAATGGACTGATAACTGATTGTTCACAAATCCTATAATATGCAATACTACATGATTATGCTAAAATGCTTATGCTAAATTACTTCAAGATTAAAACTCACAGATGCATAAGTTTTACAAATGATTTGCTTGAAAATGCACTTTAAGTCTAACTCTCTCTCAACTGAAGCTCTTGATTTCATAGACCTTTAGGGGATGAGATGATGTGGCTTAGATCAACATTCATGATTAGATCTGCATATTTGGCTGGCTGTGAGCAAAGGTGAAGGTTGAGAGAAAGGGGGAAGGAGAAGACAAGTGTCACTCATCTCACCTTGACTGGGTTGCTGACTGAGGGAATCTAGGGATGGTTGGAGAAGATTTAGGCATGAGAGGACAATTGGACTCAAGTCCTTCCTAAGATGTAGGGATGTTGGAGAGAATATAGAACGAGGTTATGAAATATGTGTACGTATACAATATTCATTAAGTTTGGTGGTTGAAGATAAATGATGAATTAATATTTAAGAAATATTAATTTCCTTAGCCACATGATGGATGAGTTGGCAAAGATAAGATGAAGTGGACATGGAAGGTGAGTTGGAAAAGAGGGATTAAATAATTTAGGAAATCATTTAATATTTAAGATTATAGGATAGGAGAGTAACCATTAAATATTAGATATTTAATTGATTAGAGGAGATAATTAAACATTAGATATTTAATTAACTTGGTTAGAGGAATAATTAAATATTAGATATTTAATTATTTTGGAGGAATATAATAGTTGAATTAATTAATAAATTATTAATTAATAGAAAGACACAAAATGAATTCAATAAATTAATGTTTTCAAATTAACTATTTAATAAAAGAATAATTATTAAATAAATATAAAATATTTATTTAATTGCTCATAGCCATTTTTATGTGTATACATTTTGCCCCTCTTTGAAATGATGTCAAGACAACATTGTTTCAAAGATTAAATCAAGTCTTGATAGTACCCCTGGCAAAAATTAAAAATCCTAATTGTGTGCCCCCTCAGGGGATTGATTGTGAAATTGTTGAGAACTTTGGTTTGAACGATTGATCTCATGATAATTGATAAAAAGTTTCGTCAATTAAATTCATTTGTAAAAAACAAATTAAATTGCCCCATTGAATAGCATTAATTATTCTTTCAAATAGTAAATATAAAATTAACCAAGGTTAATTTTAATTTAATTGTTATCCTTGTCAGCTTGTGACGAAATTTTTCTTAATGAGGTGGCAAAATGGTGATTCTTGTGGAGAACCATCGATTTGAGCGTGTTCGACGATATCAGCGACCTCTTGAGTATAGGTATCCGATATGTATCTTATCCCGAGCTTTGTTTTCAACTTGTCGTGCAACTTTTCCTGTTTTAGGCGCATTTTTTTATTTTTAATTTTTTTGCGATTTTCAGCATTTGGTTAGCGCTTTTGCATTTAGATTTAGCGCATATGCAATTAAATTTAGCGCATTTGCTCATGATAGCTCTTATGCTCATTAGGATAGTGCATATGTTAAGGATGTTAGCGCATATGCATTGTTTGTTAGCGCATATGCATCGGTTAGCGCTTATGTTTTGTTTGTTAGTACATATGTTAAGGATGGTAGCGATTTTGCATGTTTCGCTCATTCGTGTGCAGGGTTAGCGCACATATGCTTTGTTTTAGCGCTTTTGCTCAATAGGATAGCTCATATGCTAAAAAATTGATGTTTTTGATAGATGCAAAAGCTAAAAATCACTTTGATGATTAGATTTAACGTGTTTGATGCACGTGTATGATGAATAAGAGCTTGATTGATTGATTGATTGATGTTGTTGGATAGATCGATTTGATTTGTTTTGATAGATTAGCTCTAAGAAACCGATTTAGTTTCTGATGCAAGAGCTTAGGAGAATTTTGATTGAACTCAGTGATTGATAGAAAACCATGATTGATAGGTTTTAAAATGATTTGATAGCTTAAGTTGCTTCAGTTCGATTTGATAGATAGATAGTGTAAGTTGCTTCATTTTGATTTGATAGATAGATAATTGATGATTGATCTAATTCTTTTGGTAAATAGGATAAACTTGATGTTCTCTAGTGTCGGGAGACATTTCCAGCTGTATGGCATTTAGTGCTAGAGTTGACACAAGTAGAGGTGAGACATATAGATGCCTACGGTTTACACCATCTGTTGTATATGCCTAAGATAACGCATAATAGAGGATTGTTGACGATGTTAGCTGAGAGATGACACAATGAGCATAACACATTCCACTTGCCCACAAGTGAGATTAGTATGACGCTCGAGGATGTCTATAGGATTCTGCACATCCCAGTGACTGGCGAGTTAGTGCTGTATGATTTTCAAGATCGTGTTGGGACAGAGGCTTGTAGAGCCATTTTTGCTGATGAGAGCATCTCTAGAGGAGACATCCGATGGGAGGATATGGTGATGTATTACAAGACTCTCCCTGTGATTCTTGCTGGTTTGATTGGAGGATTTATTTGTCCTGATAGGTGATCACGAGGTTTTGTTGTTGGATGGGGTGAGATTATTCAGAGTATGATGCAGCATCGGACTCGATATGCTTGGGGTGTTTGTATGCTGACACATTTATATCATGATCTTCATCAGGTGGTGTATGATGAGAGTGCTAGTTTGTCTACAGGATGCACATTATTGCAGATCTAGTGTTGGGAGCACATTGCTATTACTCGACCTATCCATCATAGAGTTCGTGGGGAGAGGCAACCATATGTGTATCTTTATGTAGGTATCCTTCCTCAGCATAAGCTGGGTAAGATGGAGTATTGGTGTTGGGTGCTTGATTCATTGGATAGTATTACTTGGAGACCATATGTTGATTGTGAGCCATGGATGGATGATGCACGAACATTACCATTTATTATGTAGAGTAAATATCTCATTGGTCGGACTCCTTACATTAGTAAGCGACAGTTGATTAGTCGCATTCTTAGACAGTTTGGTATCATCCAGCCTATGCCTACTGGTGTGACGATATATGCTCGGCGGTACAGAGATAGACGAGATTGGGGACCTTCTTTGTCATTTTAGTTTGCTTGTGCAGATTTTCTTGCTACTCCGAGAGTGGCTTATGATATGAGATTTCACATTCTTGATCCCGAGGTTACTGCAGATTATGCTCAGTACATACTAGCACATCCATTTCCTCGTATTACTGATCCGGTAGATCCTCCTCCTAGCTCAGAAGATGAGGATGATGATTCAGATGATCCAGTTTTTAGGAGACGGAGATGAGAGCTTAGAGCTGCTCAGGAGGCTGGGGGAGTTGGAGATGAGGGTGGGGATGGAGGTGGGGGTGGTAGGAGACTTGGACGGAGAGGAGGTCGATTGAGAGTCCATGGAGGACCATTTGGACCAGTTTAGCAAAATTGGGAGACCACGTCTTATGGGTGGGAGAGATGTTGGACGAATTGGGAGGGATACTGGCAGGGCAGGGATGAGATCATTAAGAGGGTTTTCATTGACAGGAGGCAGGATGACTAGACTTGATGGGGGTTGCGGGAGAGGCATTGATTTTGGTCAGATTCAGCCAGACCCTAGACTTATTGCAACTCATGGTGGAGATGATGAGGATCCAGAGGATCATGTTCCACTTATTAGACGATGGGTTTCGAGAGCTACTCAGACTGCGATTCCTGCAAATGGACAAGGAGGTGGTGAGGAGGGGATTGGGGTTCATGCACCACAACAGGATTTTCTAGAGCAGGATTTGCTAGAGCATGATATGCCAGAGCAGGAGACCATTGATAGTCTTAGAGCATAGATTGATCAGCTTCGAGCACAGGTACAAACTTTCATGGCTGAGAGGGATATAGCTGTTAGGAGACAACAGGATACTCAGGGCCTTCTTGATCATATTTAGCAGGTTAGTTCGAGTACTCTCTCAGCTGACACTGTTAGAGCACTAGTTCGGGTCGGGAATAAGACTTCCCGTTGGCAATGACTATATGAGGAGGTAGTCATAGAGAGCCAGAGAGCAGGTAGTTATCATACCACCGTGTTGATGGATACTAGAAGTGGTGGAGTCATGGGACCTCCTCAAAGGAGTGGTGATCATGGGAGATAGGCATCTGGAGGATCTTCGCGCCCACAACCACATAGATAGACAGATTCAGGTAATAGTGGTACATGACAACTGTGACTTGATTTGGAGGCACTTGTATTGTTTATCTGATATCATTGCATACTTGGAATTTTATTATTTTATGATGATCTATATGCAGACATGGACTTTATATGATAATGATCTTTATTATGTTACTCTATTTTATGATCTATATGCATTTATTATATTGATGCAATGATTATATGGATGATGATTTATTTTTCCTTGCTTTATGATAATGATCTACATGATGCAATGATAAATATTTTTTTGATTTTTGATTTTTGAAGACCTTGGATGCAAATGAAAATGATTACTAACTTAAATGATGCAATGATCTATATGGAAATGCAAATGAATGACTATGCTAATATGCTAGTTGAATGTTTTTTTATTTTTGATGCAATTTTGAAAATGATGTGAAAATGCAAATGCAATGATTGATTGATTATATGATTATGAGTCCAAGTGCAAAGATGCAATTAAATGAGATGAAATGATAATGCAAATAATAATGATGATACCCTACATGATTAATGAAATGCACTTAATTAAATGCAAACTAATGCAATTGTTGAAATGCAACTAAATGATTTGAAATGTTTCTAAGGATGAATGCATCTAAAATGAACAAATGCAAATTGTTTTTGTTTGTCCAAGTATACTCAATCATGATTAATGACCATTGATTTGTTAATAAAATGACGTGCTTATAATGCAACTGACAATGAATGCTTATAATGGAGATGAATAATGAGCTAATCTAAAATGATCTAACTAAAAATGATACTACCATTCTTCATATGTGATCTTGTAACAGTGCTTGATTTCATCATTGAGCTTTAAAATGTTGTACGAAAATACAAGCAACTTGATATAATTATTCAAGATGACCTGAGTATTTCTTACATGGATTTTGATATAGCGAGTTAATATAAGCAACTTGATATAATGGATCAAGTTGACCCGAGTATTGCATGCAGAACAAACAAAGATTGTCTCCTTTCATGCATGACTTGGAACGTCCCCCTTGATCTTTTGCCAATCATATCCTGAGACAAGTGCATACCGTAGTAAGAGATAAACCACAGACAACAATCAAACTAAAATAATCATGCCCCATCATAGCTTCTGTAGTCATGGACATCCTTGAGTCGCATAGAGTACATGATTAGCAATAAAATCGAGATATAAACACTAAATATTGTATGTCATTCACATGTTCTTATGGTCATTAACTGAGATAATAATTTTGATGAATGATATTTGATAATCCTTTATTACTTGCTGGTTGATTCTTCGGTTTCTGAGTGTCATGATTCAGTTGTTGATAAAATGCCTTGATCTTCATTGCTTTGTTGCTCGTTATCTGCTTCAAAAACCCTAGGTGTTTTTGGTTTTTCTAAGTTTTTCGAATGTTTTAGATTTTCAAAGATTCAAAAGATCACCTTAGCAAAAGGAATTAGGATTTTGTCCGTAGCGGAAACAAAAATTTATTATGGATGTATGAATTGATCAAGATCCAAACCATGGAGGGATACAAATGCAGATTGATTGCTTCTGATAAGATTTAAGACAGTGACTATGACAAGTATGTCAAAGATTGATAATTGTTGGTAAGCTGCATATTTCCTGTTAATGGTTCAGAGCAATGGATGCGAAAG
This sequence comes from Cryptomeria japonica, assembly GCF_030272615.1. Lineage (NCBI taxonomy): Eukaryota > Viridiplantae > Streptophyta > Pinopsida > Cupressales > Cupressaceae > Cryptomeria > Cryptomeria japonica. The sequence continues at coordinate 568,705,157 of NC_081407.1, read as the reverse complement.
ATGGAATGGATAAGCTAGGAAGCGATATATTGGATATGATGGAGTGGATAGGTGCGCAAAGCAATCTCATAGATGGATGAACTTACTTTGTAGATAACGCCTGTTTACTAGGTTTTCACCATCTAAATTTATTGCACTTTTCTCTCTTTTTTTTTAGGGATTTTTTTGCTTTTCAAATGTTTATTGATTTTTTCAAGACTTTATATGCTTTTTATTGATTTTTTTCAGGACTTTATATCTCAAGCATAGAATTTCTTGAGATGGATAGAATTGATAGGTTCATCGAACCAATCACCTTCAAGGGTAGATAACTTGTATGCTCCTGATCCATATGCTGCTACTATGACAAAAGGTCCTAGCCAATTTGGTTCAAATTTTCCCTTCTTGTCTCGGTCTTGCTGATTTCTTGGATTCTCCCTTAGAACTATATATCCAATCTGAAATATGTGCGGCTTGACCCTATGGTTATAAATTCTTGCCATTCTTTGTTGATATACTTTTAAATGATCCGTTGCATTTTGGCGACGTTCCTGAATCAGTTCAAGTTCCTGGAGTTGAGAGACTCGTTGTTCTTCTTCTGGTATAAGACCTTACAAGGATACTCATAGAGAAGGTATCTCTACTTTTATAGGTAATATGGTTTCTGATCCATAGACCAAACAATATGGAGTTGCCCCTGTTGGAGTGTAGATACTAGTTCGATATGCCCAAAGAGCAGGATTTAGCTGAATGTGCCAGTCTTTTCCAGCTTCATTGACTGTTTTCTTCAAGATTTTCAAGATAGTTTTGTTTGATGTCTCATCTTGACCATTTCCCTATGGATAAATATGGAGTAGAAAACCTATGTTGGATATGAAATTGTTCACATAGCTCCTTCACATGTTGATTTTTGAATGGTCTTCCACTATCAGTGATAATGGTCATAGGAACTCCATAGCGACAAATTATATAATTCAAAATAAATGATGATATTTATTTTCCTGTCACTATTGTTAAAGGCACTGGTTCAATCCATTTAGTAAAATATTTAGTAGCAATCAGAATAAATTTATGTCCATTAGAAGATGAGGGATTTATCTTTCCTACCAAATCAAGGCCCCATTGATAAAATGGCCATGATCCTGTCATAGGATATAACTCTTGTGTTGGTGCATGAATGACATTCCCATGGATTTGACATTGTTTGCATTTTCTAGCATATGTGAATGAATCTCTCTCCATAGCAGGCCAATAGTAACCCATATGAAGAAGTTTCTTAGCCAATGTTAAACCACTTGAGTGTGTGCCACAAATACCTGCATGAACGTCGTTAAGAACTTTCTCAGATTCTTCTTGTTCAAGACATCTCAACAAAGTACCATCTAGACCATGCCTATATAGGATATTAGCAATAATAGTATAGCGAGAGGATTGATGGATAAAATTCCTTCTCTGATTGTGGGATAAGTCAAGAGGAAGGATATTTTCTTTTAAATACTGATAAGTTTGACTGTATGAGGATTGACTGGTTCCTGATATATGGCAAATTTGGTAGGTTTGCTGGGATTGAATGGTAGGGGTTAAGATATCTTCCACGAGAAATTCATAACGATGTTGATTCTCCTTATTTTGCAAGAGAGATGCTATTGTAGCCATTGCATCTGCTACTTTATTCTCATTTCTTGGAATTTGGGTGAATGATATTTCTTTAAAGTGTTCTTTAAACTCCTCTACCAGCTGTTTGTATGGCATGGGCTTATCATCCTTAGTTTGATATTCATCATTTATTTGGTTCATGATAAGTTGTGAATCACCATAGACATGTAGTTCTTTGACGTTCCATTCAATGGCCATTTTAAGCCCAATAGCCAATGCTTCATACTCTGCAATATTATTGGTGCATGGAAACCGCAGTCTATATGATTTCGGAATTGTGTGTCCCTAAGGTGTGATGAAAAAGATTCCTACGCCCGATCCATATTGTGTATAAGAACCATCAAAGTACAATTCGATGTGCAAAGGCATGTCGTTTTGTAAAGGTGCATAAGCCAATTGATCAGCAATGACTTGTCCCTTGATAGATTTTTGGTCAACATACTCTATATCAAATTCACTCAGTATCATAACCCATTTGGCTAGTCTCCCTGTCAAGGTTGACTTGCTCAACAAATATTTGAGGGGATCTATCTTTGCTATTAGTTTTACAGAATGAATCAACATATAATGTCGTAGCCTCTGAGTTGCAAATACAACTGCTAGACATGTTTTTTCTATTGAGGAATAATTTAATTCATAACCAACAAGCGTTCTACTAATATAATATACTGCTCTTTCTTTTCTTTCTTCATCATGTTGAGCTAGGAGAGCTCTTAATGATACATTTGTTGCTGAGATATAGAGCAACAATGGTTTCCCTTTGGTTGGTGATACCAGTACTGGAGGACTCATAAGATATTCTTTTATTTGCAAAAAAATTCTTCACATTTTAGATCCCATTTCAATGGAATATTTTTATATAGAAGATGGGTGAATGGAAGACATCTATCTGCTAACTGAGAGACAAATCTCTTGATTGATTGCAATCTTCCTTGTAAAGATCACAATTGACTTATGTTCCTAGATGACTCCATTTCCATGATGGCTTTAACCTTTTCAAGATCTACTTCAATTCCACGAGCTAATATAATGTACCCAAGGAGTTTTCCAAAGGTTACCCCAAATGCACATTTCTTTGGATTTAATCTCAATTGATATCTTTCCAGCCTGTCAAAAATCTTGCTTAAGATGTTCAAATGTTCTTGTCTTGTATGAGATTTTGCAAGTATGTCATCGACATAATCTTCCATAAATGTATGCATCATATCATGGAAAATGATCATCATAGCCCTTTGATAAGTTTCTCCTGCATTCTTAAGCCCAAATGGCATCATTCCAGAAATACGTTCCCCATGCACAGGTGAAAGCTATCTTTTCTTGATCTTTAGGTGCGATTCTTATTTGATTATATCTTGATAAGCCATCCATTAATGAAAACATCTCATGCCCTGCTGACAAGTCCACTATTATATCAATGTTTGGTAGTGGGAAATCATCTTTTGGACATGCTTTATTTAGATCTCTGAAATCTGTACAAACTCTTATGCTTTTATTTGGTTTTGACACTGGTACAATACTTGAAACCCATTCTGGATAAGCAACATGTCTTATAAAACCCACTTCTAATAGTTTCTTCAGCTCGGTTTTTACAAGAAGAGCAATGTGTGGATGTATCTTTCTTATCTCCTGCTTAACTGGTTTTTTAAAAAAATCCATATTAAGATGATGCAAGATAAGATCTGAATTAAGTCCTGGCATATCTGCATAGGACCAAGCAAAATTTATTTGTCTTTTCTTAAAGAATTCTATTTATTCTTTCCTCTCTTCTTCTGATAATGAGGCAACATAATGAAGTATTTTAGGATCCTTTGATGTACTAATGTTTACTGCTTCTGTTGTTTCTATCAGGATAGCAGATCTCTCCTAAAAATATGTAGGAAGAATTTCAAACTTTCCATCTTTTGGCACCTCAAAGAGGTTCTCACCATCAAATATGTCCTTTATTTTCTCTTTCGATTGATCTAGTGTTGCCATGAAATGGTTTTCAACAATAGGTCTCTTTCCTTGTTTTATTTTTCTTTTGTGACTGGAAAGTTTGGGATTCTCCTGACTACGAGAAACATTACTTGATTCTGCAATGAAAGATATCTTACATGTGATGGGTTCGATAGCATTAAGGTACACATCTAAGTCATGATCATTGGAAAAGACATTCAATTCAGGGTTGTCTAAATTATCCCAATCAATTAGTTTAGGATGAAGAAGGGGTAAATCATAATCACTGTCATCATTAGGTGCTTCAACATTCATGACATAATGATCATAATTTGGCGTGAATAGGTACTGTCATAGATTAAATGTTTTTGAGAATTGTCTTTCCCAAGCGTCTCACAATTAGTTCTAACAAAATCAGTATTAGTATTTTGTAGTTCACACTCAAGTGGTTCTTCAATTGACGTTTGTCCCTTAAATGAATGGATTATATCAACACACATCTTTAATACTGCAAATTCCTTCTTGATTGACCTCATTTGCATTTTGGAGTTGACATACTTGTGTACATGATAAAGAGGATTCTTTTGCTAGAGTTTCTCTCCTTTCAAACTCAACTTCTTCTGGACTAATAGTCAATCCAACTTGACTATCTCTTAATTCTTCTATGGTTCTACCACATCTGGATACATCTTGTTCCTCTTTTGATGAAAATATTATATTTCCAGATGCTTGATCTATCCTTGTTTGTACTTCTTGTGGCATTACTTCTTTGTCTTTGTCATTCCCTTTCCTTTTTGCATACGCCTCTTTTCTCTGAATTCTAAGTTTTTCTTGCCTTCTTTCTAACCCCATCTTTTGTTTTGTAATAGACAAGTCTTCTTTCGTGATAGTTGCTTGGTCTTCATTGTGTTCCTTACTTGATGTAGTAGATAAGACATCTGGACCCCATTCATACTCATTTTAATATTTCTCTGAATCATGATCTAGGATTACTCCACTATACCATACAAGAATGTTGTATGGTGCAAAGAGTTCCCTAATTTCTGCCATCTCTATTTTTGCTGCTTCTGGAATATCTTGTCAGATTTTGCATTTTTTTGTATTTCCAGAACTGGTTGACAAGATTTTTATTTACCCTTGATGGTAATCTCCTTGTCTTGTTTTTCATGTTCTTCTTGCTCCTTTTGTTTATTGGTTACTATTTATGCCGCTTGATGTAGCTTTTCTTGCCAATTTTCTTCTTTAGAAACTGATTTCTTTCTCCACTTTTGTTGTTGATGATTATGTTTCTTTTGATTGGATTTTAGATATCCAAGCCTGGATTTATCTTGTTTGGATTGTGAGTGTGGACAAATAGGTTCTGAAATACCTTGATGTCACTTACCAATTGGTCATTTTCCTTCATATCCCATTTTTTGCATGATTTCATAACCTTTGCCATATTGCTTAATGGGAATATTGACTTCTGTTGCTATTGCTATAGTTTTATCTTCATCCTTGTACAACCAACCAAGAATGTCTTTGTCTTCATTTTCTTCTTCAAGAGTTCCAGCACTAACAAATGTTCCTTTAAACATATGTTTTGATCTTTCTAATATCTTTGATTGAATGTCTGTAGGCTTTCCATATGACAGGCGAAAGTGGAAAATTATGCAAAGAATATTTTCCCAATCTTTCATCATTTAATTTGAGTTTTTCCTCAAAAGTTTCCCATAATTTTTCTTGAATTTCTTTAGTAGGATATACTGATTATTTGTTATGTGGAATTCTTATATCTTGTGTTGGCTTCAAATTATTGTAATATTGACTAGAATATGCAATTACAGTGATCTCTTGTCCTTCATGAGGAAATTTTACACATTGATGATATGTAGAAGGAACTGCTTGTATCTTGTGAATCCATGGTCTTCCTAGAAGAATGCTGTAAGAGAGGTTCAAATCTAAAACCTGACATAATATATTCCTTTCCATAGGTCCTATTTTTATTGGTAGCACAACAATTCCTTTAGAAGAACGTTCTGTTTCATCATAAGCCTTGATGGTTATTTTCTTTTTCGGGTCTACTGCATTTTTTGAATATCCCAAAGATTTTATCAAACTTAATGCACAAATGTTTAAGTTGACTCCTCCTTCTATGAGTACACATTTGACACGAGTTTTATTGAGGGTGACTTCAACATGTAAGGGAGCATTGTGAGGATGTTGCAAGGATGCATCATTATTTTCAGAAAATGATAAGAAATGAGGAGCTATAAGGAGTCCGACCATGTTTTGGAACTGATCTATATCCAAATCTTTTGAAACTGTTGTTTCCACTAAAGCTTTCTCCAAAATTTCCTTATGCATAGGTGAAATCTTGAGAAGTTCCAGAATTGATATTTGAGCGGGTATTCTTTGTAATTGCTCTACTAAATTGTATTGTTGTGAAGTGGATGTTGGGTCTTTTGTTATACCTGGAAAGGTAACCTTTGCTTTGCTTCTTGTAGTAACATTGATTGGCTCTGAAGATGGATTATCTTTAACAATGATAACATTTACCATATCATCATATGTATAAGTGTAATTCACTTTGGCTTTTCCTTTGTCATCTTTTAATTGGGATGGTTCACCTTTGTCATAATTCGGAAGTGGAGTTTTGAAAGCTAGGTGTGATTCGTTTGTCTTATGGCTATCCACTGTGATGGTTCCATTATCGATTAGATATTGGATAAGGTGTTTCAATCTCTAACAATCATTTGTTTGGTGTCCTTTATTCCGATGGTAATTGCAAAAATGATTGTCATTCCACCAATTTGGCTTGACTGGTGGTTCATAACTTCTTGCTTCTGGTAAAACAATCAATTTGTTGGCAAGTAGAGTTTTTAGAGCTGATTCTAAAGGTTCTCCAATGTTTGCGAATTTCCTCTGAGGATTGGAGAAGAAGGACTTGGCTTTATTGTTTTCTGGATTGTTATTGCTTGGGATTTGACTTGATAGATTAAAAATTGGTTGTTGTTGTTTTATAGAACTATTATCGTCATTTCCTCCATTGCTAACATTCCTATTCTTTGACCAAAACTTGGGTTTGTCATTATTGTTTTTGTTGTGTTGTGTTGTGTTGTTGTTGTTGTTGTTGTTGTTGTCGTCGTTGTCGTCATCATCGTTGTCGTCGTCGTCGTCATCGTCCTTGGAATTATTGTAAATTTTTAGCTCTCCTTTCTTTGCCATCACGTTCTCTATTTTCAGACCATTCTTGATCATTTTGGCAAAAGAGGGAGGACATTGCATTCTTAGTCGATAACTCATTTCACTGATAAGATTATCAATGAATATGTCCTTTTTTCTTGATTAGGTACAACTCGGGGATACCTATTAAACATGTGTTTCCATCATTGTAAGAAGATCATAAAAGATTCACCATTCTTTTGTTTAACATTGCATAGATCCAGCATTGTTATCTCATTCCTTATATTGTAGGAGTATTGTGAAATAAATCTATTCACAAGTTCTTCAAAAGATTTGATTCCAGATGGTAATCTTGAAACTCCATTGATTGTCCATTTAAACTCCTAGGAAAAAGACGCATAAGGTAAGTTTCATTGTGAGAAAATTCCATGCTCATAGTACAAAACTCCCTAATGTGATCCCGAGGATCGGATTTTCCATCCTATTTGTCATATTTAGGAATCTCGCAATGTTGCAAAAATGGTATCATATTCAAATTCTTATCGAAAGGATATGGGCATATATCTTCTAATGAATACTTCTTGGAGCTTGTTCCATTTTGCATGTCTTATATCTGTTGTTGTAGAGTTTGCATTTGTTGAGTAAGGTTTAACAATGGATTATCCATATAGTTTCTCGTTGTTTTTTCGTGAGTTCTTTTATAACTACGCTCTTTTCTTGTGTCATCCCTTTCTTTCCTTGTTTCTTCATGACTTTCTTTGTTCAAATCTTCGTTATTTAGATCATCTGTGTTTTGGGTGTTACTTGCCTCCACATCTTGTTTCAAGCTTTCTATGTTAAAGTCTTGTGGTAGTTTAGCTCTAGATTTTGCCAACATCAAGAGATATTTCTCTTTTTGCTTTGCCAACAATTTTTCCATTAGCCTATCAAATTTTAAATCTTGCTCGAGGTCTCTAATGGTGCTATTGGCTGCTTCTTCATCGACAGCAGTAAACCCAGAAGTTTGGAATGTAGAATTATCTTCTTCCTCCATTTGTTTTTTTCTCAGTTGTTCGTATTGAGCTCTAGTCCAAATTGGCATGTGATTATTTCAAATTTTTTGAAATTTCCAAAGGACAAAGTCAATAAGTGATTATTGGTTTAGGAAGATATGCTTTATTGATTTTACCACTATTGTTTGTTTGTTGTGATAAAGCGTCTCTTTGTTAAAAAGCATGTCCTTGCAAAATTTCTCCATTAAACTCTGTACCGCAGCCACGTAAGTAGTGACGAAAACGGTGTAGGAATGCCCTATGTTTTAATAAGATCTTGCGATTGATATACAAGAATCTTATTCTTTACTGAGTAGCTTTATAACTGGGTTTTCTTTTCTTAAGGTGATAATTAAAAGTCATATAAGCATTTGACAATTTACAAGTTTGTTTGATTCCAATGTTGGTGCGATTCAGATTTTGATATAACCTAGGTTCAAAATAGGAAAGATATATCCAAGATTATGAACCTAGTATAGATTGATCAAGCTCTGTGATAGAGGATTTGATTATCTTGATGAGATACTTGACAATGATGTTGATTTTTTTGCACTTAAGATGTTTGAATCAATAGCTTGCTGAATGTTTATGTTTATAGAAACCTCTTGGGAATAACCTGTTGGATTAGTGACCTAGTTGTTGAGCTAGTTTGAAAATAGAGATAAATCTACTTCAAGAATTATTTCGATACTGATGTTTTGACACTTTAGTTTGATCTGGTGTTTCAAATGTTGGAAAGCTTTTGTATTACCCTTTTGATCAATTTTTTTTTCAGCAATTTGTTGGATTTTTGCTTATGCATAGATGATAATTTTCTTCAATTTTTGACCATTTGGAACATGTAACAGACATAGAAGATATAATGTTTAATATACAAAATGCACAAGCAAGTACAAATCTTATGGCAGGCTGAGACAATAGTTGTTGAATCTCACATGAGGTTTCCCCCAAGGCTACGCTATTCAAAGCGCATATTTAGATGGTTGACCCCACTGTCTCCACCCCCGACACTTACTTCTCCAAGGCAGCCAAGCACCAATTTCCATGAAAACTCCCCATGGCAAAATTTATATCTCTACTAAGAACCGTATGTGTGTGAGCGGCTTTAGAGGTCCGACCTCTTGCGCCAACAACTAGAAGGATTCTGGCAACTAGTACAAGTGGCTTTTAGTAAAGGCTTCTGGTCATGTGGCCATACATGTGGTAATTTCAGCTCTATAAATACAGAAGGTTCCCAGCCTATAAAGATTACACTCCATAGGGTTTATGGGGAAACATAGTGTCGGTATGAACTTATCAACACACATTGTTTGAGACTTTCGTCACAAACACGATTTATTTAGAGTGGATTGGAAGGACTTGGCATTAGCCCATTTTCACTTTAGGTCATTCCCCTCTCACTGGCCCCCTCAAGGCAACTCAGGAAGGCAAACCCTCTAAAGGATTTAATTGCTTGAAAGTAGAGAAAGCATAAAAGAGTGGGTTTGGCTTTTTGATCTCCCAATTAAGGGGAGAGCATATACCTACCACTTTCGAGACACAAAATATAAGTGTTCTTTTAAACTTTCCATAGCAATGTGATCTATCCTCTATTTGGAGATGTTGCTCCAACAAACATGGTGTTTATTTTAGCCTTTTTAAAAGTCTACGTGCAACTACTTTAGAGAAGTTACTAAAAATACAAGTTGCATGCTGTCAATTTATCCTCTTAGTTAGACTAAATGAGCAAGACATGATATATTACTTCCCAAAATAAGGCTTTTAATTAACTAGGTGAGGAAATGCATAAAATTTGTGTTAAACACCATCTTGCACATGCATGTTAGTAGTTCAAAAAATTTAATTTCTTGGACATTCGAACCTACAAGAAAATTTTGTTGGTTGCAAACAAAAGCGCTATTCTAACATATGCACTATCTTTCACCTCAAAAGCACTAATCTACATAGCAAAAGCGTTAACCTGCACTACAAAAGCGCTGCTTTGTGGACTCAAAAGCGTGATTTCTTTAATAAATGCACTAACCTAGAGGACAAAAGCGCTAACCTGTAATGCAAATGCGCAAATTTTCAGACAAAAGCACTAATCTGCATGGCATATACGTTAACCTGAGATGCAAATGCGTTAACCTAAGATGCAAATGCACTAACCTATCAAACAAAGCACTGTCAGAATTCACACATGCATGAATCTGCATTACAAATGCGTTAATTTTACTTTTGCGAGATTTTTAAAGGTATATGCGAGGTCCATGAGCCCCACGGTGGGCGCCAAAAATGTGTCGACTTGAATTTCATCATTAGAATGCTACCTGCAACAAGTTAGTTTCACAAAATACCAATGAAAATGCTACAAGAAATCCTAACTTAACCAATGAAACTACATGAAATACATATGAAATAAAAATACTAATATTACCTTCATGGTTTATGTCTCATTGCGTCCTAACTCCACTGTTCCTGGTTGGAGATGGTGTGCTCTCAGACAATGCACTGATAGCTTCCAGAGATGGCATATGAAGAATGGACTGATAACTGATAGTTCACAAATGCTATGATATGCAATACTACATGATTATGCTAAAATGATTATGCTAAATTGCTTCAAGATTAAAACTCACAGATGCATAATTTTTACAAATGATTTTCTTAAAAATGCACTTGAAGTCTAACTCTCTCTCAACTGAAGCTCTTGATTTTATAGACCTTGAGAGGATGAGATGATGTGTCTTAGATCAACGGTCATGATCAGATCTGCAGATTTGGATGGCTGTGAGAAAAGGTGAAGGTTGAGAGAAAGGGGGAAGGAGAAGACAAGTGTCACTCATCTCACCTTGACTGGGTTGCTGACTGAGAGAATCTAGGGATGGTTGGAGAAGATTTAGGCATGAGAGGACAAGTGGACTTAAGTCCTTCCTAAGATGTAGGGATGTTGGAAAGAATATAGAAGGAGGTTATGAAATATGTTTATGTACACAATATTCATTAAGTTTGGTGGTTGAAGATAAATGACGAATTAATATTTAAGAAATATTAATTTCCTTAGCCACATGATGGATGAGTTGGCAAAGGGAAGATGAAGTGGAGATGGAAGGTGAGTTGGAAAAGTGGAATTAAATAATTTAGGAAATCATTTAATATTTGAGACTATAGGATAGGAGAATAACCATTAAATATTAGATATTTAATTGATTAGAGAAGATAATTAAACATTAGATATCTAATTAACTTGGTTAGAGGAATAATTAAATATTAGATATTTAATTATTTTAGAGGAGTAGAATAGATGAATTAATTAATAAATTATTAATTAATAGAAAGACACGAAATGAATTAAATAAATTAATGTTTTTCAAATTAACTATTTAATAGAAGAATAATTATTTATTTAATTGCTCATAGCGATTTTTATGTGTATACAACAACAATTCATGAAGTTGTAAATTTTGATCTAAGGGGTATGCACATGAAGTCTTATTTCCATTGCCTTGCTTGCTAGGCTTGCTGGTCTTTTCCAAATATGAATTCTGCTTCAAACTCTTCAAACCTGAAGTTCGCTCCAATACATGAAGTCATGAAGTTGCTTCAAATGTGAAATTTGATCCAAAAGTCTCCAACTTGAAGTTCGTTTGTGATTATCAACTCGTGAAGTTCAGTCTTGCATGAAATTCGCTCCTCCTTCTTGATTCATGAAGTTCACTCCCAACCTTGAAGTCATGAAGTTGCTTCATGTGTGAATTTTTCTACAAATCTCTTGAGCCTGAAGTTCACTCCAATACATGAAGTCATGAAGTAAGAAATTTCTCTCCTAAAGGAAAAGTCATGAGGTTGTAATTTCAGTCCACTCCTGCAACTCATGAAGTTGTGAACTTCGCTCCTAACCATCAACTCATGAAGGTCAAGTTCACTCCAAGGGGTGAAATCATAAAGTTCGTTCCAAAATGCAACTTATGAAGTTGAAAAATTCGCTCCAAAAGGTGAACTCATGAAATATGTTTGAAATTCGCTCCTAGTATCTCATACATGAAATTCACTCCAATATGCAAACTCATGAAGTTTGCTTGCAACTTGCAATTCATGAAGTACATGTTCTCTAATTTGCTTCATTCATTTATACCCATCTTCATTTATGAAGGTTTGAAGATATAAATCGCTCCAACTTGTGAGATCATGAAGTTCTCTCCAAAACACAAACTCATGAAGTTCACTCAAAAACACTAACTCATGAAGTTCGCTCGAAAACACTAACTCGTGAAGTTGGTTTGGCATTGAATCCATTCAAGGCAATCATCCTTCATTTCTTATTCGACTTCGCTCATGTAGGCTTGCTTGTGTATGCTGATAGGTGAAATTCGCTCCTAGGATGTAAGTCATGAAGTTCAAACTATGAAGTTTGCTTGAGAAGTGCAACTCATGAAGTTAGAATTTCGCTCCACTTGCTCAAGTCATGAAGTTCTCTCTTGAGTGTTTGATCATGAAATAGGAGCTTGTTAAATTTCCTTCACTCTTCCACTTTCAACATGAAGAATTTTGCTCCAAAAGTCTAACACATGAAGTATGAATTTCGCTCCTAAGTAGCAACTCATGAAGTTCAAGTTCACTCCAAGGGGTAAAATCTTGAAGTAAGTTCTCTCAACCTCTTCACTTCATTCCTTTTATCGCCAATATCGCCTATGAAAGCTTGAAAGTGAAATTCTCTGCAGTCTCCTCCTTCATGAAGTTCGCTCCATATCCTTCAAACATGAAGTTCACTTCAAATTCTTCAAACATAAAGTTAACTTTAAACTTTGTAGTCATGAACTTAAAACCTAGAGAAGACTTAGAGATAGGATAGATTACAAATGAACTTATCAAGACTTCAATTCTTGAAATTATTCATTCAAAAATCTCAAGCTCATACTTACACCAATTTTTAAACAAACTTAGGGGAAAATTTGCATCATCAAGAGTAGCACTTAAAATAACCTTGAAATTGGCAGTTTTTCCTCACTCATGGTTGAACTTATGATATCTAGACTTTGCAAGCCTACTGCACACTTATGTAAGACTATCCTCCTGACTCCTATCCATTTTAAGCGCATATACCTCTCTAATGCTAAGGCTACTAGCAAAAGATCCAAACACTACCTAGAACTAAGCAAAAAGGACTAATCTTAGAAAGCGAAAACAGGGGGTCCCCATTTGCAATGGGGTGATGCGTGAATACCTCACAACACTTCTCAACCTAATAGTCATAATGATAAGACTTGTGGAATTTGAAAGGAAATGGTTATTTGTAAAGTTGATATCCTAGATTTTGATAATAGGAAACATTTGATAGCACTAATAATCATGAGTATGTACACCCAGGATCCCAAGTCAAGCATGTAATACAGAAAATTGATGCTCCTGACAAGCAACCTAACCAAATTCATATATTTTTTTATGGAAGGTTCCAAAAGATCGAAAGCCACCTCAGATAACTTCCAAATATGAGGGAAAAAACACAAATTAGGTGAGTGCCATGAATTGTGATGAAGTTGCTGCTAATAAAAAAGATGATAAATCTCTCGAGGAACTAGTTGATGAGATTAATAAAAGGAAACAACTTGATTCTAGTAATCTTAACTCAAGAGCTTGTAAGGAGGGTATTGAGGAAAAGCTTCCAACTTATTTTGAAAGGTTGTATAAGGGTCTCAAGCCCTCTCCTTCCCGTTTTTGTAAATTAAGATAAATTGTTTTAATTGGAACGTCAAAGGCCTTGAGGATTTTGTTAGGTTTTTCGTAATTCTAGAGATAGCTTGGATTGAAGAAGTTAAAATTGTTAGTCTCTCCTTGGAATGTGCTCTCAAGTTTATCTAGAAAAATTCAAAATTTTCACCACCAAACATGATAAAGGGGCGTGGGGTCTATAATTTTATTGTAGATGCCAAGTGGTCTTCATGGGTAGCAGAGTTGGGTTGTTCTCCTTGTCATAGAGTTGTGTGGATTATTACCTATTACAAAGGAAACAAACTTGGGATGTGTTCAATATGTGCTTCTAATGACTACAAAGAAAGACCTTGCTTGTGGAATTGGTTAGCTAATAACCTTCCTAAAGTTCCATGGATTTTTGATGGAGACTTTAATGTGATAGAAAATAAAAAGAATAAGATATGTGGAACTAGAGAATAATTCATTTAACCCACTAGAGAACAACACAAAATACAACACAAGTATTTGGTTTACTTGGTGTTATAATCAGAGAGGGGATAAAATGTTATACCACAAACTAGATTAGATTATATATCCAAAGGATTTTTTTGTGATGTCCTGAAACATGACTTTGCCAATTATTGTTAATATTAAGGAAGCTCCTTGTATTATCTTTATAACAAAGTAATGGAATTGAAACGAAATGGTTTGATGACAATCAGATGTAGAATCTAAAGCAGAGAGAAATGCATATGTTAATGAAGAAAGTATAATAAATGGTTAAGAAAGAAAACAATTCATTATGTGAACCAATGCATTAAGGAATACATTATACATCGACGGTTTTCTTTATTGATAAAAGGAGTGCGATCTAGTAAGACCTTGTAAAGTGCTTAATAAGATTACTAATGCAGTGACTACCATTACCAATGAACAAGCCAAGCAATCAAAGGGAATAAGTTGGACAACCAAATTAGTTAGCCATTGATCATAATAGCAAGGTGGGATGAAGAGATGACAAGTAAAGTAATTTAGAAGGACATGATCATTAAGAATAAACCTTTCCATTGGAGGGACATGACTTTTAATATTAGACTTGTTCAATACATATATAAGGAGGATGTATGGACTCAATGAAATCATGGAACTTACTTCGTTTTATTATATCTTATTGAGAGTGCATTATTTCTATTTGGCAAAGATATATCAAAGTAAAGCCATTCATTAGTTATTGATTACCGAATAATTTAGAAGAATTGTTCGGAATGGTTTTGGACATAGACCAAGTTAGAAGGATCTGTGCTAAGAGGATAAACAACAATAACAACATTATTTTCTAAAGATGAATCAATCATGGAATGTTGTTTTTTATATACTTATTTATATATGTTGTTCTCACACAAGCCACTTGACAACCAAGTAGGGAATGCAATTTAGATGGAGAAGTAATATCAAAGCATATGTATAAACTAGAGAAATTTAAATAAAAGAAATGAATATGTATTACAAAGGAAGAACAATACTGCGGCAATGAAAAAAGTCTTATTGGTGATTAAAATAAGTACATGAGCTATGATGTGCAAAAGAGCTGCAATCAGCGAATAATGACTTAATTATAGACCACAGAAGTCACTTTATGAGCAAATTAGTTTATCTACAGTGATAAGAAGTATCGATCAAATCTTAATGGCAACGGGTTAAGAAACAAAGATTCATTATATGAAGAGATCGATTGGGGGAAGTGATACAAAATAGAAGTCAGTAATATTGGAGAGAAACACCAAACATTATATAGGGCAATGATTATGAAGAAATCATGGAAAAGTAAAAAATTATGAAGTCACATTTCATAAAGAGGATTACAAAGCACTTAAGTTTATTGATCCTTTGCATCCATGCTATTTCCAACTCGGAACATCGGAGTTCTGGACCATCTTTTGGGTCATCATTTAAACCACATCGGGACTTTGGAACCCCGAAGTCCTGAATGAGCCATGTTAACTAGTCAACCCTGGAGTTCCGACCTTTATTGTTCTAAACATGTTTCCACCTCGGAACCATAGAGTTCTAGACTCCAATGTTTTGTCTACCCAGGAACCCTGGAACCCCGAAGTTCCGAGCCATATTATTTTAGCATATACTGACCTCGGACCCCCGGAGTTCCGAAGCCAGTTGTTATAGAAGGAGTTACCCACCCCGAAACTCCGGAGTCTCGAAGTGGGTGATAGTATTGATATTTTTTTTTATGAGATAGGCTAATTTATGGTTCTTTCTTGCAGATCTGAGCAATTAGATGGACCCAACCTCCAGCAAGAAAGGCAAGGAATTGGATAGACTCCCCACAACCATGAAATCAAGGGCAGGTTTATGCTTCCAAGATGGATGATCAGATTAAATGGGTGACCAATACAAAAGTAGGACACATTGAAATAGAAGACATCAGGACATAATTGGATAGGCCGAGGTTGGAGGCCCCTTTAAGGAGAATTAAGAGATCAGGGCTAGTAGAGGCTACCATTTTTCCACAATCTATCCAATCCCCTAAGTTCATCATGATTTTTGCACAATTCTATAACATAGGCACTAGGAAGTGCATGGATGATTGAGGCAGAATTATAATAGATCTGTCAGCATATATGTTAGGGTTTTTATTTGGCATTCCTTCAAGAGAGGAGGACATGCTGTTGACAACTGAGGAGGAAGCCAAAGAGGTGTGGAATGACGATACCACTTCTTGTAAAAGACACATGAATGAAATTTGGCTTGAAGAGGAGAGAAAGATAGGATTGAAGGCCAATGACATTCTAAGGACTGATTTCAAGGAGCCATAATGGGACCTAATCATAATGCTAAGCAAGGCCTTCAACAAGATAGATTGCCGATATTTCCATCCTTGGATGTTCCAATTCATGACAACAATTTTGATCAAGAAAAAATACTTTTATTGGGCTCAAATATTGTTGGACAATATACATAAGCAATTGGTTGATGTGCACAGAATGAAGAAATTCTTCTTCACCTCATATGTTATTTGGGTAGCTGCTCGACCAGGCAAATTCTCAGGGTTGCAAACAGAAGGCTAGCTCAGAGATGAAGATGGATAGAAGATGGTATGGGAGTACTATACTCAACTCCCACTGAGCAATGCAAAGACACATTTCAATAGAATAAATGATGCCTTCCTCTTCCCCATTATAATAAAACTCACAGGTGATATAAGGTACAAGATAAGCCCAGAGGCCATGGCAATAATCAGGGAATGGGCATGTTGGTTCATTCAAAACCAACGTCCCACATACATCAGGGTTAGTGGATTCACAAGGAACCTCATGTTGCTCCCCAGATACTGTAATGACAAAATCATACTCTTAAAGTATGTTAGGTAGATGCTTGGGCTACAATATTTGTTGTCTTCAAAGCACAAGGTAGGTGTTGATTTTTCTATTTCAAGTGGTTATTTTTCATGTTCCAAAATTCAAGTAGCAAAGTCGGCAGAGCAAGAGCTGCAAGATCTACATCTAAGGGAGTTTAATTATGCTTAGGAATGTTATGACCCATATGGTAAACTAAAGCAAATAATGCCAAAAGCATATGATGGGCATAAGCCAAGGTGGGAGGATTTTTGGGCTAACCTCCAAGACAGTTTTGAAGTTAGAGAGAATTATTTTGAAATAGAAACTAATCTCCCTAAAGAATTGAGGGATGGTGGCGAATTACTAGACCCAACATAAGAGCATGAAATTGACAAGAAGCCTCTCTCTAAATAAGATGGTCAAGACAGGAGGAGGTAGACATAGATTCAGTAACCCAAAATGTTAGAGAGATGACTAGACTGTGGTTGAATTTGAGGATTAGACCAAGCACCTCAAAAGGGAAGCAAACGAAATCAACCTCCAGTGTTCCTCAATCAAGGGCTCATAAAGAGTA
This sequence comes from Cryptomeria japonica, assembly GCF_030272615.1. NCBI lineage: Eukaryota > Viridiplantae > Streptophyta > Pinopsida > Cupressales > Cupressaceae > Cryptomeria > Cryptomeria japonica. The sequence goes on along the minus strand of NC_081407.1, from coordinate 568,687,794 downwards.
TGCCCGCAGGACAAGATCTAGCTCCAGAAAGAATGTGTCCACAGACCCAGAGGAAGCTGCCCAACCTGAACAAAGTACTGAAGAACTCCTGAAGCAAGTCAAGGATAAAATGAGAAAGGCTGAAATTTTGAAGAAGGCTGTCGATTTCAGAGTAAAATAAGGGTTAGGATCCGTGCCACTAGTAGAAGTGCATACTTGTCAGAGCAGTGATTGGGAAAACGCTAGGAGAAGGCGCTCAGGAAGAAGATGAGAAAGGAAAAGTTGATGAAAGTATACAACCTCCTCTTGATAGCACGGTAACATCTCCATCTACTTCCACAGTACAACCAACATCAACCACTACCATTCTTAGGACAACACCTATGTTTTCCCCAACTCATACTTTTGCTACGATATCAACAACATTGCCTCCCTTAAAGAAAACATTTATTCCCACTACTAAAAAGGTCAGCATTCATAATATTGAGTCAGATTCTGACGAGGAGGATGAGCAGCTTGTGGTACAGTTGGTGCAAAGAAAGATTGAAAAGAAGAAAGAAAAAAAGTTTACTAGGCTCAATAAATAGGCACCAATTGATCCCATGGACATTGATAAACATGGTTTACTAGCTGAATAACCACTTGGGGGAGAAAAGGAACAAAACAAGCCTGAGGATTCACAAGATGAGAGATTGGTCTTAAATCTGAAGGACCAAGAGGATCTGTTGAAAGAGATAGTTGTTGGAGGAGAAATAAAAGGAACAAACATAGGGGATAAAGAGTTTGAGGAAGAAATAAGTGACAGGTTAGGGGAGCTGCATAGTCAACAGCTATTAAATATTGATATCGCTCTTTGAATCAGCCAAGCTTAGTCGGGTACTTCAATCCAAGATGTTCAGATTCCTGAACAAGAAGAAGAGAAGAAAGATGAAGCAGAAGGGAAGTCAAAGGTACATATGGTGACTGCAAATATCATACCACATGAAGGTGAGAAGGATGATGACACACCGCAATGGTTAAGCTTCACCTTCGAGAAGAAAAAGAAAGTGGTAATGCCTAAGGTGACACTACAACAAGCAATCACTGAAGAACTGAGGAAAATGAAGAGAGCCAAGACCATACGTCATTTATCAAGAACTGGTTTTGGTGAAGTGGTTGTCGATGTTGCGGTTCCGACACAAGTTGAAGGCTAGAGCTCTCCCAAATACCAAGTTTCACAAGTAAAATTGGGCAAATAGACCAAATGGGGAGAATTGGATACATTGGAGCTTGCAACCAACATAGTGAGAAGCATGATAGAAAAGGAACACACTTCTCACTCCAAGGTGAAGGCACAATTGGAGCAGTACAAGTAGTTGCTGGTAGAGATGAGCAAGCCCCTAGATGTACAGATGGACGATAACCTACCTTCAACCTCATCTCTACCAGGAGTAGATGTGAAAGTACTTATGGAAGTAAGGAAGGTGGCAGCCACTATGAAGGCATGGGTTCAAGTAAATACCTCCAAAATTAGATTATTTTTGCAAAATACTATGGAGGTATATAAGAAAGCTACACAGGTTGCGGCAGCTTTAGCTTCATGTTCTCAACAATTGGAGCGAAAGCTTAACATTTTTGGTAAGCAGTGTCAAGTTTTGAATAAGGTTTTGAACCTCGGGGCGGATATCATTTTAGGTGAGGACTTGTTAGGAGCCTGGGAAAGTATTGACAATATGCAATCGTATATATACATTTTGGAGTTGTAGATTGATATGCTTCAACAATGTGGGAAAGATATAACAGATGCCCATTCTCCTCTCCTAGGTATAGTGAATAAATATGAAAGGTTTGTAGGCCAGTTGTTGCGTATTTTTGGGCTTGGCCTTAGTAGTGCAGGATACATGGAGGAAGGTAATGTACTTTGTCAATGGGATGCACATGTGGTGCAATATATTACAACTCTCGTTGAGTTTAACATTGAGTTAATGGACAGATATACATATTTAATAACTCAATATCAACAAGTTGCAGAAATAATAGGAAAATTAGAAGATAGGAGTAAGAATGCAAAAGAGATTTTGAAGAAGTACATGTTCAGAATTAAGTATGTTGCAGATCCTCCTGCAGAAGTGGTTGCATGCATCATTAGCAATTATAAGAGCTAAAAAAAGAAGTAAAGAATAAAAAGGCAATTGGTAATGATAGTATCATATAGTTTTGGAATTTTGCATGATACCAGAGCTGGGGCTTTGACTATTTCTTCAACATGTAGATGGATTATGGAATGGGTTTTGCATGATTACGAAATGTTGGCTCGTGCAACTTTGTTTTTGTAATGATCCTCAGTCCTAGATTCTTAATAGTTAACTGGAGTTCAAGGCAGAGACTTGCATGTCAACTGTGACTCCTTGCTTTTTTAGAGCTTAATTTAGATAGGGTTATTTCCTAGAAAGTAGGACAAGAAACTCTATAAATTGGAGTTTTTGATTCATTTGTAAGGGTCCACAAATTGATGATTTGAGGCCCACTTAGAGATTTTAGATTATTTTATGCAGATTGCTATGAATTAGAATATTTTTATGATACATTCTTTGAAATTAATACAAGAAGCAGCTTATAGATTGCCTGATCTATGTGTATGTGCTATTAATTTGTTCTTTGCAGTCAGACAATGTCTATTGTTTGAAATCAACAAATTGTTCTGGTTTTATGTTTTATTATTTTATTTAACATATTGCGCACGTAAGTGGTATATGAGAATTACTGTGATAGGACGATATTGTGGTGATATTCTTTCCATGAATTTGTGAGGTTGTTGACTTTGCAAGTTTATTGGAGGTCCATTATTGAATGTTGGTTTAAATAATATTGATGATTTTTGGATTGCAGGGTACTAATTGTGTAGTTCATTAAGTTGTGATTGCATTAGTTTCATTGTTATTTTCTTGTTTTCTTGATCTATCCTTTGGAGTTTATTTCAAAAGAGTTTTAAATCATAAAATACAAAAAAGTGAAGTTATTGGAAGTTATTGGGATTCATTAAACCAACAGACCCCTTAACAGGTACAACCACATCAACCATTGATTTGCCCATCACCGTCGAGACCCAACTATAGAGACCTTGGAGTAGTTAGTTTCTCAAAACTTATTGCTTTTCAGGAGAGGTGGTGACTGGTCACATAAACTACCTGACTGTTGGTGGATGTGTCAAAACACTCGTCAACAAAAAATGGCACTAGAAGGAGGACCAAGATGCTAATCCCCTCAATTTTCAATCCCATAGTCACACTATGACTTGATATGGTACTCCCAGGAGATAGATTTTTACCATTCATGCAACCACCTCCTCCACAACCGAGAAATTGAAGTACTAAGCTGGATCGTATATCATCTTTTTCTTCGGAGAGGTTTTACAGGGTTCGTAGGAGTAAATCTTCTCATTCAGACTTAGTCGAGTTAGGACCTGTGACTAGGAAGAAAAGGAATAAATGTAAAGGACAACCTTCAACATCTTCATCGACGCAGTCATCCGGACCCAACGTAGAGGACTAGTTAATCCCTAGCCCTCAACCCATCTCTGCACCTTTCGTAGCTCAATGTCCACCATCACCACCTACAATGGTCTACTTTAACCAAGATCAAACACCATTGGTAAACATACCTGGAGGAAATCACAACTTGCTTAGGAGCCCAGATAAGTTTTGTAGTAAGTTCTACTTTACGGGACCTAGGATTGCAAAGAAGCACATTGGAGCATTCAAGGATGCAGTAGTTCGCAATAACATAGAACATCAAGACGTGGTGTGTAGAATCTTCCCGTATTCACTTGGGAAAAATGAATATAACTAGTATTTAACCTTGCCTGCAAATTCTATCAATGACTGGGATGTTTTGGAAAAGGCTTTTATTGATTAATTTCGAGTATATGTTGATCCCGGAACGTTGTACCATCAGTTTGCCTCTCTCAAAATTTTACCGAATGAGCCTTTGCCAAATTTTAATACCAAATTTCAAAGGGCATATAAGAGGTTAGAGGGTCCTTATCAAGTGGTGACAAATGTAGCAATTGACTCATACTTGAGAGCCATCAACCCCTAGAGTGCTATGTTTATAAAAAAGAGTGTTCCTGAAGATCAAAGGAATATCTTGGTGAAGGTTTATGCATTGGCCATCAACATGAACCAAGAATTGAATCAAACACCTAGGGGGATTGGATACAACTTACCCATAGGGGTCAATCAAGGGAATTACAACTAACTCCCCGGGGTGCCATCACCTCTAATAGGAGCCCCAACAATGAACCCAATGCCAATTTATGCACCTCAACCTCAGGTACAAGGGATGAATCAATAGTTTTTTTCTCAACATTTGACTTGGCAGAACAATGCTAATGTTGTCCCTATAGAAACACAGTACGTAGGTCAGGTACAAGGGATGAATCAACAATTTGGTAATCCCCAAGCAACAAACCAAGCCCCAACTACGATGCCTGGGAGTCAAGGGTCACACCTATCCGCTGAAGTAGAGGCATTAAAAAAAATGATTTCACAAGTTACTTCATTTGAGTCAGCTAAAGATTAATCCTCCAGGAGGGTATAACCAGTCCCAAACCGATGCAGCCATAACCAGTGAAAACCCTCAAAAGAGTCAACCGGCTTATACAACAAGAGAGACACAACAAAATCAGTAAGAAAACATAACAAATTCATGTAAAAATATCATATTCAAGCCATAGAACCTCCGACAATCATCCGGTAATCCTCAGATTATCATCAAAAAACATTTGGTAGTTAACCAATTACATGCAGGCTTCAAGCCAGATACAATCCAACCACGACTCTAAGAATCAATCAGATCACAACATGCGAATCTTAATCCTTATTCTCAATTCTACTTCCTCTGCCCCTACAAATGATTACATAACATCATATTTATACCCACCGAAACATATTCGGGTCGACCTCAAAAGATTATATTCACCAATGTAAGAAAAATGAAACGTGTAATTAGGTCGGCCCTAAGATTTAAGAAATATTTCCAAAAAATAAAAACCAAGTGATGTTGATTATCAGGAAGGCTGCCCACATGCCAAGGAACATCAGCCAAGACCCAAGGTAGATGCACACGCCAAGAATCACACTGATAATGAAGGAAAACCAACCGGTAAGCACAAGAATTGTCCCGGGTACCCAAAAATAGCCAACCGAAAGCGATAACTGACCAGAGAAGAACCCAAATGGACTAGAATTCCGGAATCAACCACATGAAACTGCCAGGAACTGCAAACAAGATCTGCCACAAAGAACAAGCAAATATCGGTACATACCGGTAAGAATACTAAAATTGCACAAAGAACTAAAAAAGAAAGGAAAATGTTTTTGGTTGATGCAAGATTGCTCATCAACTGGGGATGCTCCTGCATCAAACAACCTAGGTAGAAAAATATGTTCCATGAGAGGAAACTCATGAACATCTAAAAGTATTTGGAATAAAGATACCATGCTCATTTCTGATCCAAACATTTTCTTTATCAGCCAATCTCTTCTTTATCTCTCCCGATGCTTCAACCAACTTCTCTAACCTATGACTCTCTTTGTTTATCCTTATTTTCTTTAGATTTGCACATTCTCCCTCTATACTGCCTTCTTTCTTTTGCAACTTAGGATTTCTTCTACCACAAGACTTCATCCGGTTTGTCACCATGAGATCTTTGTTGACCAGTTTCATCTATCCATCAGACTCATCTGTCAAATCCTTCTGCCAACTTATGTCACCTTCCAATATAATCTTTGCAACTGGTTCTATCAGATATTTCTACAAAAACTTTGATATAACCTTTGCAACAAGTTCTATCAGATCCTTCTTCAAAACCTCTGGTATAATCTCTACAACCGGTTTCCTGCAACTTTTCTCAGGACTCAGACTCTTCACCTCCTTCTCTTTCTCTTTCAAAGAAATCAATGTGAACTTTTTCCCATCTTTTTCAATAGTAACTACATTTATTCTATAGTGATAAATAGCTCCTCCATCATACGGCCAAGGTTTTCCCAACAAGACATGACAAACATTCATTAACACAATATCACATAAAACTTCATCTCTGAAAGGCTCAATATTGAAACTCACCCAACACTACTCCTTTATCTCTACCTTCTGATCATCTTGTAACCAACTCACCTCATAAGGACAAGGATGATCAAGCCTCTTCAACCCAAGCTTCTCAACCATCTCATCAGATAATAAATTATCAGTACTTCCACTATCTATAATGACCTCGCAACATTTACCACCTGATTTGCATACAGTCTGGAAAAGACTCCTCCTCTGAGTAGATCTAGTATCCTTTCTTCTGAACATAAGGGATTCTCCTTGCTTTGGTGCACAGTCAGATCCGATACCATCACTTTCCACACAACTTCTTGCCATTCCTTGCGTACATTCATAGGATCTATGTCCGGTTTCTCCACACTTGAAACATTTGCCAAGAAATTCTCTACCGATACTGCTGCTACCTTTCCTTGGTGTCTTTTGTTCCAGTTCTTTACTCCACTTAGGTTTTACCTCCTCTTCTTCAACTGGTTTCTTCATACTATCATTCATCTTGAATTTCTCCTTTCCCTTATTCTATTGTCTTCTTCTCATCTTCTCCTCAACCATCAAAGCATACTGGTAAGATTCTTCAACTGTTGAAATCTTCAACATACCATCTCATCTTGAATGTTTAAAGAAAGACCATTGATGTGACTCACCACCTTTTCTCTGTCCATATCTCTATGTCTAGATATGATTACCACCTTGTAGAATTCCTCAGTATATTCCTTCACAATCATGTTTCTCTGTTTCAGGTTTTGCAACTTCTTGAACAACTCTAGTTTATAGTCTCCTGGTATGAACTTGGCCTTCAACCTTGCAACCATCTGTCTCTACTGGGTGATCTTCAATTCACCATTCTCCACTCTGTCTTTCTGCAACTCTTTCCACCACAAGGCAGCATACCCTTTCAGCTTGGTCTGTGCCAACCAGACTCTCTGCGGGTCCTTCACATACTCAAAATCAAAGTAGTCCTCCAACTCTTCGATCCAATCGATCAGATCCTCCGGGTTCAGCATTCCGGAAAATTTAGAAACCTCAACTTTATGCACTTTACTTGTTTGCACCACTGCTCTTAGGAATATTTCCTCTCTCTCATCTTCTGGTCCTTTAGCTTCCTCAAGCTCTTCACCAGCTTCCTTATACTCATCCTCAGAGTTAGGGTTTCTTCGCAAACCAACCAAAGCATTCCAAATTTCATTCCTCACTTCATTCTTGAAGTCTTCCATCATCTGTTCTACCCTCTAGGGGTTTGTTATCCTTGGTGGCATCTCTCCTTCCACTTTGGTGAACTGCCTCCACTCCACGATCTGACTATCGATTTCAATTGCCTCCCCTCGGTGATCTATTGAACACCTACACAACCTGCCTCCAATCGATGATCTGTCCACCTCAAGGAATGCCTCAATGCTTGCAAATGATTCTTTCACCAGCCGGTCCATAACCAGCTCTGATACTAATTCATGCAGCCATAACCGGTGAAAACCCTCAAAAGAGTCAACCGCTTATGCAGCAAGAGAGACACAATGAAAGCAGTAAGAAAACATAAAAAATTCATATAAATAGATCATATTCAAGCCATATAACCTTCGACAATCATTCAGTAATCCTCAGATTATCATCAAAGAACATCTGGTAGTTAACTGGTTACATGCAAGCTTCAAGCCAGATACAATCCAACCGGGACTCTAAGAATCAACCAGATCACAACATGTGTTTCTTCATTCTTATTCTCAGTTCTAAATCCTTTGCCCCCTACAAATGATAACATAACATCATATTTATACCCACCGGAACATATCTGGGTCGGCCTCAAAAGATTACATTCACAAATGCAGGAAAAATGAAACGTGTAATTAGGTTGGCCCTAAGATTTAAGAAATCTTTTCAGAAAATAGTAACCAAGTGATTTGGATCAGCAGGAAGGTTGGCCACAAACCAAGGAACATCGGCCAAGACCCAAGATGGATCCACACACCAAGAATCCCACCGATAATGAAGGAAAACCAATTGGTAAGCACAAGAACTGTCCCGGGAACCTATAAATAGCCAACCAGAAGCGATAACTGACCTGAGAAGAACCCAAATGAACTAGAAATATGGAATCAACCACATGAAACCTCCAGGAAACTACAAACAAGATCTTCCACAAAGAACAAGCAAATACTAGTGCATACCGGTACGAATACTAAAATTATAGAAAGAACTAAACAAGAAAGGAAAATGTTTTTGGTTGATGCAAGATTGCTCATCGACCGGGGATGCTCCTGCATCACAAACACATAATAACCAACGAGGCTACAATAACCAAAATCAAAACCAAAGGTATAACTCCAAGCCATATAATAGATAATTGAACACAGGTCCAAACAATGGTGGGGTAAACCATGATAATCCGGATGCAAGAGACAACCATAATAACCCACAAAGTGTTAACCTAGCAGATATGAATTTACTAACTAATTGTTGTCAGCTACACGATACAACATCTCATTTTCAATTGAATTGTTCCCAATATGAAAAGATCATTAGAATTGCTCAAGTTGATTCTCAACCGACAGGGTGGCCTAGTGAGGAACTAGAAAACGTCAATACAACAATGTTGGTTGACAAGTTCCTCTACAAAGAGTTCCAAGCAGAAGCAGAAGGTGAACCATGTGTCTATGACGCGCAAGCTTTTCAAACTAGGAATAATTACAACCTTATAAGTCAAGGAAAGGCATCATTGATAGAACCACCTCCCCCAAGGGGTGGATTGGTACCTCCTGATGCAAATGCAAGTAACAATCCCCTCCCTCCTCAAGCTTTTCAAGAACACGTCCTAGACAAGGTCAAGGCCAAGAAAATGTTGTAAAAGGGTATTTTGAAGTTACTAAGGAGATGGAGAGGATTTCTACAACTATGTCCCTAATGGAGGTATTGAGATATTACCTGAAACAGAAGAAGGCTCTTCTCAAGAGGTTAGAACAACTGGAATCTCAGAGTAATGAGGTTAAGATGGCTGATTTAAATGAAGTCATTGCTAATATCAGTAATGATGCCATCAAAAACTCACCATTTCTAGTTAGTTTGAAGATATGTGGAAATAACTTACACAACTGTTTGATAGATTCAGGTGCATCTGGAAACATAATGCCTTACTCTATATGTCAGAAGCTTGGTCTCAACCCAATGCATGCAAACAACAAGGTAGTACAATTGGATAAGACTTAGGTCAATGTGATTGGGGAATTGAAAGATGTATACATCCAGTTGGGCGTTGATCCATGTATATTTAGCAGAGAATGATCAAAAACTTTGGGAGGTTACTTATCAACCTGTTTTACATACTTATGACTTCCTTGGAAAGGAGTAAGTAACCAGATCTGAATTTACAGTGAGCCTAAATTGAATAAGTTGGTCACAGCCTACGAAGCTCCCAATGAGGTGGCATATGTTGAAGTGAGTCCAGGAGTCTATAGAGTAAATGTAATTCTTGTTGGCATATGGACACTCCAATGAGACATTGTGTGTGATTGAAGATTTTGTCATTGATGGCAACCTTGCAATCCTATGGCACCGGCAAGACATTATACCGGCAAAGCATTACACAGGCAACCTTGCAATACAGAAGAAAAGATGTATACCGGCACAGAGGCCGACAGGATTTTTGATATGTAATATTTTGTTTATTATTGTAAGCCGACTTGGCAAATTGTAAAATGACTCTTGTATATAAAAGAGATCATTGTAGACATTCGTAAGACATGGATAGGAAGCAAAAAGAAAATTATTAGGCAAACCTAATGTGCGAATTATAGGTCAAGGGTATATGTAAAGAACAGAGCAAGAACCGGTACTGAATCTGGCATTGAAGATGCTATTGTAAAGCAGTACAAAATATTGGATTAGCTTAATCCTCATTGTAAGTCAGTGTGACTTCTCATTGAGCAGTGTACTCTAGGCAGTTGGCCTTCCTGCATGTGCAGGCCCCTATTGTAAGTAATATTCTCTTATTGGCCAGTAAGTGAATATTGTGGGTCACAAATCCCACCGAGGTTTTTCCCACACCGGGTTTCCTCGTTAAACATCTTGTGTTATGGTGTTCTTTTCATGTGGATGTTTTTGATTATGTTTATTACATTAATTCTTGCATATTGGTACACTGTTACTTTATATTCTGCATGTTTTATATCAAGAAAATTTTATTACTGGTCAAATACTGATTCACCCCCCCCTCTCAGTATCTATGGGAACCCTAACAATTGGTATTAGAGCCTGGTCCTCTATTTTCAGAAGCCTAACAACTTGAGGAAGATCTTGACACCGGTAAAGATGGAAAATCTAATGAAGCAACTTGAAGGAGCTCTTACTGACTATGATACAGAGAAGTTGAAAAATATCAAATTAGAAGATGATTTAAAAGTAGCTCAGGATATCATTAAGGCACTTCAAGAAAATCTTACTGTTACAAGAAATAAGAGAAGAGAACTTTGTGAAAAATTGCAAAATGGAAATGATGAAAAGGAACCACTTAATGATATGATAAGCAAGTTGAAACAAGAGATCATGACAACAAAAAATGAAATGCAGGATATGACTATGAGATTTTGCAAAGAGATTGAGGACAAAAAGAAGAATGAAGAAGAATTGACTAGAAGACTAAGTGATGCAGCAAATGAGAACACAAGACTTAGCTATGAAAATGACATGTTGAAGATAGATCTGATGCATACTCAGAATGACTCGAATGAACTAATGAGACAAAAAGAAATCTTGGAAAGGGAATTGGAAACTGCAAATCAACACAAAGAAAAATTCAAGAAAAGCTCAGAAGAACTTGGTACCTTATTGAAGAATCAAAAACCCAAAGGTGACACTTCTGGAATTGGATTTGAAGTTGGAGAAAGCTCCGGTACTACAAATACTTAGGATCACAACAAACCGGTAAGACCTCCTAATACTTATAAATTCAATGGAAAATGTTTTAACTGTAATAAATATGGTCATAGGGAAAATGAATGTAGATCTAGGAATTATCAGAATATCAATCCTCCCACCAGTCAATGCTCCAAATGCAACAAAGTTGGTCATAACTCTGAAAACTGCAGAATGAATGTAAGATGTTATGTTTGTGGAAGATTTGGAAATTTATCAAATCAATGCAGAACACAAACCGGCATAGGTTATGGGAAAGCTATTCAGAAAAATAATGTAACTTGTTATGCATGTAAAAAGATTGGTCATATTGCTAAATTTTGTAGAAGTAAAGGTACACTGGTAGACAACAAAAGCACCAGCCTGAAAGGTAAAGAAAAGGTTGAAGAGGTTAAGCAAGAATTCTCAAAGAAATGGATTAGAAAAGCTGATCTAAATATTGGGAATACTCCTCCACCGGTAGAACCAACAAATGCTCCACTGGTAGGATAATGTGATGCTCCACCGATAGGACAGAGCAGTGCTCCACCGGCAGGAAGTTCTTCATCTAATTGAAGAAAATTATCTTGAGGGTTTGGCAAGCTAATGACACATGTGCTATTATTCCCTCGGTTAGAGAAAAGAAGTTGAAAATCACTTATTACCGGCAAATAAAGTTAAGTGAATACATTACCGGCATGCAATTAATGTGGTAGGTAGAAAAAAAGACTTTATAAAATAAGGTTTTGGCTCCATTTCATTTCACTGTGATTTCAAACTTTCAGAGAGCGCGAAGATTTCCGAGCTAAGGCATTTCAAGCAAGAAGCAAGCACACTCCAAGCAATCATTCATCCAAGACAGAAAAAGGTATTTATCATGGCATCCACCTCTGCAATTGAATACATAGCGAACCCTACTGTTGTGGAAGTAATTAAAAGACCTAGGCCCGAATTTGAGTTGGTCCCCAAAATAGCAAAGAAAGATGATACTTTAGGTGCATTCTCTCAAATCCCTAAAGGTGTCGTATATGCTGAAGACCCTAGAATGTATATTCATTGCAATATTGAAGAGCTAGGAGACGAGGAAATCAAAACCATGTACAAAACTAAGATATGTGATGATACCGGCAATATCAAAGCTAAACACAAAATCATTGAAACCCTAGCATTCACAAAAATCCTTAGTATTCCTGAATTTCCTAAGGATGTGATTAGGATAGTATTAAGTAGAGTTCATGGAGAATTTTTCTGGTTAGATGCAATTCATAAGATCACCAAGCAAGTGGTAAAGGCTGTTACAGGGTTATCAGCCACCGGTAAAAGACCAGATAAAAACAAGAAAGTTTCAAATGATTTAGTCATTTACCTAACAGGTGCAACATCTAATAAAAGGTCTTTAAGGGTTAATGATGTAAAGGATACAAATGTGAGATTCATAAGCATGATATTAGGTTACAAAGCCACTCATGCCAATAGACTCAACTCAGTTTCAAGTTTATGCATCAAGAGTGCTTATGACATAATAACTGACAATGCAAAAATTGACATCTGTGAATGGCTAAAGGATGAACTGATAGACAACCTTGGGAAGATAAAGAAGGATAAGAAAGGAACCTTCAGATTTGGGAATCTGTTAGTGTGTCTAATGCTTCACATAACCAAACAAGTTCTCGGTATAGGATATAAAGATTTCAGATATGACATACCGGTAGGAAAGCAACTGACAGAACTGTTCAATACCATGGGTGACAATAAGGAAAACATCATTCATGACTTTTTCCAAGCACTAAAAACAAAAATGAAGAAAAGGACAAGGTTATCACAGAAGATTGTAGACAAATAAAAAGATGACATATTCTTTGTTATAAAAAAGATGAAATATGGATGAAAGCAGTCATCCCCAAGACAATCTGGATAACATAAATGGGCTATGAAACAGATGACCACATAGTGGAAACTTATGCCAAATCACTTCTGGAAGCCCCAAATGAACCTAAAGAAGAAATATTTGGTAGTACTGAAACCATAGAAAGCCAAATTCAGTCAAAGAAAAGAGTGAAGAAGGTAGAAGCTTTTGTGAGGAAAGGATCCAGGCAAGCAAAAGCCATAAAGGAAGATGTATTAAAGAAAACCGACATAACTGAAGATGAGTTGGCAGCCCAACAACCTAAAGCTCATCTATCACCGGTAGGTACTTCCTCAGAAGGAGATATGCCAGCAACTTTTAAAAGAGTTGTTAGGAAAAGAGATCCCTCACCGGCAACCACTCCTTCACCTAGAAGGACAAGGCAGAAGCAACAAGCTGTGAGATTTCCGGTCAGAAAGGTCACACCTAAAAGGAAGTTGACCCCTAAGAAAAAGAAAAAGGCATCAACTGACTTGGCACCTCTAGAAATTTTGTTAAATGAGATCACAAAGGAAGGTAAATTGAAGAACATAGGGAAAATATATGACACTTTAACAGCTGATGAGAAAGAACAAGTAGAAAATAGTGTTATATTACATATGGATATGTATAAGAAGTTTTTGATGGAAGTAGTCAATGAAATTCTAGATGAATTATTTCAAAGACTAGAGGCAAGAAGACAGGTAGTGATAGAATTGGATAAGAAAATAAAAATTGAGAAATTACTTGCTGTATATCCGGTAAACTCACCTAAAGAAATTGATGACCTAATTGCTCAAGTAAACTGGTATGGTCACACTAGATCAAATACTGCCAATGAAGATGGGGATGAAGAAATCATTAATTTTCCTACCAACATCATTCCCAAAGGTATGGTCACACTAGAGAGTCTTTTTGACTCTGATCCCAGGATAAAAGAAAGATTGACAACGGATTCAGATGCTAGAAAATATGTGATAATATGATGAAACTATAAAGATCCGGTCAACTACTGAGAGGGGGGGGTGAATCAATAGATACAAAATTAACTAGATTTCACCAAACTTCATTTTCAACTAAAAAACAACTCACAAAGTTTACTAGTTTAAACACTTTAACAAAACTGCAGTAGCACTGTTAGCCCGGACAGGTAGCAGAGTTGGCTTGGACCGTGGGTTTTCTCCCCATTAATCTTGGTTCGACTCTGAAGCTTGGATTCAACTGATGGGGTTGGATGATAGGCTGCTTAGCTCATCTTCAGGGACTAGTCCAATGTCGTTGGGCTGAGTCGTGGGGATACCTTGGGTGACTAAAAAAAAACTACAACAGCACTATCAAACCTTACCAGTTGACCTAATACTTCAGAGATATAATGCAACAGATCTGAAACTTAAATATCCCTTGACCAAAACCTTAAGCCACTTCACTAATACTAGTAATAACATACTTCAGATCATATCCAATCATTTAGATATATCTATGCAGTTTTACCAATCATTCATATCAACCATACCAAAAACACATCCACAAAATCATTTACCACTTGACACAATGATTTTTCATGTGGAAACCCAAATGGGTAAAACCACGATGGGGATGAATACCCACAAGTATTTTGAACTCTTCTGAAGTTCGCCCTGTTAGGAGCCAAGCCTTGTTAGAAGCTCATGCAATAATATTCTGTTAGGAACAGATCCAGTTAAGGACCACCCGGTTAAGGGATTGACTACAAATACCCTGTTAAAGGTAATACCTTGTTAAAGGTAACCTCAGTGGAGGATTTCAAATCCAAGCTAATGGATCACTTGGTTAGAGGATTTCAACAACAAGCCTATTAGAGCTTACCCGATTAAGGGATTTTACTGTTGTAATGGTTAGAGAACAACATGTTCTTGACTAGCTTGGAAATAGCACTTCCTTGCTGAATCAGATCCTTTACCACTCCTATCTACCTTCACATCATTTTGCAGACACACCTCCTGGTTCGGCAACAATCACTTCCACACTTAATCACATTTTCCAACACACATTCATTCAATCCATCGACCATAAAACAAATACATTAGGTCGGTAACACAAAACAAGCCCTAAAATTCTCATAGAGATTACAAACACATCAGTTCAATCTTGACTGTTAGATTACATGCAATCAACTTTACATTCTTTTAGGCATCTACAACCGCTCCTAGATTACCGCACTTTGAATCTTGTAACACATCACACGTTTGTCATTTCATACTATGAATTTGATCATTCCCAAGCTAAATGGTTTTCTTTACGTGCCAATTTTTTTCAAAACTCATCACGTGCAACATGCTTATGTGGCATCTTCATCACCGATCATCATTCGGTCAAAAATCATCACAACCGATCTCCAAGCTCCATCGGTTAAGGTTCTGCTTCTCAACTGGTTAGGGTTACATGTTGATCTTCTCTGCATCATTACCGGTTGCTTTACTACTTCATTACCGGTTGCTTTACTGCTTCATTACTGGTTGTTTTATTGTTTTATTACCGGTTGCAATTTACATCAATAATAACACTATACTTCTTCAATGCAATCTTCATGCAATGCCAACATTCTCCCCCTTTGGCATTGATGGCAATACAAATAGCAATACCAATTGATTGTCATGATTGAGAGAAGCATATACATAGGTATAGGAATCCTGGTTTACATTTTTCAACATATACTATCCTTCAACTGTATCTTCATATCTTCAGCTGGTAATTGTTCTGCAATATGTCTTCTCTCCTTAACATATAAGGCTATCAATCATATGCATTTCTTTTCCCTTTTGACAAGAATCCAAAGTGAAAGTAAACCATTATGTGTTTTATACATGCTTCACCAATCTGCAATTAGTTGCTCCCCCTATGGAGTAGCTCCATTATTCACCAATCCTCATTCAAGATTTTCAATAGGCTCCAGGATTGATGTCTTCCATATCTATTTAATTAACTTCATGTAAGGGTACAACCCCTAACTCACCTCTGAGATATACAAATGTAGCCTTAGGTAGAGGCTTAGTAAAAACATCTGTCAGTTGTTCTATAGTGGAAACATGCTCTAGTGATACATCTTTTCTTTGAACTTTCTCTCTCAGAAAATGATACTTCAGCTCTATATGCTTTGTCCTAGCATGCAACACCGGGTTCTTAAAAATATTGATAGCACTAGTGTTATCACAGAAAATTCTTACTGGTTCTGATATCTTCATCTTGAAACCTTCCAATATGTGTTTCATCCAAATTGCTTGGGTACAATTAATGTAAGGTGCAACATACTCAGCTTCTATTGTTGATGGAGAGATACAACTCCATTTCTTGCTTCTCCAAGACACTAATCTGCCTCCAAGAAAAAATGCTCCTCCGGTTGTACTTTTCCTATCATCAACATTGCCTGATCATTCTGCATCGGTATAGACTTTTAAGTCAAAGTCTCCTGCATATTGATACCATAATCCATAATCTATTGTGCCTTTCAAGTATCTGAAAATTCTTTTGGTTGCAATCATGTGTGACTCCTTTGGATTTTTCTGAAATCTAGAAACCAATCCTACTGCATGAGCAATGTCCGGTCTGTTGTGGACAACATAATGTATCTTACCTATCATGGATTTGTATTCCTTTTCATCAACTGGTGCAAAATCATCTTCCTTTGACAATTTACATCCTGTAACCATTGGCGTTCCAAGTGGTTTACAATCTCCCATTCCAAAAAATTTCAACACTTCCTTCACATACTTGGATTGTGTGATAAAAATTCCTTCCTTCATCTATTGCATTTGCAAACCTATGAATTTTTTTATCTCACCTACTAGTGACATCTCAAATTCATTCTTCATTTCACTAGCAAAATCATGACACATATCATCATTACCTCCAAAAATGATATCATCAACAAATACCTCACTTACCAGTATTTTATCTCCTTTTGTCTTGAGATATATATTACTATCTTCACTAGCTCTTTGAAAACCTATCTTTTTAAAGTGAGAGTGCAATATTTCATACCATTCTCTCGGTGCTTGTTTCAATCCATATAGTGCCTTATATAGCTTGCACACCATATCCTTTTCTTCAGTTAGTGCATGAGCAATGTCTGGTCTCTATGGACAACATAATGTAGCTTACCTATCATGGATCTATATTCCTTTTCAACAACTAGTGCATAATCATCTTCCTTTGACAATTTACAACTTGCAACCATTGGTGTTCCAACTTGTTTACAATCTCCCATTCCAAAAGTTTTCAACACTTCCTTCACATACTAGAATTGTGTGACAAAAATTCCTTCCGTTGGATTTGTAAACCTATGAATTTTTTTATCTCACCTGCCATTGACATCTCAAATTCATTCTTCATTTCATTAGCAAAATCATGACACATATCATCATTATGTCCAAAAATGATATCATCAACAAATACCTCACTTACCAGTATTTTATCTCCTTTTGTCTTGAGATATATGTTACTATCTTCACTAGTTCTTTGAAAACCTATATTTATTAAGTGAGAGTGAAATCTTTCATACCATGCTCTTGGTGCTTGTTTCAAACCATATAGTGCCTTATGTATCTTGCACACCATATCCTTTTCTTCAGTTAATGCATAACCATTGGGTTGTACTATGTAGACTTCTTCTTTTAATATTCCATTTAAGAATGCTGATTTAACATCCATCTGATATACCTTAAATCCTCTGTATACAAAAAATGCAAGTAGAGTCCTTACTTCTTCCAATCTTTCTACTGGTGCAAATGTCTCACCATAATCTTCACCTTCCTCTTGTGCATACCCTTTGCATACCAGCCTGGATTTATTCCTAACCACTACCCCATCTTCATTCCAATTGTTAATGAGTACCCACTTTGTACCTATTACATTCTTATTTTTCGATCTGGGTACCAATGACCATGTATTATTCTTCTCTATTTGATCAAGTTCTTCTTCCATTGCCTTGATCCAATCTTCATTTGCAAATGCTTCTTTTTTTGTTCTAGGATCAATGGTGGAGATCATACAAGAGTTTTATCTTAGCCTTCTTCTAGTTAACACACCTGCATTCTTGTCTCCAATAGTCTGATTGGGGTTGTGATTGAGTCTGGCATACCTTGGAATAATTTGATCTTGGTTTTTCAGGTTCTTCTTCTTCACTTTCTTCATCTTCTATTGGCCCTTCCTATTTCGGTTGAACTGGGACTTTTGTGTTCAGTTCTCCTACTTCTGGCTTTACTGGTTCTAGTTCCAAAAATAGTGTGTTTGGTTCTTCTTCTTCCTTCTACTTCCTTCTTCTTGTTGGTTTCTTCAGAATTTTTAGGAAATTTATCTACTCAGACATTGACACTTTCAATGATCTTCTTAGTCTGGTTGTTGCAGCACTTGTAAGCTTTTCTCTTAGTGGAGTAAACAAGAAATATGCCTTCATCACTTTTGGCATCAAACTTTCCAATATAATCACTTCTTTTAATAAAACATCTGCTACCAAAATTTTTGAACTAACTAACATTCGGTGATCTACCATACCAATATTCATAGGGTGTTTTGTCTTAACCTCTTTTGACTAGTATCTGGTTTATTGTATAAACAGTTGTGCTGGCAGCTTCTCTCCAAAATGTCTTAGCTACACCTCCTTGAATTAACATAGTCCTAGTAGCTTCAACCACTGACCGGTTATTCCTTTCTGCAATACTGTTCTGCTGTGGTGTCCTTGTTGCAGATAGTTGCCTCTTGATCCCATTGTTTTCACAGTATCTAGTGAATTCCTCTGAAGTAAATTCACCACCTTGATCAGTCCTTAAACATTTCAGCTTCCTCCCACTTTCATTCTCAACCAAAGCTCTGAATGCTTTAAATTTGTTGAATGCTTATGTATTGTCTTTAAATAATGTGATCCACATCATCCTTGAGTATTCATTAGTAAATATCATGAAGTACCAATCATCTTGAATACTCCTAGTCCTCATTGGTCCACATAGGTCAGTATGAACCAAATCTAGCAAATGTTCAGCTAAGAAAGATTTTCTCTTGAAGGTTGAGGATGTCATTTTCCCTAACTGACATTCCTTGCATAAAGCATTCACCGGTTTGTCCAACTATGGAAATTCTCTTATTGATTTTGACTTGCTGACTCTTACAGTGTTATCAAAATTCACAAGGAAAAACCTCTGATGCCAAAGCCAACTATCTTCTAGTTTTGCAATCAAACAACTATTGATTTTAGAGTTTAAGTGAAAAAGATCACCTTTGGTTTGTTTGGCTGTTGCAATCAGTTCACCTTTGCTTCCAAAGATCTTGCAAACTCCATTCTTGAATTCTAACGGGTAACCTTTGTCATTGAGTTGAACAACACTCAAAAGATTGTGTTTTAGACCTTCAACCTAGTAGACATCATCTGCACTACTCTTACCATTCAGGGAAATGGATCCTTTGCCTTTCACCATGCAGGGAGAATTGTTCCCAAATCTGACAACACCTCCATCAAATTCGTCCAATGTTAGAAACTTGCTCCGGTCACCAATCATGTGGTGTGAACAAACACTGTCTATAATCCAGTCATCTGAATTATCCAAGTGAGAGACCAATGCCTTCTTATCTGACATGTCTTCTTTGATAGCAACAAAGACAATGTCCTCATTTGTATCTTCCTTGGATTCTTCATCAATAATAACTTCATCCACTACAATGAGACGATTTCTTTTTCCTTTTCCTTTAAACTTCCTATATTTCTCTCATTTTTCCTCATTATCTCCATTAGGACAATTAGCAGCAATATGTCCTATCTAGTTACATGCAAAACATTTCAGTGGTAATTTACCTATATACTTACCGATACCTCTGGGCAACCGCTTGGCCAACAATGCTTTGAGTTCCATCAGGCTTTCTTCATCGTCTACCTCTCTGCTGGATCTAGATTCATTACTGTAACTTACTTCTCCTCTTTTCCTTACTGGTGGGTTGAGATTGAGGCTTTAAATGCAGATTTTGACCTTTGAACACTTCCATCAAAACCATTTAATTTGAATGCAGTCAATTTACCAATGATAGAGTCGAGAGTTACATTTGTCTTGTCTGTAGATTTGAGTTCTTGAATGGCTACAACTTTGATAGCATAGACCAGTAGAAGGGTTCTCAGTACCTTTCTAACCATAGTGGCATCCTCCACTATTCCTCCAACACTTTTGATTTCTCCAACAATTTGCTTGATTCTCGGACCATATTGTTGAATGTTTTCACCTTCACCCATTCTCATGTCATCAAATTTTCCTCTGAGACTCTCTTCCTTGGCTATCTTTACATGCTCATCATTGCCATAGATTTCTTCCAGTTTCTTCCAAACTTCATATGTAGTCTCCAATCCATGAACATCAATATATTCTGCATTGGACAAGGTACTGATGATGGCTTCTAATGCTTGGTTGTTCTCCTGTTGCTCAAGTTCTTCTGATCATCTGTCAGAATTCCACTAGGCAAGTTATACTTAGTAACAACTTGATCCCAATATTGACTTCCTAAGCTCTTGATGTAAATATTCATCCTATCACTCCAGATTCTGTTGTTATTTCTATTGAACTTTGGACCTTCTCTCTTTATCATTTTCTCTTGGATCTTTTCCTCAAGCTATTAGGCTTATACTCAAGAGGGCCTAGAATGCTTTGATACCAATTGATAATATGATGAAACTATAAATATATGGTCAACTACCGAGAGGGGGGGATGAATAATTAGATAGAAAATTAACTGGGATTTCACCAAACTTATTTTTCAACTCAAAAAAACTCACAAAATTTATCGATTTAGACACTTTAACAAAACTGCAACAACACTGTCAAACTTTTACCGGTTGACCTAATACTTCAGTGATATAATGTAACAGATCTGAAACTTAAATATCCTTTGACTAAAACCTTAAGCCACTTCACTAATACCAATAATAACATATTTTAGATCATTTCCAATCATTTAGATATATCTATGCAGATTTACCAATCATTCATATCAACCATACCAAAAACACATCCACAAAATCATTCACCACTTGACACAATGATTTTTCACATGAAAATCCAAATGGGAAAAACCATGGTGGGGATGAATACCCACAAGTATTTTAAACTCTTCTAAAGTTTGCCTTGTTAGAAGCTTATACAATAATGTTCTGTTAGGAACAGATCCGGTTAACGACCACCCGATTAAGGGATTGACTACAAATACCTTGTTAAAGGTAACCTTAGTGGAGGATTTCAATCCAAGCTAATGGATCACCTGGTTAGAGGATTTCAACAACAAGCCTGCTAGAGCTTACCCGATTAAGGGATTTTACTATTGTAATAGTTAGAGAACAACATGTTCTTGACTGACCTGGAAATAGCACTTCCTCGATGAATCATATCCTTTACCGCTCCTATCTACCTTCACATCATTCTGTGGACACACCTCTTGGTTCGGAAACAATCACTTCCACACTTAAATCAAATTTTCAAACACACATTCATTCAATTCATGGACCTTAAAAAAAATACATTAGGTTGGTAACATGACACAAACCCTAAAATTCTCATAGAGATTACAAACACATCGGTTCAATTTTGACCATTAGATTACATGCAATCAACTTTACATTCTTCTAGGCATCTACAATCGCTCTTGTATCACCGCACTTTGAATCTTGTAACACATCACGTGTTTGTCACTTCATATTATGAATTTAATCATTCCCAAGATAAACAGTTATCTTTGTGCACCAAACCTTTTCAAAGCACATCACGTGCAACATGCTTACATGGCATCTTCATCACCAATCATCATTTGGTCATAAATCATCACTACTGATCTCCAAACTCCATCGCTTAGGGTTACTCTTCTCAACTAGTTAGGGTTACCGGTTGATCTTCACTGCATCATTACCGGTTGCTTTATTGCTTCATTACCAGTTGCTTTACTGCTTCATTGCCATTTGCAATTGACATGAATGACAACACTATACTTCTTCAATGCAATCTTCATGCAATGCCAACAATATGAACCACATAATACTGGTCTAGAAGGTCAACAGAAGATAGCGTACATTAGGAGGATTTGCACTCCCATGAAGAGGGAGAAAATTATATAAATCTTAAAAGAGTTCATTGATTTTATAGCGTGGGGATACGAAGATCTGAAAACATTTGATACATCTATCATCACTCATGTTATACCTTTGAAAAACAATATAAAATCGTTCAGATAGAAGCAACGACTGGTCAATTCATTGATAGAGCCCTTGATTTTCAAGGAAGTTCAAAAGTTGCTCACTGCTAGGATTATTTTCCCAGTACGCCATTCCACTTGGGTTGCCAACCTAGTGTCGGTAAGGAAAAAGGATGGGGAAATTTGACTTTGTGTTGATTTTCGTAACCTCAATAAGGCATCCAAAAAGGACAATTACTCGCTCCCTTCCCTGGATGAGGTTTTACAAATTGTCAGTGGTTCACAGATGATGTCATTCCTTGATGGTTATTTATGTTGGATTTTGATGATGTTTAAGTTCTGATTGTCATTGATGGACACACACTTATTTTATGTATGAGTTATTCTCAACCGGTAATATGTGTTGTATTGTTCAAGCCAGTATTATATGCCATTGTATGTATAGTCTTTGTTTGTAGAAGACTAACGATGTTTTGCAGAAGAAGCTTACCGGTCAAAGCATGACCGAAGACCTCAAGCCGTATGAAGACATCAAGCGGTATGAAGACCTCAAGCGGAACAAGGACCCCTAGCAGTAGTTAATCTTTTTGATCGGAACACTATGTTTACCAATCTTTGTACACTAGTAATTGGTATACTCTGTTCAACCAGTAAACTTGTAAAGTGTGATGAGTTATCATCCATCGACACTTTGGTGACATTTCTGTGTCGTGTTACCAAATGTGTCTAGATGCTTTGAACCTAAGAAATTGTAATCCAATCTCATTGGACCGACATGAAATCAACTTCCTATTTAAGAACATCATGTCTAGGGTTTTACTATGTGTGTGTGTATGTGTGTTGGAGAGTGAAGTTGTTATAGAAGCATCGTGCGATAGAGATTGAACATGCAAATGATAGAAGACTAAAGTAATGTTGCAATACATTAATAGAGAGCAGTTGAGGATCTAATCAAGCATTATGTGCTACTTTCTAGATCATTCACTTGTTGATTATTAATCTTTTCGACAAGTCTGAAACCCTTAACCAGGTAGGCCCAGCCAAGCCTATTGTAAATCCTCTAATAAGGTGGTTCACAGTTGTGGATCTGAAATCCTATAATAGGGTAGTCTTTAACAGGACTTATCTCCTAACAAAGATTTGGATTCCTATAGGATTTGTTCTAGTGAAAAACATTGTAAGGCCTTAACCGGTCTGGTTACTATTCTGCAGATAGTTGACTTGTGAGTTTTACTCACCGTGGTTTTTCCCATTTGGGTTTCCACGTCAAAATATCTTGTGTTATTGTGATTGTGCTTCTATGGGTGAATGATTTATTTTCTATTTGGCTTATCTATGTTTTAACCGGTTTGTTGTTCAAACTACTATACCGGTCTGCAGTAAAACTGCTAAAGAGTTTGGTTAAGTGTTTGTGCATACTAATTCACCCCCCTCTTAGTATTCATCGATTGGTATCAGAGCCAACCTTTCTCTAAGTTTAACCACTTGAAAGGAGATATGGGAGAATACAGCATGAGGGAACTCACTCACCATTTGGCTGAATCTGAGAGAGCCTATGATGAACTTAAGGTTAAGTATAAAGCCTCTTTAGCCAAAAGAAGAGAGCTTGTTGAGAAAATGATAGAAACTATTTAGAACAGCTCTTCTGATGAAGCAAACATGGATGCCCTAGTCCAAGAAGTGGAGAAACTGAATGAGTCCAAAACTAACCTAAGGAGGGAGCTGGAAGGACTGGATATCAGGATGAGTCAGGAGCCAGAAAATAGAAGAAAAACTGAAGATCAAGTGAAGGACAAGGAGCACAAGATCTCTAAGTTGAAACAATAAATTGGTACCATTACCACTTATCTGCAAGAGGGTAAGGAAGAGAAAGAAGAAATGCAAGTAGACCTCAATGCAGCCATTTCTCATAATGAAACCTTGATGAAAACAAGTGATGCTCTTTCCAAGGAACTTGTTGAGACAAAGGAGATAGTTGCAAAGTTCAACCAGAGTGCTGCGAAGTTGGACCAAAAGCTGGAAACAATGAATCCATCAAAGGATAACTCTGGACTTGGTTTCTCTACATATGAGGAAGGTGAAACCTCTGGAACCAAGACTGGTGCACCAAAGGAGCAATCGGCACCTAAGATTAACCAAAGCTGTAGTACCCTTCCTCGTTTGAACTTATTAGACTCATATTTTATTATTGTTTGTTTTCGGTGGATACATTACCATGATATGTTATTCAGATTTTTAATGACATTATGCTTTATCTGGATATGAGATGCATAATTTATTTGCAGTATTTCAGTACTTGTGATTTATAGCATTTTATGGATTATTACTATGTACTGACATTTTACTTTATTTATGCAATGTGAAATTATATGTTGTGTGTTTGTGAGTGTATTGGATGCAAGGGGACGATCTTCCTTCACTCATTTCGGTGAGACAGGGAACGTCATGATTATCCTTCATCGGTGTGTATGTCGTGCTTTCTATATTGTATATATATGCATGTGTGGTTCGGTGATGCAGGATATTGCAGGTACAAGTACTGGGTAGGTACGGGGTATCGTCTCCACCTGGCTTCACAGGTCTAAGCGTGCCTTATATTTCCAATGGAAGTGGAGGAGATAGTAGTTGACCCTATTTTTACTCAGTTACACTCTTGTGAGTGTTGTCAGTTGGTCGTCCTGTTAGTTTGTTCGGCCTTCGTATTTTGTCGTTTGATCTTTTTATGAGTATTTGCTTGAGATTTGTTCAATTTGTGTGTTTTAATGGATTTGATTAATTAATTAAGTTTATGGATTTATCTCATAGTTGGTATTCTTGAGAATTATGTATTTTATGAATTGAGATTATAAATTTAGTTAATTAAAATAAGTTATTAAATTAAGTTGCAAGCTGCATGATATTAGAAATATATTTTATTTAAATTTTAGTGAAAAATAAATTAGATGAATTGCATTTATTGTTTCCTAGAATTTTAAATAAATAAAAGAATAAATAAATAAATGAATAAAAGAATTAATTAGAAATTAAAGTATTGCTTTAATTTCTTTATTTAGAAAATTAATTAATTTGCTTGAGAAAAGAAAATAAAGAAAAATGATTTTTAATTTTGCATGTTAATTTATCATTGGTTAGAAAATTAGAAAAGAAAATAAAATTGTTTTTATTCTAAATTTAAGTTTTCTGGGAAAAAGATATTCAACCTAGAATTTTAGTTTAAAAAGGGGAATAGGTCTTTATTTTAGGATACACAGGAAATAGTTCAGGGATTTAGGTGAAGAATTTTATGTGGAAGCTTGTTGAAGGAAAGCCATACCAAGTTAGGTGGCTTCTTTTGATTGTTTGTTTTAAAAAAAATATTTCTATTTCTTCTATCTTTCTGAATGATGTGTGTTTGTCATATCTTGTCTGATTATTTCTTGTTCTTGGCTAAAGTCCATTACTGAAGTTAATTTCTAGTTTATGGAAATAAGTTATTTTTTGGGTGTTTATAGATTAAATTTTAAGAAAATTGGAAAAAGTTATTATGGCAAATTTTGCCAAGATTTTTATTATGCATGGAAATTACAAGATTTGGGAAGAATGGGATTTACCAAGAAACCATTCCCTCTTGTTTGATTTTTGTTTCGATATTTGGCTATGGCAGTCCTTTTTAATATTTGTGTATCTCTGTGATATAATTAGTTATTATAGAAATAAATTTAATCATTAATTAAATTTATTGGGTTATTTAATTTTGGAAAAAAATAGTTTATTTAATTATTTAAAAAAAAATTGTATTAAATAAAATTCTGTGGAAGTGAATTTTATTGGAATTGGAAATTTATTTTTATGTTATTGTATTTTTAAAAAAATAAAAAATTAATAAAAAAATTAATAAAAAAAAAATTAATTAAAAATAAATTAATTAAAAATAAATAAAAATTAATTAAAAAAATAAAAATAAAAATAAAAATATTTTATATGTGTGTGTGTGTGTGTGTAGTATTTTTTGTGGTTTTAATTATGTTATTTTGGAAATGAAAGATATTTCAAATTAAATCATCTTTTTTATTATATGTTTTAATGTGATATAATTATATAATATTATATTTGTAGAATATATATATATATATTTATGTAATTATATTATATTATTATATATAATTTTTAATTTGGAATTTAATTTAGATTATTGATATAATCTAATCGAGTTTATTTGTAAATTAATCATGAACATATAATTAGGGGGTTAATTTATATGTGATTTTATTTAATTTTATTGGAGAAATGACAACATTGATTTCTTGTATTAATATAATTGTATTTTCTTATTTTCTCAAAATTCCTTATTTGCAAGTTATTTTTGCTTTTGGTTGTTGTAAAGAAAGATTGCCTGTATAAGGGTCTTGTGTAAATTTTGTTTGCAGTCAAGCTTAATTTTGTTGCAATTCTGGTTGAGTTGTCATTGTGTTCTATGTTATTATATCTCCTTGGTCAGGTGTTGTTGTATAACCTTATTGATGTGAGCCATTGTGTGTTTTGTCCAATAGGTCAATCTTGGGTTAGTGATTGTGTATCCTTCACCTGTACTTTGTCAGGATTGGTTATGGTTGTCTGTTTCGCCATAGAGTTCTCGTAGAGAGACATTTCTTGTTAGTGTCCTATGAGAGAGAGTGGCTTTCGAGTGGGGGCCGTGCCCGAAGTGGATGACAGGATAACCCGTCCGAAGTTAGTTAAAAAGTGATAACCTAATAATTGATTAGGGGGTGGGTAGAATAAATATAATTAAGATAATGTACCTCATGCATAGGTGTAGTGCTTGTACAGGGCTCATAATGCTACAAGAAGGCCTGGAATTACAAACATACCACCTTGTCTTCATGAAAGGATTGGTAGGGTCCGCATGAGACTTAGTTGGAACCGGAGGCTCGGGAGAGGTTACCAGGAGAAACACAGGATGGGAGCCGAGACCTACAGAGGCTATACCATGGTATCCACCATAAGACATGTGATGACACTCTCTCCTTAGAGTCACTAGTGTTTTGTGAGTTGAGTTACATGGATGTTTCTGGAGTCTTGAAGTCCTTTTGTACTTGTCTTACTTTGCTTTCTTGAGGGTTTTCTACTATCTCCTAGCATAGTGGGGTGGTTCCATTTCGGGATCACATGGTCAGGTGGTAGTGCCACTTCCCATCGGATGTTTTGGATTGTATCTTCAGGCGAGAAAAGGCTTCGCTGGTGTTTCTTGGTTTGTGGTTCATGTACCAGCTCTTGTTCGAGATCATTGTTCAGTTGAGACCTTGTGGTCATTGTATCGGACTTTTATGTAACCTTCTTATTGTATCTTTGTATTTGTGGCATTTTTGGAAGCCATGTATTTATGGATATTGTAATAGTATGTCAGTGGAATGTATGTTAATTCAGTTGCTTTGATATTATGTTTAAATGTTTTATAGAAATTGAATGCATTGGAATACTTTAATTTCTTCATTATGGAATTTAGATGTATGTGTAGTTTTGAACTTAAGCATTTACTTTATCTAATTAAATGGACAATTGGATTAACCATGGTGTTAAAATAATCTACGATTAATCTTCGTTGGTAACCCTTAGGAAATCATGTGTTGGTCTTCCACTGTGTTATTAGTCGTGCAATGGTTATAATTAATGCACTTAATCTTTTTAAAAAAAAATTAATTCACCCTTTAGTTGCCTAGTTGTGTTGTTTTCCTTTAGGGTTCCTGGTGGGGCATTACAAAAGCAAAGGTAAGCAAAAGTTCAAACCTGTATGCTTTAACTGTCACAAGGAAGGATATATTGCTAATGTATGTAGGAGCAAGGCTTATAATAATTTCCCTTACATGCAAAACAATGTGTATAACCACAAGGCTAGAACTGGTAGATTTAATGGTCATTGTTATGCATGCAACAAGTTTGGACATAGATCTTTTTAGTGCAGATCAGTTATGAACAACCCTGGAAGTTATGCACCAAGATCTAAAGGAGTTGTCCCGGAACCTCCTATGAACCAGAACCCAAACCGGTAAAATGGTTATGGAGCGGCAAACAGTTGGAGAGCAACCTGTTTGATTTGTCATGGTAGTGGTCACCCTGCTGCAACATGTAGGAGGAAGAATGGAAATGTGAACATCGGACCATGGAGATCACCCGGTATGGTATGTTATCATTGTCACAAAGCGAGACATATTGTCAGAACATGCAGACTGAAAAAGAATCCGTTAGGAGACATACCAGTCGACCCAAAAGGAGAGGTTGATGTTGAAACCATTCAGGCTGATATGGATAAAATTTGGAAGAAGAAATTTGAAGAGAAGCCACAAGATGTACCAGTTTCTGCACCCACTGTGGAGACCCCTGAACTAGCAAATTAAGCTTTGAAAATCTTAAGGGGGAACATAACTGTAACAATGTTTCGGACCCTCGGTGTATATCGGTAAAGTGTTTTTATTGGTATCGGTTACCTGTCAACCGACGAAAGAAACGAAGTGGTAAAGTTAGGGTTTGTACCCTATCGATGATGCATTTATTGTGGTAGGTAGGAGCATGTTTAAAAGTGACTTTTGTCATCATTTTTACTTACCTATTTTCAAAGAAGAATTTTTCTAACTTGAGCAGCGAAACAAGAGCAATCAATCTTGCATTCGAAGAAATCCAGAAAGAAATCTTGCACAAGATTTTGCAGCCATTTCAAGTTATCTAGAGTGGAGGTTAGAGTGGTAAAACAAAATTTTGGAGAAGTGTGTTGTGTTCGACATCAACGAACCCTAGTTTGAATTCGACATCGACGAACCCTAGTTCGGAGTGAAAAGGTATTTTTTTGTTGAATCCTCTCATCATTCAAAATTATTTAGACATGGCCTCTACATCCAAAATCCCTTCTAGTTCTACTGAACCTGAGGAGTCATCCAAGTTTCTTAGGAAGAAGGTGAAATATAATGCCCTATCTCAAATTCCTGCCAGAGTCATTGTCGAAGGGGATGTTTTAGGATACATTGATTGCAAGAAGACCCGGGGTCTCTAGTGATTCACTCCCAGTTTAGTTTGTTTTGTGGAGATGATAAGAAGATTAAACCAGAGTACAACGTGATCGAGAAAAAGAAATTCCACAATGCAGTATATTTTCTCGAGGAATTCACAGAAGATCATATAAGGATTATTCTTAGTAGGGTTCATGGTGACAAGATGTATCTTGAGAGAACCCATGATATCACATTGGAGGCAATGCATGTCGTGATCAGTTTCTGCAATGTTGGAGAAATCCATGCTCTTTGCAAGATCAAAAAAGCCAAAGTGACAGAGCTCACCGGTTCTGTGAGCGATCAATGGGCAATGACTGTAAACACCATAAGAGATGACTTGGTGAAGTATGGATGCATGATGATCGGGTATAGAGTATTCTATGCTAGTAGAATGAATTTTGTTCCTACAGCTGCGATGCATGCCGCTTATAGAATGATCAAGGAAGATACAGAATATGACTTATGTACCTGCATGCAAAAACAACTCATGGAGAATCTAAAATCCATCAAAGAGGACAAGGCACTAAGGTTTAAGTTCGGGCAACTACTTGTCAGGTTGTTTTTCTATTTTCAAGGGTATTTTCTAAGAGTTGGTGATGTTCAATGGTCAAATGACCTACCGGTTTCAAGACAAATAAAGGAGAGTCTGCAAGCAATGGGATCTGCTTATCTAGAGACTTTGAACAGGTATTTTGATGAGTTCAGATTGAAGATGAACCAGAGAATGAGAATATCAGGTGATCTGGTTAAAAAATATGAAGATAATATATGTTTCATAATCAAAGTGGATCATTGCATAATTGATGCGGTTGAGCCTAGACAAGATGAAGTTGAGCCTATGAGCTATGAAGTGGTGAATGATATACTTACTGGGTATGCATCTACCCTACTTGCTTCACCATTGGATCTAAAGAAGAAGAGGATTGATAGTTACTCAAAGAGGATCAAACCTATTGAAGTACTAAAGCAGAAGAAGAGGAAAGTTGTGCCATCGACATTAGTACCGGTTACATCTACTGCCAGTCCTAAAGTGACCAAGAGGTCACCAGCCAAAAAGAAATCGGAGGCCATTCTGCCAAAGGTATTTGAAAGGAAGAGAAAAACCAGGAATAACACACTGGATTCAGAAGACACTGAACCAGAGGTAGAAATGAAGAAGACAAGGCAACCAAGTAAGAAGACGAAGACAACCAATAATGTACCTGCAACCTCTGCACTGGTAAATATACATGTTGCTTCTTACCAGCCTATGACACGTTTTCAAAGGATTATGAATAATGTTAAAAGGAAAGTTCTTGATGATCTAAAAGATTATTTTGATGGTCTTAGCAATAGTGAAAAGGAAGAGGTAGAGCTAGAGGTCATTAAATATTTGTGTGATAATGATCGATCTCCAATTGACATTAAACCTATTGTTCCTAATTCTTTGTAAAATTATTTGGATAATAAATGGTGCATTGTCATTAAAAAGGAGCAAGAAATTAGGGAATAAATTTTTGCCCAATATTTTCCTGATGCTTCTAATTCAGAATTGTTTGAGATTCTTAATCAGTACAAAGGCATCTTTTTCATGCGAAGAAGAAGACTTTAGTTACTTGGAGGCAAAACCTCTAAAGTGGAAAAAGACACCCATCTGTAGGTTAAAGAAGCTGTCAAAATGCATAATGTATCTGAAGCTAATCAACAAGCTAAGAAAGAGCCTGACCTATCTACATGCAAATCGGATGAAACATTCGATAATCAGGGTGAGAGAGTAACTGAACAAAATAACCCTATTGATGTGGATGCACTAGATGCTGAAGGTACTCAACTGGAGGAAGTAGATAAGGAGAAAATGGAGAAAGAAAAAGCAAAGAAAGAGAAACAGGAAAAAGAGAAAGCAGAGAAGGTAAAGGCAGAAAAAGAGAAAGCTAAAGGAGAGAGAGTGTAAAAAGAGAAAGTTGAGAAAGACAAAGCTGAGAAAGAGAAATAGGAGAAAGAGAAACAAGAGAAAGAGAAATGGGAGAAAGAAAGAGCAGAGAAAGAAAAAGAAGACAAGGTGAGAGCAGAGAAGGAAGAAGAAAAGAAGAGAGCAGAGAAAGAAGAAGAAAAGAAAAGAGCAGAGAAGGAAGAAGAGAAGAAGAGAGCAAAGAAAGAAGAAGAGAAGAAAAGAGTGGAGAAGGATAAGGAGGAGAAAGAAAAGGCCAACAAGGAGGCCAAGGAAAAAGAAGAGCAAGAGAAGAGGAAACAAGAGGAGAACAAATCAAAGGAAGGAGGACAGACTCCTAAGGCAACCGATGATCAAACAAAATAGGTTGATCCCACCGGTCACAGTGATTTGACTCTTGCCTGTCTTACCCAATCGGTTGATGAAAATGAGCTACTAAGGAGTATTCAACTAGCTCAAGAAAGATTGGAAGAACTGAGGAGAAAGAAAGAACAGGATGTCATTCAATCTATTGTTGACACTCTTTCCAACTTAGTTCCTGGTACTAGTCTCCCTGGTACCAATTCCTCTCTGGCCTAATTAAAACTTCTTTGCACAATCATGGATGATCAAGTACAATGTTTGGAAGATGTTGCCTAGGCCACTACAAAGAAAAACCATGAAAAGGAACTCAAAGTTGCACTGGTGAAACAATTTAATGTAGACAAAGACAAGTTGATCCACCAGAAGGATGATATGAGTCTGGCAATGGCTGAAGGCCATAAACTGTTGAGGAAAATCTGCCAGCCCAATCTAATCTGTGATGATGCTCTGAACAAAAAGAGTAAAATCCAATTGGAGTTAAAGCAGCATATAGGCAACTTCAAATTGCCATATGTTTCCTTCACAGTGTATGGGCATATTGTAAAGATTGAATCAGAGATCTGCAAGCAGACTCAAGATCTGCAGGAGCTCTAGTTGCTTTTATCACCAAAATTGTAGGTTCTTCAGAATGTTTTATGAACATGGAGGCTATTATTGTTACACAGGAATTGAGCACCATCGATGCCATGGAGGAGTTAGCTTTCCAGATGAAGACTCAAAGTGAAATTGTTGCCTCACTCCTAGATACCTGGTCAACAGACATGAAGGATTTTCTAAAAAACTTTAAATCTATTTTTGAAAAGTTTTACTCTTTATTGTCATAAACATATACTCTGTTTTTATGTTATGCAATATAATCAGGGGAGTGGTAAACCCACTATGTTTTGCATTACTATGTCATTGTTGGCAAAGGGGGAGTAGTATTGAATTGAAAATTTTATGGGGAATGGAATTGAAGTAGTACATGCTTGTAATTTTAGCAAAGGGAGTAGTGTATATGCTTAGGGGGATTAATTTTGATTATGGCATCATTTTTGTTTTGTAAGCACTTAGATGTCAAATTTTCCTAAGTGTTGCCATCAATGCCAAAGGGGGAGATTGTTGGTATTGTGATGATGTTTAAGTTGTGATTGTCATTGATGGACACACACTTATTTTATGTAAGAGTTATTCTCAACCAGTAATATGTGTTGTATTGTTCAAACCGGTATTATATGTCATTGTATGTATAGTCTTTGTTTGTAGAAGACTATCGATGTTTTGCAGAAGAAGCTTACCAGTCAAAGCATGACCAAAGACCTCAAGTGGTATGAAGACATCAAGCGATATGAATACCTCAAGCGGAATGAGGACCCCTAGTAGTAGTTAATCTTTTTGATCGGAACACTATGTTTACCAGTCTTTGTTCATCGGTAATCGGTATACTGTGTTCAACTGGTAAAATTGTAAAGTGTGATGAGTTATAATCCATCGACACTTTGGTGGCATTTCTGTGTCGTGTTACCAAATGTGTCTAGATTCTTTGAACCTAGGAAATTGTAATCCAATCTCATTGGATCAACATGAAATCAACTTCCTATTTAAGGACATCATGTCTAGGGTTTTAGTATATGTGTGTGTATGTATGTTGGAGAGTGAAGTTGTTATAGAATCATCATGCGATAGAGATTGAACATGCAAAGGATAGAAGACTGAAGCAATGTTGCAATGCATTAACAGAGAGCAGTCAAGGATCTAATCAAGCATTCTGTGCTACTTTCTAGATCATTCACTTGTTGATTACTAATCTTTTCGACAAGTCTGAAACCCTTAATCGGGTAGGCCCAATCAAGCCTATTATAAATCCTTGAACAAGGTGGTTCACAGTTGTGGATCTGAAATCCTTTAATAGGGTAGTCTTTAATAGGACTTATCTCCTAACAGAGATTTGGATTCCTAACAGGATATGTTCTGGTGAAGAACATTGTAAGGCCTTAACCGGTTTGGTTACTATTCTACAGATAGTTGACTTGTGAGTTTTACTCACCATGGTTTTTCCCATTTGGGTTTCCATGTCAAAATATCTTGTGTTATGGTGATTGTGCTTCTGTGGATGAATGCTTTATTTTCTATTTGGCCTATCTGTGTTTTAACCGGTTTGTTGTTTAAACTACTATACCAATCTACAATAAAATATCTTAAGAGTTTGGTTAAGTGTTTGTGCTTACTAATTCACCCCCCCCCCCTCTTTGTATTCATCAATTTTGTATATAACCATGTTTTGGTGAATCATGAAGACTGCATGAAAAAAACATTCACTATGAAGTGGGGGACTTATGCATATCACAAGATGTCATTTGGGTTGATTAATGTCGGAGTAACATTTCAGAGAGAAATGGATACACATTTCAAAGATTTAATTGGAAAATGAATTATAACATATATGGATGACCTAACAATATTCTCCAAAGTCAGGGGAGATCACCCAAACCACCTTTGCAAAGCAAGATGCTAAAAATATGGGATATCTCTTAATCCCAAAAAGTGTGTATTCGGGGTGGCTGAAGGGAAGCTCCTCAGTCATGTAATGTTTAAAAGAGGGATATCCATATACCCAGATTGAGTGGAAGAACTGTTAAAATTGCAGATGCCTGGGAGTAAAAAGGAGATGAGATCTTTCTTTGGGAAGATCAATTTTGTTAGAAAATTTATCACTGGATTCGCAAAGATAGTCAAGCCATTGAATGAAATGATGAAAAAGGATGCTAAGATTGAATGGATTGTTGAATCAAGAGAGGCCTTTGCCTAGATTAAGAAGTCTATTGTTGAAGCCTCTATACTAACTAGTCCTGACTATACTTTGCCATTTTATATTTTTTTTTTTGCCTCGTTGCATTCAGGCATCGATGTTCCGACACAATGACAAGCAGGGGATGAGAAACCCATCACATTCATGAGATCCCCTTTTAAGAATGTTGAGGTGAGATATTCAGCTCTTGAGAAACAATATTTTTCTCTGGTAAGAGCAGTCAATAAATTTAGACACTATATCTTGAGGAGCAAGATATACACAATTGTGTCGGATCAAGCAGTTAAGTCATGACTTATGCAATCAAAGTTGGGAGAACACCGAGGGAAATGGATGACTATTTTACAAGATTTTTATCTAGAAACGCATCCAATGAGGTTAGTTAGAGGCTAGGGTTTGTCTCAAGCTATGGCGACTAATATCCCTCAAATCCAATGCCAACAGTATATGTTTCAGTCATTCACTCAAGACCCATTGTACACTAATTTGGTTTTCATCTTACTAGATAACAAGTGTTCTGAGGGGTTGACAACCAAATGAAGATGAGATTTAAGGCTCAAAAGTGCTAATTATATGATCAAGAATTCGACACTTTATAGGAAGAACTACGAAGGTATTTACCTTTGATGTCTTGATCATCAGGTTGCCCGTAAATGATCAAGGAATTTCATGGGAAATATGGTACAATCCATGAATCATTAGATGCTACTGTACATCGGATTTTGAAGGCTAGCTACTACCGATCTAGTATTTTTAAAGATAGTCATGAACATGTTCGTCATTGCCATACATGCCAAACTGCAACTTCCAGATAAAGGAATCTCGCCATGCCTCTCCAACCAGTGTTTGAGGTGAGACCATTTGCCCAATGAGCATTAGATATTGTAGGTGTCATTAATCCTAATTCATTTGTAGGACATAAGTTTATTCTCACAACAATGGATTATTGTACCTGATGGATGGAGGCCATAGCATGTAGGAATTCTACTTCGGAGGTTGTTTTGAAATTCATTGATGAATACATCGTCACCAGGTTTGGTATGCCATTTGCTCTGGTATGTGATAATGACCCTGCTTTTACTTCAACACAATTAATACAATGGTCGTATGAGTACAAGGTTGCTATGAAATTTTCATCTAACTATTACCCGTAAGGAAATGGAGTAGTTGAATCCATGAATAAAAACATTTTAGATGTTATTAATAAGTTGCTTGAGAGAAACCCTAGGTATTGGCACAATCAATTGAGGTACACCTTATGGGCTGACCATACCAGAGTTAAATCCACCCTAGGGACTTCTCCGTACTACCTTGTCTATGGCTAAAACCCTATTTTTTTGATTAATTTACAGATACATGTCCTCCAGATAATGAAAGATCTTGAAATTGAGGACAAGGTAGAGGTTTGTCTCTTGAATCTATTAAAACTTGATGAGAAAAGAATAAATACCCTACAACACTTCACTAAGCATCAAGCAGTTGTTAAGTGACGGTTTGATAAAAGAGCCAAGGTGAAAGCTTTTCGGATCTTTGACTTAGTTCTATTATGGGACAAGGCTAAAGAAAAGAAGGGTGATAACCATAAGTTTGAGAAGCTGTGGTTAGGTCCTTATCAAATTGCTGAAAGTTTAGGAGAGAACACTTTTAGGTTGAGCTCTTTCACAGGAGAACAAGTACCGTTGCTCGTCAATGGTCAGTTCCTCAAGCATTGTTTTGATTATCTCTCAGAGGAGCTTGATCTTTTGTACTATAGTAGTTTAGTTGTTTTATTTTCTTTGTTGCATGTTTTCTCTTTTTTTCTAAATGTTTTTTTTTTTTGATTCGTTGGTTTTCGTCTATTTGTTTTGTTTTCCTTTGTTGGGATACATGTTTGTTCTCAAGGACTCTAAAGGATATGTGTTATTTGCATAACAAGTTGCCAAATTTGAGAGACTTCGACTCTTTGCTCTTTATAGCTTCATTTTATTTCGTCAATCTTCAAATCTTTGTCTACACTCGTCCAAGGTGATATATTATGGTTTAAATATGATTTGAGTTCTTGACTCTCAATGGGAAAAGGCAAACCTAATTACTCAGCACTACCATCACACTAAGCTACATCAAAAAAATTTGTATGGTATCAGATGAACTTGTTTTCAAGTGAAAAATCAAAAGTCAAGATGTTTCACGTCATCCGCCATGACTCCGAACCTAGTAATTGGACTTTAATGTTTGAAAGTTGCTTAAAGGTTACAATGAAATAATCTTTTTGTATTCTATGAGAAAAATGATTTACCAAGAGCAAGAGAAACAAAATGATTCACTTAAAGCAACTAAACTTGAGTTTTTCAAGTAATCTCTACCGGGACTATGGATGCCTAGATGGCAGTGGAGGACTTTTTGACGAAGGCAACAGGAACCTCTATTGGGGCTATGGACGCCCGGCTGGCAGCAGAGCTATGCCTAGGATGACCTTGCACAAAACACATTGATTGACTTCACCTAGATAGCTTGGGCTCAATTTCCTTTGTTTATCTTTATTATTTAGAATGATGGAGTAATAAATCATGATCACACACTCAAGAGTTAAATCTTGTTCAGTTCTGGACTCGGTTGTTTGTTCATTTGTTCATTCATCTTTTCGCTCTTATACGTCATTATGAATTATAGTAGCCTTAAGCATCAAGTTATATCAGAGATTCTCAAGTTCTAAAATTCCTAGAGTCATTTTTCCCAGATAGTCGTCATTTGTTATGCCCTACATACCTAGCCCCATTAATTTCCTTGTCTTGAAAATATGGGTCCCCTCTCTTTTGTTTTAGTTTTATGTTTTTTCTTTTGAAACTCAGAACTTCGGGACCCCGAAGTCCCGAGATGCTCTTTGCTTGGTTTTTTGGAGTTGACCTCAGAACCCCAAATCCCCAGAGTTCCTGAGGTTGGCTTTTGTTTTGTGTAAGACCCCAGAACCCTGAATTCCTGAGGTCTTTCCTTGTTCTTTTTGTGGAAGCCTCGGAATCCCAGAGTCCCAGAATTCTAAGCTATTTGTGTTCCTTTTTTTTCTCGCAACTCCGGAACCCTGGAGTCCCGAGGTGTCTTGCTTTGTTTTTTACCTCAGAACCTCGGAGTCCCGAGGTGAGTTCTTTCCTTTTTTGTGTTTTTTACCTCAGAACCTCGGAGTTTCGAGGTATGCTTTCAGTTTTTCATGTTTTACATCTCAGAAGTCTGGAACCCCGGACTCCCGAGGTCATGTTTAAGATGACCATACAAATAAAGTATCGGGGGGGGGGGGGGGGGGGGTATAAATAGGAGAAATGAACTTTTTTAAGCTCATTTGTGCATTCAAGTTTTCTAGTCTCACAGCTATGATC
This sequence comes from Cryptomeria japonica, assembly GCF_030272615.1. Lineage (NCBI taxonomy): Eukaryota > Viridiplantae > Streptophyta > Pinopsida > Cupressales > Cupressaceae > Cryptomeria > Cryptomeria japonica. Next base: position 568,650,329 of record NC_081407.1, on the reverse strand, counting down.
TCTCAACTTCATGCCTCCGTGTTGCCGAGTTCTTCATGGGTTTTCGTCCACCAGGTTGGTGGATTTTCTCCCTCTTTGTGTTTGCTTGTTTAGATTTTCTAGTTTTTTAGAAAAGATTTTTCATTTTGGTTTTCCTCATTTTGCATGTTTTTTTTTTATCTTCTCGCGTGCCCTAGGTTTTCAAACCTCGGAGTCTCGAGGTTGATCCTTTTTGGTCACGCCTTCATCCCAAAATTTTAGATCCCCGAAGTTCTAAACCACCCTCTGCGATGAACTACCCCCAAACTCAGAAACCCAGAAGCCCGGAGTTCTGAAGTTTCTTGATCCTTTACGGCCATGTTGTTTCCAACCCAGAACCTCGGAACCTTGGAGTTCTAAGCCATCTTTTGGGTCATCATTTAAACCACCCTGGGACTTCAAAACCCTGAAGTCCCGAATGAGCCATGTTAACTTGTCAACCCCAGAGTTCCGACCTTTATTGTTCTAAATTTGTTTCCACCCTGGAACCTCGAAGTTCCGGACTCCAATGTTTTGTCTACCCAAGAACCTCAGAACCCTGAAGTTCCGAGCCATATTATTTTATACTATACTAACCTCAGACCCTCGAAGTTCTAAAGCCAGTTATTATAGAAGGAGTTAGCCACCCCAGAACTCCGGAGTCTCGAAGTGGGTGATATTATTGATATATTTTTTATGCGATAGGCTAATTTGTGGTTCTTTCTTGCAGATCACAACAATCAGATGAACTCAACCTCTAGCAAGAAAGGCAAGGAATTGGATAGACTCCCCACAACCATGAAATACCACTATCAAGGGAAGGTGTATGCTTCCAAGATGGACGATCAAATTAAATGGGTGACGGATACTGAAGTAGGACACATTGAAATAGAGGACATCAGGACAAAGTTGGATAGGATGAGGTTGGAGGATGCTTTAAAGAGAATTAAGAGATCAGGGCTAGTAGAGGCTACCATTTTTCCACAATCTGTCCAAGCCCCCGAGTTCATCATTACTGTTGCACAATTCTATAATACAGACACTAGGAAGTGCATAGATGATCGAGGCAAAATTATAATAGATCTGTCAGCAGATGTGTTAGGGTTTGTACTTGGAATTCCTTCAAGAGAGGAGGACATGTTGTTGACAACTGAGGAGGAAGACAGAGAGGTGTGGAATGACGATACAACCTCTTGTAAAAGATACATGAATTAAAATTGGCTCGAAGAGGAGAGAAAGACGAGATTGAAGGTCAATAACATTCTAAGGGCTGATTTTGAGGAGCCACAATGGGACCTAATCATTATGCTGAGCAAGGCCTTTGGCAAGACAAATTGTGGACATTTCCATCTTTGGATGTTCCAATTCATGACAACCATTCTGATCGAGAAATGATACTTTGATGGCTCAAATATTCTCAGACAATATACATAAGCAATTGGTTGATGTACACAAAATGAAGAAATTCTTCTTCACCTCATATGTTATCTGGGTAGCTACCCGAGAAGGCAAATTCCCAAGGTTGCAAACAAAAGGCTAGCTCAGAGATGAAGAGGGACATAAGAAGGTATGGGAGTACTATACTTAACTCCCACTAAGAAATGTAAAGACACATTTCAAGAGAATAAATTATGCCTTACTCCTCCCCGTTATAATAAAACTCACAGGTGATACAGGGTACAGGATAAGCCCGGAGGCCATGGCAATAATCAGGGAATGGGCATGTTGGTTCACTCAAAACCAACGTTCCACATACATTAGGGTTAGTGGATTCACAGGGAACCCCATGCTACTCCCCAAATACTGTAATGATAGAATCATACTCGTAGAGTATGTCAAGAAGATGCTTGGGCTACAATCTTTGTTGTCTTCAAAGAAAAAGACAGGTGTTGATTTTTCTATTTAGATTGGTTATTTTTCTTGTTCCAAAATTCAAGTAGCAAATTTGGCAGAACCAGAGCTGCAAGATCTACATCTAAGGAAGTTTAATTATGCTCAAGAATGTTATGACCCATATGGTAAACTAAAGAAAATAATGCCAAAAGCATATGATGGAAATAAGCCAAGGTTGGAGGATTTTTTGGGATAACCTCCAAGACAGTTTTGAAGTTAGAGAGAAAAATTATTCTAGACTTGGAGTGCCACAGATAAGGAATTTTGAAATAGAAACTAATATCCCTAAAGAATTGAGGGATGATGGCGAATAACTAGAACCAACATATAAAGAGGGTGAAATTGATAAGAAGCCTCACTCTCCAATAAGATGGTTAGGATAGGAGGAGGTAGACATAGATTTAGTAACCCAAAATGTTATAGAGAGGACTAGATAGTGGTTGAATTTGAGGATTAGACCAAGCACCTCAAAAGGGAAGCAAAAGGAATCAACCTCAGGTGTTCCTCAGTCAAGGGCTCATAAAGAGTATGCCCGCAAGACAAGGTCTATCTCCAGAAAGAATATGTCCATGGATGTAGAGGAAGCTACCCAACCTGAACAAAGTACTGAGGAACTCCTGAAGCAAGTCAAGGAGAAAATGAGAAAGGATGAAATTTTGAAGAAGGCTGCCAATTTTGGAGTAAGAGAAGGGTTGGGAGTTGTGCCACTAGTAGAAGTGCATCCTATCAGAGCAGCGATTAGACAAATGCCAGGAGAAGGTACTCAAGAAGAAGATGAGGAAGGAAAAGATAATGAAAGTATACAACCTCCTCCTGATACCATGGTAACATCTTCATCTACTTCCACAGTATAACCAACATCAACCACTACCATTCCTGGGACAACACTTGTGTCTGCCCCAAGTCATACTTTTGCTACGACATCAACAAAATTGCCTCCCTTAAAGCAAACATTTACTCCCACTACCGAAAAGGTCAGCATTCATAATATTGAGTCAAATTCTGATGAGGAGGATGAGCAGCTTGTTGTACAGTTGGTGCAAATAAAGACTGAAAAGAAGAAAGAAAAGAAGTTTACTAGGCTCAATAAATACGCATTGATTGACCCCATGGACATTGGTAAACATGGTTTACTAGTTGAGCAGCCACTTGGGGGAGAAAAGGAACAAAACAAGCCTGAGGATTCACAGGATGAGAGATTGGTCTTAAATCCAAAGGACCAAGAGGATCCGTTGAAAGAAATAGTTGTCGGAGGAGAAATAAAAGTAACGGACATAGGGGATAAAGAGTTTGAGGAAGAAATAAGTGACAGCTTAGGGGAGCTGCATAGTCAGCAACAGTTAAATATTGATATCTCTCTCTGAACCAGCCAAGCTCAATCGGGTACTTCAACCCAAGATGTTCATATTCCCAAATAGGAAGAAGAGCAAAAAGATGAAGCAGAAGAGCAGTCAAAGGTACATATGGTGACTGCAGACATCAAACCGCATGAAGGTGAGAAGGATGATGACACGTCGCAAGGGTTAAGATTCACCTTCGAGAAGAAAAAGAAAGTGGTAATGCCAAGACCATACATCATTTATCAAGAACTGGTTCTGGTGAAGTGGTTGCCAATGTTGCGGTTCCGACACAAGCTGGAGACCAGAGCTCTCCCAAATACCAAGTTTCACAGGTAAAACTGGGCAAATATACCAAATGGGGAGAATTGGATACATTAGAGCTTGCAACTAGCGTAGTGAGAAGCATGATAGAAAAGGAACACACTTCTCACTCTGAGGTGAAGACACAATTGGAGCAGTACAAGCAGTTGATGGTAGAGATGAGCAAGCCCCTAGATGTACGGATGGATGATAACCTACCTTCAACTTCATCACTACCAAAAGCAGATGTGAAAGCACTTATGGAAGTAAGGAAGGTGGCAGCCACTACGAAGGCATGGGTTCAGGCAAATACCTCCAAAATTAGATTATTTTTACAAAATACTATGGAGGTATATAAGAAAGCTACACAGGTTGCGGCAGCTTTAGCTTCATGTTCTCAGCAATGGGAGCGAAAGCTTAACATTTTTGGTAAGCAATGTCAAGTTTTGAATAAGGTTTTGAACTTCAGGGCGTATATCATTTTAGGTGAGGACCTGTTAGGAGGGGAAAGCATTGACAATCTGTAATCGTATATATACATTTTGGAGTTGAAGATTGAGATTCTTTTGCAATATGGGAAAGATATAACAAATGCCCATTCTCCTCTCCTAGGTGTAGTGAATAAATATGAAAGGTTTGTAGGCCAAGTGTTGGGTATTTTTGGGCTCAGTCTTTGTAGTGCAAGATACCTGGAGGAAGGTAATGTACTTCATCAATGGGATGCATATGTAGTGCAATATCTTACAGATTCTATTGAGTTTAACATTGAGTTAATGGACAGATATACATATTTAATAACTCAATGTCAACAAGTTATAGAAATAATAGGAAAATTAGAAGATGGGAGTAAGAATGCAGAAGATATTTTGAAGAAGTACAAGTTCAGAATTAAGCTTGTTGCAGATCCTCCTGTGGAAGTGGTTGCATGCATCATTAGCAATTATAAGAGCTATAAAAAGAATTTAAGAATAAAAAGGCAATCGCTAATGATAGCATCATATTTTTTTGGAATTTTGCATGATACCAGAGTTGGGACTTCAACTGTTTCTTCAACTTGTACATGGATTATGGAATGGGTTTTGCATGATTACGAAATGTTGACTTATGCAGCTCCATTTTCATAATGATCCTCTAGTCCTAGTTTCCTAATAGTTAACTGGAGTTCAAGGTAGAGACTTGCATGTCAACTGTGACTCCTTTCTTTTTTAGAGCTTAATTTATATAGGGTTATTTCCTAGAAAGTAGGACAAGAAAATCTATAAATTGGAGTTTTCGATTCATTTGTAAGGGTCCACAAATTGATGATTTGAGGCCCACTTACAGATTTTAGATTATTTTATGCAGATTGTTATGAATTAGAATATTTTTGTGATATATTCTTTGAAATTAATACAAGAAACAACTTATAGATTGCTTGATCTATGTGTATGTGCTATTAATTTGTTCTTTGCAGTCAGACAATGTCGATTGTTTGAAATCAGCAACTTGTTCTGGTTTTATGTTTTATTACTTTATGAATCATATTGTGCACGTAAGTGGTATATGAGAAATACTATGATGGGATGATATTGTGGTGATATTCTTTCCATGAATTTGTAAGGTTCTTGACTTTGCAGGTTTACTGGAGGTCCATTATTGAAATGTTGGTTTAACTAACATTGATGTTTCTGGATTTTAGTTTACTAATTGAGTAGTTCATTAAGTTCTGATTGCATTAGTTTCATTGTTATTTTCTTGTTTTCTTGATCCATCCTTTGTAGTTTATTTCAAAAGATTTTTAAATCATAAAATACAAAAAAAGAGAAGTTATTGGAAGTTATTGGGATTCGTTTAACTAGCAGGCCCCTTAACAGGTACAACCGCATCAATCATTGAGTTGCCCATGACCGTCGAGACCCAACTATAAAGACCTTGGAGTAGTTAGTTTCTCGAAACTTATTATTTTTCAAGAGAGGTGGTGAGTGGTCACATAAACTACCTGATTGTTGGCGGATGTGTCAAAACACTCGTCAACACAAAGGTTTGAGAAAAGAGTATGAGAAGATATAAGTGCAGATTTACAAATGAAGTTAGAATAGAACCTCAATTACATAATCTGTGTTTATCGATCCTTGACAAGACAATCCAAGGGAAACTATTACAATGAATTGAGATAAGTTTTATCTTTGGACCTATTTTTAAATCTTTAAGTTAAATATTATAATGAAATATATTTAGTTTTGGTAAAATTATATTTCTTAATATATATTAACTCATTTTAAGTCAAAATTGTTCTCCAAGGATTAAAGTATGGTAAATTGTAAATGGGGACATTACATTTTTCCAAGCATTCTCTATTGTTGCCAGCAATGTTGTAAAGTTTTACCATATACTCATTTTTACCATCATCCTATTGTGTAATATCTCCTTTTGGGATGTTCCTAAACCTTGCCCTAAAATCACAATTTATAATTAAAATAAGAAATACAGTCCATTACATACATCTTACCATTTAATAATTTCCTTTCCAGCAAAAAAATTCATTTAAACTCTGCCAAAATATTAGTCAACATTTCAAATATAATTCAAAAGACAAACTATTTTCATAAGGGTTGGAAATCCAATAACTCATATCTAATTAATAGTTGTATTTCAAAAAATCAACCATTGTAGGGAATTGAGAGGAAAGCAGAATTTAGCACCCAGAACCATTCACCACAATTCCATCCAACTTGGGGTGGTGTATTTACAGGGGAAAACTATATTTTCTTTTTCAACCATTTCTCCTTACTAACCCATACATGATTGTTTCTTTCACTTGCACAACCAAATTATTATGGGGATTGGAGAGGATCACACAAAGGGTGTGTTGGCATGATTGGCATAACTGATGAAGATGAGATGATGATGGATGACTGTATCGGTAGAGGAAAGAAGACATGATCAGTTATTTGTGTTGTCATTGATGGAAACCAGGGTCAACTAATGTTTAATGATGTATACAGATAGTTTTCGATGATTGACTTGTTGTCTAAGTGATTTGGTCTACCGGAGTTAGAGTTTGATAGTTTGGCAGGGTTTACCGACAAGACTGGGAATTAGGACCTTAACTGGTAAAACATATAAGTTTTGATGGAATCGGGTGATTGGTGATGTTTGGTGACTTAAGGTTTGAAACATAAGCTTTTATGATGGATTTAAGTATGTAACCGGAACCGCATCCTATGATGATTACCTGAAGGCATGTTTTGAATTTCTGATGAAGTTTTGCTAGGGTTTTAGTAGGGGTTAAGGACCGGTGATGAAATCACTCAACCGGTAATGATTTTGATATGACGGTGACTGACGGTGAGTATACATGGAGGAGATAATATGACACAACCCGCGAAGATGATTTGAATATATTTTTGGCATGATTCAAAGAAAAATTTCTTGGGAAACAACGAAACACTTAGTGGAGTGTTTTGAGGTTTTGACTTTGGTACAGACGAATTTTTGTGATGAGGTATGATCAACCAACGGTTGATATAGCATTGTAAATTGTTATAATGATCTAGATGAACATCTGATATGATCTATATTATGATTTCAAAATTTAATTAGGGTTTATTGGCCGACCTAATTGAGATGTCTATTTAGGACGACATAGTTGATGTTTTATATGTCGGTGGTACTAGGAGAATGAGTTAAGTTGTCCTAGAGAAGATAGAGATATGTCTGAGTGTTGTAGACTATGAAGCATAACTGGATCTGATTTAGCAAGTTGAAAGTGTAAAGTAACAGATCACTTTTTGTTGTTGTTCCCTAACAGTTACAACATCTTAAATCCCTTAACCGGGTAGGTCCTAATAGGCCTTTATCATTTAAATGATCAACAGGGCAGCTCTCAAAAGGGTAGTAAATCCTCTCACAAGGTTGATCCTAATAGATCATTAAGCTCCTAGCTAGAGTGATAGGTAAATCCCTTAACCGGGTGACTCCTAACAGGGTTTGCTCCTAACCAGACGTATTGTAAGCTCCTAACAGGGCGTACTTCAAAAGAGTACAAATTTTAGTGGGTACCATCTCCCACAGTAGTTTTTCCCTATTTGGGTTTCCATGTCAAAATTATGGTGTTCATGTGTGGAATTCTTTTCTTGTGATATTCATGTTTTATTTCTGATTACCGGTTAAGACAGTTTATGTTTGTTTATCAGAGATCTTAAAGTGGTTACTGGTATTGATGGTTGATTAGTTGATGAAGCATTAAGATAAGTTAATAAGTCAGTAATAGTGTTTGTTGATATGATATTGAGTTGATGGCTAATCTGATTAATAAATTTTCATAAGTGGAAATGATTGTCTAGATCTGATAAGGAAATTTGTTATGAAGAATAATTTTAAGTGTTGAATGTTTTCAAATCTGAGATAAGTCTATTTTGGTGTTGAAATTTTCAATTATTGTTAATACTGACTCACCCTCCTCTCAGTATTGACCAGATCCTCATTGTGTTAACAATTGGTATCAAAACCTTGGTCCGCTATGTGCAAAAAGCCTAACTGCTTGAGGAAAATATTCTAAGGAAGTCAAGATGATAAAGAAAGAGGCTCCTAAGTTTAACAAGGAGAACTACAAGATCTAGAAAGAAATAATGAAGATCTACATTAAAGGTCTTGGTGCACAATATTGGAAGCAGGTTGAAACAAGATATGTTGCTCCTACTACTGCTCCCTTGACACCGGATGAACTCAAAGAGCAGCAAGAGAACATGCAAGCTTTAGACGCTATTGTAAGTACTTTATCTGATTCTTAATATATTGATATTCAAGGAATGGAAACTGTATAGGAGGCATGGGAAAAGCTAGATACAATCTATGGAGGAGATGAGCATGTACAAAGAGCCAGAGAAGATTGCTTGAGAGGAAAGTTTGACGAAATGAGAATGCTTGAAGGAGAAAATATTGCACAATATGGTCAGAGAATCAAAGAAGTTGTTGGTGGCATAAAGAGTGTTGGAGGTAAAATAGAAGATGATGCTATCGTAAGTAAGATGCTTAGAACTCTTCAACCTCAATATGCTATAAGAGTTTCTGCAATCCAAGAACTTAGATCTATTTCAAAGGATAAGGTAACTGATGACTCATTGATTGGTAAACTTACAGCTTTTGAGTTAAATAGTTTTGACAATAGTGTGATAAAATCTACTGAATCTGCCTTTAAAGCTTCTATTACTGGTTCATCTGCTAGAAAAGGAAAAGATATATGTCATAATCATGAGTGTAGGACAAGTCATGGAAGTAACCGGGGAAATGAAGACAATGAAGATCAAGTGATGGAACTTGAGGCATTGTTAGCGAAGAGATTTCCAAGAGGCATTGGTAAGTATAAAGGAAAGCTACCTTTGAAGTGTTTCTCTTATAGTTAAACTGGTCATATTGTTGCTAACTTCCCTAACACCAATAAGAAAGAAAAGTTTAAAAGATTCAAAGGAAAGGTAAAGAAATATTGTTATGTTGCAGTAGATGAAGGCTTCACCGATGAGGAGTCTTAAGAAGAAGATGGCAATGAAGAAATTGTGTTTGTAGCCATAAAGGAGGAAGTGTCAGATGAAAAGGCACTAGTATCTCATATGAAGAATAGTGATGAGTGGATTATAGATAGTGGCTGCTCACACCACATGACTGGAGACAAAAGTAAGTTTATAACCCTTAATGAATTTGATGGAGGTGTTGTTAGATTTGGAAATAACTCTCCCTGCATGGTGAAAGGTAAAGGTTCTATCTCTCTAAATGGGAAGAGTAATGTTGATGATGTATTTTGGGTTGATGGTCTAAAGCATAATCTTTTAAATGTTGGTCAGCTCAATGATAAAGGATATTTGCTTGATTTTAAAAGTGGAGTCTGCAAAATTCTTGGAGGTAATGGTGAACTGATTGCTACCGGGAAGCAAACTAGAGGTAACTTATTTCATTTAAATGCTAATGTCAATAATTGTCTGGTTGCAAGAATAGAAGATAGTTGGTTGTGGCACAAGAGATGTTGTCATATGAATTTTGATAACTTGGTGAAGGTAAGCAAGTCAAGTGTTGTAAGAGGATTGACTCAAATTTTTAAACTGGATAATGTGATTTGTTAAGATTGTCAAATTGGTAAGATGACCTCTATTTCTTTTAAGAGCAAGAACTGTACATATGAGAACATTTTGGATTTGGTACATACTGATCTTTGTGGCCCTATGAGAACAATAACTTATTTTGGTGATAGATATTTCATGCTCTTTACCGATGACTATTCTAAGATAATGTGGGTTACATTCTTAAAGGAAAAATCTGAAGCTTTTAGTAAGTTCAAATCATTTAAAGCTCTTGTACTTGAGAATGAAATCGATAAGAACTTGAAATGTTTAAGGTCAAACAGAGGAGGAGAATTCACATCTGATGAATTTCTTAAGTATTGTGATGAATAGGGTATCAAGAGACAAATGTCTACTCTGAGGACACCACAACAAAATGGCATTGCAAAAAGGATGAACATAACAATAGTTGAAGCTGCAAGAACCATGTTGTTACAGGGTAATGTACCTAAGACATTTTGGAGAGAAGAGGTTAGTACTGTAGTATATACATTAAACCGGGTACTTATGAAGAAAGGTAACAATAAGACACCCTATGAACTATGGTATGGTAAAACACCTTGTGTAAGTTATTTCAAAAAAATTGGAAGTCAATGCTTCCTTAAGAAAGATAACTACATTGATAAATTTGATGCAAAATCTGATGAAGGAATTTTTTTTGGTTACTCTTCTAAGAGTAAGGCATATAAATGTTAGAATAAGGGAACTAAGAAAATTATTGAAAGTGCTAATGTGAAGGTAGATGATCTATCTAGAAAATCTAAAGGTGCAAGCAGATCAGGAACCTGAAAAAAATGATAATGACGAAAGACTTGTGATCATTGAACCAGAAGCACAGAACAATAAAGAACCAGAAAATGCAGAATTAGGTGCTCAACCGGTAAGCGATGATAGTGGGGAAGAGAATACAGAATTAGAAGAGGAAGATATAGAACCGACATAGGCTATACCTAGATATGTCAGATTAAATCACTCACAAGATCAGATAATTGGTGATAAGAATGCAGGTGTACAGAATAGGAGAAAGATTAGAGAAAATTCTTGTTTGATCTCTACAATGGAACCCAAGACAGTAAAGGAAGCACTAAAAGATGATGATTGGGTGAATGCAATGAATGAAGAATTAGATCAAATTGAGAAAAATCAGACTTGGTCACTTGTTCCTAGATCGGAGGATAAGAATGTAATTGGAACAAAATGGGTCTTTAGAAATAAATTGGATGAAGAAGGAAGGATTGTAAGAAATAAGGTGAGGTTAGTCCGCAAAGGGTATGCACAGGAAGAAGGTGAGGAATATGGTGAAACATTTGCACCGGTTGCAAGATTAGAAGGTGTAAGGATGCTGTTGGTATTTGCTGCATATAAAGGTTTCAAAGTCTACCAAATGGATGTCAAGTCATCCTTTTTGAATGGAATCCTAGAAGAGGAATTATACATTGAACAACCTAATGGATTTTCCTTGACTGATGATAAGGACATGGTGTGTAAATTGCATAAAGCACTATATTGTCTTAAGCAAGCACCGAGAGCATGGTATGAGAGATTACATGCACATTTGATCAAGATTGGATTTCACCGTACCAATGAGGATAGTAATATTTATTGGAATACTGATGGAGACAAGATGTTGATAGCTAAAGTTTTTGTTGATGACATCATTTTTTAAGGAAATGATGATATGTGTATGGACTTTGTTGATATTATGAAAAAGGAATTTGAAATGTCTCTAATCGGTGAAATAAAATTATTTACTGGTTTACAAGTCCAACAACTAGATGGTGGTATCCTTATTTGTCAAAGAAAGTATATCAAATAAGTAATTGAAGACTTTCAGTATGGGAGATTGCAAACCAGTAGGAACACCGATGCTGACTAGTTGCAAGTTGTCAAAGCAAGATGATTCCCCTGTTGTTAGTGAAAAGGAGTACAAATCCATGATTGGCAAGCTACATTATGTTGTTCATAGTAGACCGGATATTTCTCATGTTGTTGGCCTAGTAGCTAGATTTCAAAAGGAACCAAAGGAAAGTCACATGATGGCTATGAAAAGGATTTTTTGGTATCTCAAAGGCACATTAGACTATGGATTATGGTATCCCTACAAAGGATATTTCACTTTAGATGTCTTTACTGATGCAAATTGGGCAGGTAATGTGGATGATAGGAAAAACACAACCAGTGGAGCTTTTCTACTTGGAGGAAGACTAGTTGCATGGACAAGAAAGAAAAAATCATGTGTTTCTCAGTCTATAGCTGAAGCTAAGTATGTTGCCACATCCATGAATTGCACGTAGGCCATATGGATGAGACATGTGCTAGAAGGAGTTGAGATAGATATGTCTGAACCATTAACTATCTATTCTGATAACACAAGTGCAATAAACATTTCTAAGAATCTTGTACTTCATGCTAGAACCAAGCACATAGAGTTAAAGTATCATTTCTTAAGAGAAAGAGTTCAGGAGAAGCAAATGAAGATGGAATATGTGAAGAGTAAAGATCAGTTAGTTGATGTCTTTACTAAACCCTTACCAAAGATAGCCTTTGAGTTTATTAGAGATAAATTGGGGGTTAGACCCTTACACCAGAAGAACTGAGATGTTGGAGATGCATCAATCCATTGGATTTCATGTTTATCTTTCACTAAGGATTGATGAATATGCGAGCTACTTCGTAGGGGGAGAAACTCTGACGCAAGTTTGATAAGATGCTCTAATTTACAACTCTGATTTGATAAGCTGATACAATCCTGATTTAATACTTTGATGCAATAATTTGGTGTTCTAATTTGATCAACAAAGATAATGGAAGAGGCAGTAGAATAATTGAAGACAAGTGATGCATTTCAACCTTTGGCATTGTTGTCAAAGGGGGAGAAGAAAAAGAAGGAAGAAGAAAATGAATTTATCAGTAAGGGGGACAAGAACAGATCATATATGGAAAAGACAAAAGGATGAGAACTGGAAGATGATGTGTTACTGACAATCCAGTTGCAGATGATGATCACTCAAATTGTATATCTGATTGGTGTTGCCATCAATGCCAAAGGGGGAGAATGTTGGCATGATTGGCATAACTGATGAAGATGAGATGATGATGGATGACTGTATCGATAGAGGAAAGAAGACATGATCAGTTATTTATGTTGTCATTGATGGAAACCAAGGTCAAATGATGTTTGATGATTTTTACAAATGGTTTTCGATGATGGACTTGTTGGCTAAGTGATTTGGTCTACTGGAGTTAGAGTTTGATAGTTTGACAGTGTTTACCGGCAAGACAGGGAATTAGGACCTTAACCGGTAAAGCAGATAAATTTTGATGGAATTAGGTGATTGGTGATGTTTGGTAACTTGTGGTTTGAAACATAAGCTTTTATGATGGATTTGAGCATGAAACCAAAACCGCATCCTATGATGGTTACCGGAAGGCATGTTTTGAATTTCTGATGACATTTTGCTAGGTTTTTAGTAGGGTTTAAGGACCGGTGATGAAATCACTCAACTGGTAATGATTTTTGATATGATGGTGATTGATAGTGAGTCTACATGGAGGATTTAACATGACACAACCCACAAAGATGATTTGAATTTTGTTTTGGTCCAATTCAAGGAAAATTTTCTTGGGAAACAATGAAACACTTAGTGGAGTATTTTAAGGTTTTGACTTTGGTACAGATCGGATTTTTGTGATGATTTACGATCAACCAATGGTTGATATAGCATTGTAAATTGTTGTAATGGTCTAGATGAAGATATGATATGATTTGTATTGTAATTTCAAGATGTAATCAGGGTTTATTGGCCAACCTAATTGAGATGTCTATTTAGGATGACACAGTTGATGTTGTATGTGTTTGTGGTATTAGGAGAATGAACTAAGCCATCCCAAAGAAGATAGAGATTTGTCTGAGTGTTGTAGACTGTGAAGCATAACTAGATCTGGTTTAGCAAGCTGAAAGTGCAAAGTAACATATCACTTTTCATTGTTGTTCCCTAACAGTTACAACAACTTAAATCCCTTAACCGGGTAGGTCCTAACAGGCCTTTATCATTTAAATCCCCTAACAAGGAAGCTCTCAAAAAGGGTGGTAAATCCTCTCACGAGGTTTATCATAACATATCATTAAGCTCCTAGCTAGAGTGATAGGTAAATCCCTTAACTAGGTGACTCCTAACAGGATCTGCTCCTAACAGGGCTAAGCTCCTAACAGGAGGGAATACTTCAAAAGAGCACAAATTTTAGTGGGTACCAACTCCCACCGTGGTTTTTCCCTATTTGGTTTTCAAGTCAAAATTATGGTGTTCATGTGTGGAATGCTTTTCTTGTGATATTCATGTTTTATTTCTGATTATCGGTTAAGCTAGTTTATGTTTGTTTATCAGAGATCTTAAAGTGGTTACCAATATTGATGGTTAATTAGTTGATGAAGCATTCTGATCAATTAATAAGTCAGTAATAGTGTTTGTTGATATGATATTGAGTTGATGGCTAATCTGATTAATAAGTTTACATAAGTGGAAATGATTGTCTAGATCTGATAAGGAAATCTGTTATGAATAATTGGCTTAAGTGTTGAATGTTTTCAGATTTAAGATAAGTCTATTTTAGTGTTGAAAGTTTTAGTTTTTGTTAATAGTGATTCATCCCCCCTCTCTTAGTATTAGTCGAATCCTCATTATATTAACAACGTGCATGGAACCATTTGCGACAACTAAACCTAAGGGCGTAGAGCATCCAACCAAGGCAACTTGACCCCTTGGCCCACAAGTGGCAAGAACTTTCGTCCATCCAACATGGGGTGGTCTATTTAGGAGGGGAACCCTTATCTTCTCTCCCAAATGTATTTCCTTCCTAACCCACATATGATTGTTTGTGGGAGAATAAATTGATTGAAATAAATAATTATAAGACTTTGATAGATTAGTACTTCCATTCTCAATTATCTTAACACTACATAAGGGATTATATAATAAGCAAGATCAATATATAGCATTTCAATCACTTTCTAGATTATAAGTCTTCTATTGTAGGTTCTAGATTCAAATATGCTATTGCAAGTTATCCACAAATGATCTGATCTAATTCCTTGATGAATGTAGAGTCTAAGTATAAGAGCTTTTTCTCTGATTCAATGCACTGATCAGAAAGAGCTCCTTATTCCATATCAAAATACGCATTCAATTCCCATTCTATGATGATTACTTCAAATGAATTCTCCTTCCTTTTATATCATCCAATATGAGGGAGAAGTCATGTCTCTTCAATATTATTACTCCTTTAAAAAAGTCAAAACTCTTCCTCCTAATGACTGGCTTAAAAATTAGTCATATTTTTATTGTTTCCTGTTATAGGAAATCGATGCCGTATTAGTCACCCCACTTTTAACTACTACCTTAATAAATATAATTGTTGCTTTTGTAAATGAAGCTACTACTTGTTAACCATATTCTCTTCCTTCAATATTTTCTTTATTGCTGACTTTAATAACATCAATGGATGTACCTGATGATATCATCGTTGCCCTCCTAATAACTGCTTTGTGAATGAATGATAATCGTTGCTAATCACAAGTCCCTTCATCCATCATGGAGCCTTTGGAAATTTCTTTGTTAACATTGAATATTACCGATCAAGGGAAAGAATATTGTAAATGCTTAAGTCCTAATCTGTCGACCTCCAACCTTACAAGAAAATTTTGACAATCTTATAATAAGATGATTTACTAATGTGTGTGTGTGTGTGTGTGTGTGTGTGTGTGTGTGTGTGTGTGTGTGTGTGTGTGTGTCTATACCATGTATTTTTACTAAAGAAATGTCACGACATTACTTAATTTTTTAATTTTTTAAGTATGTACACCGTACTTTTAAATTGTTAGTTTGTAATTGGTTTTTGACAAAACATAATTGCCAACAGAAAATACAAGAAAGGAAATATTTTAACTGTGTACCTTGATGCAAGAGGCAGTATGAGATTAGCATATCCTCCACTCTTACGCTTAGAAACTAAGAGAAGTGAGCGTAGTAGATAAGATTCATCCCTAATTTCCCTGCCAAAGAGAATTCATTGAAATCCCCCCAAAATACAACAAACCTGCTTAGAGCTGATGCAATCTATATGGGAGGTTTGGAATCCACAATTTTATTTTCTTATTATCCATTTTTATTTCTCTTATTATATGTTCATTTCATGTTTTTTTTTGCCCTGCGATCTTATATAGGGAAGAACATAAGGAATATTTTTCAACGTGTATGGAAATAAAAAGATTATAATTGTTCCACCAAGAACGAACCGAATGGAGGAAATAAAAAACTAAAAAAATTGATTATTTTCAATTAATATAAACCTTTTTACTATCATTCCTAACGATCTTCTCTTTCTATTTCTAGTAATTTTTTATCTATAATGTGTTTGGTCATCAGTTTGGGGATGATAAGTTTAACTAAAAGACAAGTTTGCACCTAACTTCCTCCATAAAGTCCTGCAAAAATGTCCTACAAATTTCACATCTCTGTCTGACACAATGTTCAAGGTTAAACCATGTATTCTCACAACTTCATTAAAGAAAAGGTTTAAAACATATGTAGCATCACTTGTGCTCTTGCATGGCAATAAATGTGTCATCTTGCTAAACTTGTCAACAACCACAAAAAAACTGTCAAAACCTTTTTTATTTCTTGGCAAACCCATCACAAAGTCCATGCTCACACTTTCCCAAGGTCTTGAAGGAATGGGCAATGGCTGGTATAGTCTTGTGTTTGTTTTTGTCCCTTTGGCCTTTTGACACACCACACATGAACCCACAATTTTTCTGACATATGTCTGCAATTTAGGCTAGTGATAAAATCTTCTCACCAACTCAAGAGTTTTGTCTAGTCCAAAGTGTCCTCCCATACAACCATTATGCTTCTCCTTAATTATGTTATCCCTCATTGAACATTTAGGAATGCATAACTTACATCCTTTGAAAACAAGACCATCTTGAATCAAATAATCAGAATACTCTAAATGATACCTACTACCAAACTCGGTGCATACCTTGTAGATGTCTTTGAAATCTTCATCTGTAGCATACATACCCTTGAGGGAATCAACTCCTACACTCTCCAATTGGATTTCTAAAACTGTTAGTGCCCTCTTGCTAGGAGAATCTACAACTTTGTTTGAGACACCTTTCTTATGTTTGATTGTAAAGGTGTAGGCTTGAATGGACTCAACCCACTTCATATGTTTATGGCTCAATTTATCTTGACTATTTGGGAAGCTTAGTGCCTGATTATCTGTATACACAACAAACCCTTTGGGAATCAAATAGTGCCTCCACTTATTTAGTGCTTGAACTAATGCATACATCTCCAAATCATAGGAAGAATTTTTTTTTTAGTATCATTCAACTTTTCACTAAAAAATGCAATTGGTCTACCTTCCTAGCTGAGTACTGCACCTATTGCCAAATGACTCGCATCACATTCAATCTAAAAGATTTTGTGAAAATCAGGTAAGGTAAGAATTGGTTGCTGGGATACCTTTTTCTTCAACATTTCAAATGCTTCATTCACCTCCTTGGTCCATGAAATTTACCCTTTTGTCCACCCCTGATGGTATCTAACATGGGAGCACAAATCTAGCTAAAATTCTTGATAAACTTCCTATAAAAGGTAGCTAGGCCATGAAAAATCCTTAGAATCACCAATTGTTCTAGGAGTTGGCCATGTGAGAATGGCATTCACTTTATCAGCATCCATTTTTAGATTTCCTCTAGAAATCACAAACCCAAGGCAAGTCAGTTCTTCCTACAAAAACACACACTTTTCCACATTTATCATTAGTTTCTATTCATTCAACCTTCTCAAGACCATATCCAAATGTTTTAGGTGCTCCTCCTTTGTCTTGCTAAACACTAGGATGTCATTTAGATACACTATGATAAACTTACTAATGAACTCCTTCAATACCTCATTCATGAGTCTCATAAAAGTGCTAGGGGCATTTGACAACCCAAATGGCATCACCCTCCATTCATACAACCCCTAGCTTGTTTTAAAAGAAGTTTTCCATTAATCACATGCTCTAATCCTTATTTGGTGATAACCACTTTTTAAATCAATCTTGGAATAATATCTTGCACCTCCTAAACAATCAAGCAAATCTTCTATTCTAGGCATAGGGAATCTATACCTAATGGTTATCTTGTTAATGGCTTGGCAATCAATGCATAATCTCCATGTTCCCTCCTTCTTTGGTGCTAAGATAGTTGGAACTACACAAGGGCTCAAGCTCTTCCCTATCAAACCTTTATCAAGCAACTCTTGGATCTACCTTGCAACTTCCTCATTTTTTTGGGGAGTCATTTTGTAGGCTGGCTTATTTGGTAAGGTGGCATGGGGACTAAAGTAAATGTAATGGCTTATCTCCCTTATTAGTGGTAGGGTTCTTGGCAACTCTTCTGCAACTATGTCCTTGTATTTTCTCAATAGTTCCTTCACCTCCTTGGGGACTGTCACCCTTTTCTTTTCTACCTTTCCATCTGCAATGGGCTCTTCTTCTTGCCTTCGTACTAACATCATTGCGAAACAAGGTGTTCCTTCTTCCTTGATTGCCTTGAGGAACTCTTTTCCTTCCATGATCATAATCTTGGCCTCCTCCTTCTGATCCTCATTGTTATCAAGTAGGGGTATCAATCCAATCACCTTTTCATCTTTGGTGATGGAGTAGGTGTTCTTGTGTCCATCATGACGGGCCTTGAGGTCATATTGCCATGGCCTCCCAAAAGAAGATGACAGGCATCCATCTCAACAATATCAAACAAAATTTTGTCTTTGTATGCTCCTATTTGAAATTCAACCCATGATTTCTCTTCTACCAAGGTTTGTTTTTCTTTAGTTAGCCAGGAAAATTTATATGGAAATGGATGAGGAATTCTTCTCAATTTTAGTTTCTCTACCATTTCTAAGGATACTAAGTTTTCAGTTGAACCTGAATCTATTATAACCTTACATACCTTGCCTCCTGCTTTGCATGTGGTTTGGAAGAGTGTCTTCCTTTGTGGAGGTTCAGTATTGCTTGGTACCTTCAACAATGTTCTCCTCATCATCAAGGTTTATCCTCTTTGTGGAAGTCTATAGGAATCAAGTTAATTGACACTTTGACAATCAGTGTTTTGAACCAAATGTGTTCTCCTCTCCCCTTAGGAGCTTGATCTGTTCTTATTAGGGCACTTAGCTGCGGTATGACCTACTTGATTGCAATTGTAGCATCTAAAGGGCTCTGAGATTCTTACACCAAATCTACCTCTATGATTGGGTCTTCTTCCTCTGAAACCCCCTCTTGTGTTACCATCTCCATGCTGACTTTCTTGATTAACCTCTCCTTGTGGCCTAGGACTTTGTCCTCTACCATACATAGGGCCTTTGCCTCTGAATTTTCTGACCCCTCTACCTCTTTTATTTTGATCATTATTTCTCTTTAGCTTCTCCTCTGCTCTTAGTGATATTTGAAATCACTTGTTCATTGTCTCTGGTGCTAGTGTGTTGATCTCATCTTGGATACTATATTTCAATCCACTAATATATCTTGCCACTTTCTCTAGTTCCTCCTCATGGTTTTTGGTCCTTAGACTCAACCTATGGAAGTCCTCGGTATATGTACTCACATCAAGGTCTTTTTGCCTCAAACCTTTCAACTTCTTATAGACTTGGACTTATAGTCTACTAGGATGAATTGCACCTTCACTTTTGCCAACATTCTATCCCATGAGGTTATCATGCCTCTACCTTCCATCACCCTCTCTCCTTGGAGGTAATTCCACCAAGTGAGTGCTACTCCTTTCATCTTGGACTTGGCAAAGATAACCTTCATATTCTCAGGGGTCTCTTTGCATTCAAAATGGTTGTTCAATGCCTCAATCCAATCCATCACTTCTTATGCATTCATTTTCCCACTTTACATAGGGATTTCATCTTTACTTGATGAGGATTCTCTACCAATGGACCTTAGGACCTCAACAAATTCTCTCTAATATGCAAGTAATGCAACTTCTTTCCTTGGGGTCTCTTCTTCTCCCCCTTGGTCTTCTTTTTCATCAGAGTCACATTCACCTCCTTTCCTTTGCCTTTGGCCTTCTCTAACTCCCTCACTCTAGTTTCAAACATCTCTTCAAACAAATTCTTGATGGTATCTTGAGAAATACTCTTAGGATGCATGTTTCTAGCCTCTCCCTCACTTCCTTCCACAGACATACACCAAAAATCACCTTCCCTAAGTGATCCAACTCACTCTCTGCTACCAATATGATGCAGAGTCAGGCAACCAACTAGGTGATAACCTTATCTCACCCACAACAACTATGTCTAAATAAAGTTCCTTTTTTTGTTCAAGGTGTCAAACAACACACCTACCAAGTACTCAACTCACACAACAATTTGTGTGACCGGATCCATACTGGTTTAGTATCTTCTGGTACTAGTAGGATGAAAACACTCTACCCTTGTGTGAATGGCAGAAAATATTCTGGTACCGGTGGGATGGAAACCTATTGAATTTTTTTCTATTGGTGGTCCAACCAACACAAAACATCCATAATATCTGACTATCAAATGGGTTAGGGGGTACTTGTCTCACAACTGTCCTATTTGTCTAGTAGCCCTACCGGTTAAGTTATCCACACACAACTTAATACAATTCCAAAGGACAAGAAAAACTAAGGGTAGATTCAGATACCCTTTATCAATTTACGCAATTCCCCAAAGGCTTAGACTCTAACCATAACTTTGAAAGGTCTATATCCTTACTATCCTTCCAGACCTAATTAAGCTAATTAGGCCTAATTTACAAAGCAAGTACCCCTTGTATTAGTCCCCAAACTAAACCAACACTTCTACAAGGTGGGGAAAGGTTTCAAACCACCAAATCCAAGGTTTTTTGGACTTGATCCCATCTTCTTTATCTACTGCAAGTGGTTTTCACTTCTACAGTTCAGATGGTCACATAGAGATGCCCGCCTAGGGTCAATTCAATCTCTTCGAGCTTGGAGCCTCCCTGCAAACCAACACCAAAATATTATGGTACAATGGCCCATATAACATCTTCCCACTCTTTTTTTGGTCCTCTAGTGAAAATGTCAAATTAAGGGCATCTTTATAGTGAAACCTTAGGTGTCAGTAGGGTGTGTGACCAGTCTGGTTAGATTTTGATGGATCTCCACAACCTGATTGTTACAAGACCTCAAACTTGATTCAAATAAAAGTTAAAATACTTTCCTAACACATCCAATTAGTTTTAGGCATCTACCAATCCACACCAGTCAGAAATGAACATCAAAACATGCAGAATTTCAAGAAATTTCAAATATATTGTATTGCTCCAAACTCCAAAACATTACCAATTTCAACAACATCAACAAAAACACCAACAAAAACCCTGTAATTGATCCAATTGGGCACAATATAGCCTCCCTAATGGTTTCCAACAACTTTCCAAACATTGGAACCCTTAGAGGATTAGTTACCCCTTTTTACAATATTTTGCAATGACAACAAAAGTTGTCAACTTGCACTTTTCAAATTTGGTGACTCCAAGGTGTATTTAGGATCGGTCTAATGTGTCTAAGACCAATATTTATTTGTCTGACTCATGTGTAGACTCCTACTGACCCACATGGTCATTTATCCATGGTGGCTTATAAAATGCAACTATGACAATGCCTTACATCAATTGGGTCTTATTGACTCACAAACCTATCAGCATATTACATATGATCATTTTTACCTCATGGGTGATATTAGACTCTTTTAGGCTTCATTTGTGTCTTTGGGTGATCTTGCACCAGGCCCACTCTCCCTACCATGAAACATGACCATAGGGTGAAAATACATATCCAATATGCATATAGCATCATCATGAAGGCCAACAAAGATACAATAACAATCTCAATAAACTGAGCACTAACTAAGCAAAGAGGACTCATGAATCAAACTCAAGGTAGAAGGCCTTCACAAATGCAACATCAAAGATAAACCAAGAATGAATGTAAACCATAAAAGAGATTCAAATAGCATCATATCCTCAACAGTGAGGCATAACACATCCCACTGGAGTCACATAAACAATCCCTCAACAGCAAGGCATTCTCCCTCTCATCGGAGCATCAAATCGCATAGGAACACCTCAACGGTAAGGCATGAACCCTCTTACCGAAGAACATGAAGCATCATAAGAGATTAAAATGCATCATAACTAAATCTAAAAATTCCAATACATACTACACAAGCCTCTGGAGTACTCACATAGACCAAAGATGCACTCAAACAAACCAAAAATTGACTTCCAGAGACCCTCAGGATAGCTCAGCATTCCTGAAACCTAGGGTAGCATTCCTGGTAGGTATGGTAATGTTTATGGCATGTATGGTATCATTTTTGGTTAGTATTATGGTGTCTCTGGTCTCTAGGGTGGCATTTGTGGTCAATATGGTTGAATCTGCAAATCAGGACCTCAGCATTCCTAGTCAGTTTGACAGAGCATATGGTACAAACAATGGCATTCCTAGCATGTATAGTGGTTTTCCTGGTATGTAGGGTGGCATTTATGGTAGTTTGCGTGGCGTTTCTGGTAAAAGTACAAAGATAAGTTCATTACAAAGGCAAATGGCTTAGGAGGGGTCTTAGGAAGAATCAGGGGTATAAAAAGACCCTCAAACCAAACATAGGTGGTTTGGAACATCAAAATATCATTATAGACAATCAACATATTCACTAGATAGCCACCGAAAGAAAATTGCAGAAGAAAATCCCTCTCCCACTAAGCATAAACTGAGAAATAGGAGCCAAAACCACAGAGGAGATAGAGGAAAGTAACCAAAAACAAGAATGAACTTAAACAAGATAGACAAGGTCCAAAAACATGTAAGATAAGTGAAAGGAAAGATCCACACTTCCACAGAGCAATCACGGTGAAAACATAGTAATTCACAATGCACTCAGAAAGCCAAATCTGCACTTTCCCCATTCCAAACTTGCACAACAACTGAAATTCACTATTGAAGATCATTTCCACATTCAAATCAAACTCCAAGATCAAATCAAATTCAAAATTTGCAGACACAAAGAAGGCAATATTTTCTGGAAATGAATGCAAAAGTAGAGCCACCAACCTGCAAATCGTAAAACCAAATTTGAAGAAGAAATCTGAACATGCCAAGCCTTCCAAAATCCAAATTGCAAATCCAAACTCCAAATCCAAATCCAAAATCTTCTTGCAATGATCTACCAAATGATTAACCCGTGCATAGACCAACAAGCCAAAATAAATAGAAAAATTAAATTTAAGATAATAGTTTTTCCCGACCAATAGAAAAATTCCAAAAACCATATATCATACTTACCTTCACAAAGTTCGAAAAAGGCATAATATAAATATATATTTCTTACCTATCCAACCAAGTCGGCCAATCAAAAATAAAAATCAAATTCAATTATTTTAGTACAAATATGACAATTAATTGGGAAATACAAATATTTCCACAAAATTAAATCATAGGTACAAATAATATTATTTACCCATACTTTATTAAATAATTCCAACATAATAATTTATAATTAATTATCATTATAAATATCAACTCCAGTAAATAAAGAAATAAAATAAAATAAATAGAACTCAAATAAATAATTAAATTAAAACAATAAATAAATAAATAAAAGTCATCTCAACGATAAATTAAACAAATTAAATAATTAAACAATAAATAAAGCTCGATTAAATCTCAATAAATTAAATTAAATTGATTAATTACCAAATTAAATTCTTAATATAATGAATCATCCATTCATGCAAGAAAACCAATAATCAAGCCACGACTGATCAAAAATAAGAAGCTAGAGAGATTTGATCTCATGACCTATGAAACAAGGTGGAAGAGACTTAACCAATATGCCACATCTCTAAGTTGACCCTAGAGGAAGATCAACCAAGAAAAGACATCAAGATAAACTAGCAAGGTAGCAAGGTATACATCTTAGACCAAGAGTGTGTGAGGGAAATTATGTCATCTTCGACAACTTGACATTCGGATAAAGACACACTTAAACCTATCAAGCCAGGTGGAGTCGATGTCTAGTACCTGCAAACCTGCATCAAATACCAACGTGACATATACAATACATATATATGTATAAACATACAAATGATAGAGAATTGTGACGACATATCCTTCTCACAATGAGTGATATGGCATCGTCTCTACTCACGAAGACAGTCACACAATACAATATCAAAACAACGCATAGTGTCATCATCATGAAGTAGGGTTAGTATCATCATCAATCTCTTATTCCATATAAACAATAATTACATGTAAATCCATGAGTTATATAAATCCATCCATCAAAGTGATGTTATGTATCAACATCCATAAGTTCCATCAAATATTATATGTCATATAATAAGTCTCACATCATCAATCATAAAAGTCTCTAGCCATAAAGAGTCATAATAGATAACATGAATCCACATAAAGTCCTAGTATCATTGATACCACCTAATATAGGAGAAGAGTCTTAAATAACCATCCAAGTAACCATCATATGTCTAACTAAGTCTATTAGGACGAAAATCAAAATGCAAGTCTAGGAGGGGCACTACACATTAACTCAAAAGAAGATAAAATCATACACAGGAGAGTAAGGATTTTGAAATTATATATGTATTAACTTCAAAAGCTATCTTCTATCAAATAACCAAATACATTCATTTACACAAGAACCCATTTAAAATTTGAAACTGATGACTATCTTCTATTTTGCTCTGCAAAATGAAATTAGAGTTCTCTGTTATTTACTCATGACTTCTCAAAACTGGAACCTAATCTTGCAGATCAGACCTACACAAGAGACCCTATTCAAAAATTTTGGAACCCTTTCTAATGGCCTTAATTTCCCTTTTATAGAAAATAAGGGAGAAAAAATCTTGAGGCCAAGAGACACATGTCATCTAGAATGAACAAGCCAAGAAAGTCATACGCAATTCTGCTATAAAATAATCCTTAAAACTACCCATACGCGGGGCACCCGTGATTAAACAGAATCACAATTTGTAATTGAACATTGGTAGAAACAAAAGTGCTTGATTCATGCCATTATCAACCTGATGTCTTCAATCGGACTGTGAGATGCTTCATTCTATCCTACAGAGCATTTCCCTTCCCGGAAGGGAAACTAGATCCTGGCAAGAAGTAAAGTCACCCCCAAAATAGAGGAAGATCTCCAACCTTTATGCCCAAGATCAGAGAAAGTGGAAGGAGAAGCTTATAGGGAAACATAATATGTTGGGGAGGGGTCATAGCTTGCATGTCATCGTAGAGATGACTGGCTGTCACTCCCCACTCAAACAAATCCTTCTTTCATTCCCCTATGGGCTCCTTCCTTAAACCCCTTGCCAGCTAGTGGTAGAGTAGAAGTAGAGGATGTATCATGAGTGGCTTTTTCTAATAAGAAATGTCTTTCACGCCCCCTCTGACAATCCTTCAAACTTTCACAACCCCTCTGACAATAGGAAAATTCACACAAGAGAAATAGCATCCATCTGGTATCAACAAGCACACAGCAACTCCATGCACGATACTTCTCAAACATCATCTTCTTCAGTGATGAAAAACCTCTCTTTAAAAAGAAAAGAGGCTTCTTTTCTCTTCTACCATCTGAACTACCACCTCATTGTATTTATAATCAAAATCACTTCACTTGGTGGTGTTTGTTCATGCAAAAACAATCTTCCTAAAGGCTCGCTTCTATCTATTCACCATGCCAGCTATGAACTAGGGAAATCGTGCATGTCAAACCCAGGACACTGTCGAATTCCAACTTTTTCACAAGGAAAATCAATCCACTACCTTTCTGTCAAGATTCACCTTACATGGATGATTTGTTTTTGATCTTCTCATCCTAGGACTGCACAACTTTGCTTCAGAAATTTTTTAAAAGACTAGATTATCCTCTTTTAGATCTTCTCAAAGAAGGATTTTTTGACTTTATCCCTCCGTGAGAATCCCTAACAACAAGCAATCTCTAATTTTACTGAGAAATCCATTATCTTTCATTTCCAACTCAGAGGTTATCCAAATTCTCTTATGCCTCTAAAATTGTTGTTCTTGCTTGTCAAATCAATTTTGACTCAATACAAACCTTGAGAAAACTAGCCTTCTGAAATGAGTCGGCGTCCAATCGTCCTACCTTGTCACTATTTTCTCCAAGTTGACAAGCTTGCACTCTGTCCATTCTAACTTTCTCATGCAGATAACATACCACACCTTTACAACACCCTTATAAAAATTATTTGAAACTATGTCGTAGATCCTATCCATCTCAGTGAATCACACAGTCATCGTCGGTCATTCTAACACTGACCTTCTATATGGAAAACGGGTCCATCCAAAGTATGACTTGGCATAGCCAACTCACCACTTACTTTACCTCGGTCAGCAACCCACCATCAGCTTTTCCTGGCCCTCCTTGGACACGTGGAATCATCTTGTGATGTCGCAGTCCATAATCCCCTTGCATCTCTTGATCGCGGGGTTATGAGGGTTGTTGGATCAACTCACTTTACCTTCCAGCCATAATGAACGCCTTCTTAAGTCCCTTAATAGTCGAGCAAATTTTTTGCAGAAATTAAAACATCTTCATTCATTACAAGCACGTGTAGATTGATGAACCATTAGTAGTCTGGACTTTACTTGTTGGGAACCGGTAACACCAAATATTGCAAAGGTTTAACTGTTGGCTTAACCTCCCCATCGAGGACATGTGGCATCAGCTCATGATGTCATGGTCCTTAACCACCACACACCTTCAACCATGGGGGAGCATAGGTTGTAGGATCTGCTCGTGGTTTAGCTGTCAGCCGCAATATTAAAACATTAGACTTAGGAAAAAAACAAAGGGGTCGGCTGAAATGTTAAATAGGATCCGCCTAGGATAATATAGGTAAGCACAACTTAGGGGATAAAATGGCCCCTCCGACGACAACACGACCCTCAGGACTTAAGACAAAAAGGTAATGTGAAATTATAACATGCTTAGGTTTTTTCCACAAGATTTAAGTATAAAAGCGTAAAACCCTAAAACCCAAAGGCAGGAACAGAGAAAAAATTAATCCAAAATGACCAAGATTTTCACTAAGGCATGAAAAATTTTGCGCAGTCATTTTTAGGACTATCAAGACCTTTGACAACCCACCCTCAAATCTATTTGCAACATTTGCAAAAAAACCACAAGATATGGTGAACCATCTATTAAAACTTCTTGTCGTCTCTCTCCATGGAATCCTAAAATTTATTTCCTCTCATAATAACAATCGACCCTCTCCCAACTATCTCTCTCATTTAATGGAGTGAAGGTACTACCAAATAGGTATTTGTCAAATGTGTCTTCCTCGAGCAAGGGAAATTCAGGAAGAGAAGAGGAAAGTGAGACATGTGTAGTAGGTCTAAAAGAGGGAGATCAACTAGAGGTCAAAAGATTAGAAGAAAATTCCATAAAATCATGGAATTGTTTCTTGCTCAAGGGGGGTCATGTTCTTATGATGATGAGAGCATAGGAGACATCGAGTTATCCTTGAGGTACAAACATCTACAAAGACAATGGGTACCCAAGGAACTTCCTCCAATAAACACTAATTTTTGTGTTAACGGGAGGATATATCGCATAGCACCATCATCATTACATGATTTTGGCCTATTTTCTATGGATGGTATAAAGGTCTATTACAACAAAGTTGTTGAATTGATGGAGTATGTTGGACCCTATTACAATTACAAAAATTGGATGCAGTTGGTTCGATATACATGAAGTATGTGTAGGTATGCAATGTTAGCAAATTATATATAGCTAAAAGATAATGATCAAAGTAAAAGAGTGGCTATGAACATTGACGGAAGGCTAAAAGAAATAGGGAATATTGCAGGTTTTATAAACAGTACACGACCTGGGTCAACTTATAAGCAACCCAATTGCATATTTGAGGCATGTGAGGGAAACCATGTATTCGTATGTGTGATAAAATCAATAAGTGTAGGGGAAGAGTTGCTAATCGAGTACAATTTGAATTGCAAAGATACAAACAAAGTTACTATCATGGGGGTGGTGTGTACTTATATATACCATTTAAACCAACCTCCAATTAATGACTCCAATATACCATTTTATTATTAAGTTTTTTTGGTAAGTCTATTGGTTTCATTTCGGTAATGTTTTTTTATATTTAATTTTTGTCACAGCGTGACATTGATCAGACACATAGCATAGACCGGGATGTAGCTCCGGGCACTTCTACCGAGCAAGTAAACCTCATTGTAATTGTACAAATTAAATACAAGCAAAATGTTATATTAATATATTCTTTTCTTTAGGTTTTTGGATTAATTTTGATAATGTTACTAATATTCTTCTCACAGACGGATGTTCGGGGAAAGGCACCTGTAGTAGCTGAGAACATTGATACAGAGGTGGACTCACTATTATGCGATGATGACATCGCATATTCCACAAACCCTGCTGAAATGATAAGAAAGATGCAAAAACAAATTAATAAGGAAATTCTTAAATTGTTATTCATAGTTCCTCAAACTTATGAGATACAAGAGAGGGTGAAACAATTGACAGAGAGAGCATAAAACTTGCAAGTAAGCAGTTATGAAATCTTTAATTATAACATAAGTGAACATTCATGGTTTATATTTTATACTCTTTTATGTCATGAACTAAAATATGTACATGTTGTTTTTACAGGAATTATTGCGTCCTCATGAAGCTGGTGGCCATGATCAGGGTACTCCAGGTAGTTCAAGTGATGACCATGTTTTGTGCATACATCGGCTCATAGTTTTGCATGTTACTGTCCTTTTGTTAATGTGTTATTGCTCTTATATTTAATGTATTGTATATTTAATGTATTAATCTTTAGGTGTTTTCCATGTTCATGTGCATTCACCAACTCATCCGACCTCATCATCGACACCTATATTGCCGACTGCAATGTCAGCAACACTCAACATACAGTCATCAAGTACTGCACTGACCTGTGCAATAGGACATGCACCTGAGGATGCAGAGACCACTAGTGGTGATATTTTAGCAACATTTCTTGGATCTTCCCGTATTACTAGTATGGGAATGTTTCCGATCACATTTGTGGTGACCGATGATCTTGTTCCCATAAAGATAGAGAAGGTTCCAGGTACTTTAAAATAATTATTATTTATAGTCCAATTGTAATTTACTTATTAATCACTCATTTTGGACTAATGATCCCATGATTTTTTTGCACGCAATGATGTTTTTTATAAACATCTAAATGATATTACATTGGAGATCTTCGGGCCCACCATACATACATGGTGGAATGCCCAAAATCAACAATTAAAAAATAAACTCATAAACCGTTTGGCTATGTTGTTCGGAAATGACACATTCAACAAAACCAAGGTCCTTTAGAAAGCTGGCACATATCTAAAGTATGTGAGGGACCAATATAGGACACATTTAGAGAAGAACGGAAAGTACGAGCACCCCCCCCCCATTATTCCAGAGAGGGAGTGGAAGGACCTGGTTTTGAATGGAAAGGAGAAAGCTAACAAGAGAAAAGGACATACACCAATAGGCGAAGGAAGGTATGTGATACTATTAACAATGTAATTATGTACTAATTACTCTTTATATTTACATAATCTAACATATTTCAAACTTTTTATAGGTTTCCCAACACATCAAAAGCAACTAAGGCAAGACTAGAACAACACGGGAAACACAAACTTGGCTTTGGTGGTTATATGAAAAGTAGTCGCATGAATTGTAAGTATCAATAAATGAAATATCGCATCAAAATAATAAATTGCAAACAATTTTTTTTAATCAAACAATAGAAGCAAAATTCATGATATTAAGCAAAAATGTAAAGCTCTGAATTCAATAGAGCGCCCACAAAAGATGACATGAAAATTTCCTTCTAGCAAGGCTATGGAGTCATGGTTGAACGCCTAAGAGAATTGAGTGGGCAAACACAAGATTTCGATGCATCCGTCACACTAGTAAATAAGCTAAATGAAAATTATTTAAAAACTGAATACTTGAGCAATAATCTATTCGATGTTAATTTCCAACATAAAGTGAGTATATTTGTTTGAAATAAGCAAGAAATGATAACAATGAACATGGAATTGGAATGCAACCTACTAAGGGTGGAACACAACCTGCACATGATGAAGGATGTGGTGTGCATCTCGGTACTGGAGGTATTCATGTGCTATACAATTTTTTTTATGTAATTATTAATACAATTAAATATATTTAATTGAAATTGGTGTAGTAAGTAATCTAACCTTTTTGTTTTTATTTTAGAGCATGTAGAGCATGGTGAACAAGTTGATCATGATCAGGGTAGACAACATCAAGAACATGATGTGCCCCCATCAGTTAAAGATGACCATTGTTATTCCTTTACACGAATTTAATTGCAATTGGTGTATTGATTAATGTAACCTTTCGTGTGTGTTTCAACTCCAGAGGATTTAGAGGGTGTTCAACATGTTGAGGATGAGGCTAGACAAAATGATTAGGAAGATGATGTGGCCCCATCAGGTAAAGAGCACCCGTGTAATGTTCTTTTAATTAATAAAATACTTGTAACAATAATAAAAAATCTTATGAATTTAACCCATTTCTTTGTTATTGCAGCGAAGCCCCCTTTGCCTAGGCATCCTCATCATGAGTACAAGACTAGGCATACATTAAGATCACGAGTAGAGGGCACGACAACCGAAGAGGGGGAAAATGATGAAGAAAATGATGCTCCACTTAGTGTTTACTTAGCTTCAAAAAAATAAATAAATAAATGATTGTAATCATATTATTTGTTAATGAATGAATTTTATGTGTTATTGAATGTAATTATGTGTTAATGAATGTTAATGAATGATATGTTTTAATGAATGTTGATGAATGTTACATGTTAAAGAATGCTAATGAATGTTATGTGTTAATGAATGTTATCTGATAATGAATGAATTTAATATGTTAACGAGGAATTTAGAGTGATGTTAGGGGGGGAAGGACCAAATGAGCTTCCACCTTCACATGGTTGGCTATGTTAAGTAGAGAATATCAAACTATTCTTGAAACAAAGAGAAGCTCAATAAGGTAATGCACTTTTCAATATTTCATTATGCTCCATTGTTAATCTTATTGAATAATATGTATTGAATCTTAATTATAGGATCCAATAAAGCCAACACTAGCAACAACACAAGAAGTTACTTAGTGGAGACCATCAAAGGTAAGGTCCTTGATTAAGATTTTGTTTTTTATATTCATATTTTTTATTATAGAAAATAGATTTTGTTGTTTATATTCATATTTCTGATTACATGGGCAAATATTCATTGAACTTTTTAAAAGGGCAGTCACCAAATACACCAAATAGTTGTCTAAACAAGGGCTAGAACCCACTATGAATTATAGTTTACACTTGTCCTTGAACAAAGAACTTCAAAAATTTAATGGACTACATAGGGCACTGTCTTAAAAAATGAGCTAACGTCACATGAAATTGATCTAAGGTAGAAATAATGGTAAAAGGAACATCTAAGCTTTTAAATTCAACTTTAACTTTAGGGCGATGGAACCAATGATGGGACAAGTGAAACCATCATGCACCTTAATCAAGACTTCAAATTTATCATAATTGTCTCGATATAATGCATATGTGAAAAGATATTCTTTTGTATTCATATTAACCATACGTAGTGGATCAATAAGCACCCTACATGTGGGTTTGTCATTAGTTATAACAGTAATGTATATTGGTCCATCAGGTGTATGCTTTGAGTTACCAGTTTGGGTAAAGGTGATATTAGGTTCAATCTTAGGTTTCAGTCTATCTTGTTTAGGAACTGGATCCATCACGTTCACTAGATGTTCAACTCAGTTGGTAACTCCAAGGGTCACCTTTTCATCCTAGTGACTACTTTCAATCTTATGAATATCATTGTCCCTTGATAAGGCATTTTATTCATTAATGTTGAAATATGTCCCTAATGCCTTTATCATATGACTGGATTCTGTGATGCTATACATTGTCTTGTTTTTTTTCTTTCCTAACTACCATAGTTGCTCATACACCTCTTAATTACTTTAATGCTTATCTTGGTTCTATGTTGAGGCTTTAAACTATCAATGTAGCTTGATCTTTGACATTTTATGACAATGGTTGCATTTTGTTGTGACCAATACTCTTGATAGTCTATATAACTATGAATTGTCCTTTTGTTTAAATGATGTTACTATTTTGACTATGTATTGTAGCTCTATAAGACTTTGGGACTATCAAAGATTTGTTCATATTGTTGCTACGATAATATCATGTTCTCATTCTTCTAAACCTTATACCCCTTTAACCCTAAATCATTGTAACTGCCTTTGGCCCTTTTGGCATTGGATCAAATCCTTACTTGGGTAAAGTTGTTGACTTCTTCTACTCTCTATCATTAACTTGCTATAATTTTTTCCGATCCAATCCTTGTATATAAACATATTTTCTTATGGACTATGAGAGGTCACTTTGTGGTTTGAGATCTTTATAATCTTAGTGTGTTGCTATGATTGTAATCTCTTCATCTCACTCTCATATCCATGCTTTATCAAGGTATTCATTACCCAAATAGTCCCTCTTGGTTGTGTTTGTATATTGTTAGAATATATGGGATTGTTGATTTTGTATAATGTTAGAATTTATAGTTTACCATAGTTAGTTAGTCACTGAGGTAAGGAGTTATATAGGGGTAGTTCAATATTTGAGAAATCTTATCAAATCATATTCTATATTTGCAATGCTTTATATTCCCTAATCGTAATTGTTTTTGTTTTTTTTAATATAGCTTATTCATCGGAATTCTAACGGACATGCCCAACATAGGCCCTGACAACTAGACACCTAGAAATAACTATTTAAACTAATAGATAAATGTGATAGGGCTTACAGATCCATTTGATAGATCTCATGATCATTAAAGAGATTTAAAAGGTAGAGGGAAATCCCATTCAGTAGAGAGAGAGCCTTTGGGTACTGTCATAATCATTCATGTTTGTATGGCCAGGCTTGGGTTTGGCAAAGGACAAATTGGAAGTTCACTACAGCAAATGAGTTTCTTGTTAATGAAACCTAGCATTCACCAATGATCAAGCATGGCCAATGGGACTGACAAGAAGCACATAGCTGAAAATCATTAATGTGAAGTCTTACTATATCTGCACCAATGTAAAGGAAAAACAAAATATAGCCAAAAGCTCAAAAAAAGAAGATAACCTAATATTTCAATTCAGCTGAGATATACTATGTTTGAGTGATGATGATTACCTGACCAGCAATAGGAGATATTTGATATCTGGTCCATAAAGAGAATTGTTGGCCATTAGCTGCAGTTGACCTATGAAGGATCTTCCATCTAGTACTTCTCTGACTGATTTCAGTGTATAACCTCTTCCAAGAGCCTTGCAGCCAAGAGGATAAGATAAAGCTAATAAGAATGCCAGAGATAACATTACAATTGTATTTAATCACAGGCACAACACTTTCATTGGAGCTTCCTTGCATTTGTTGTTGGAATTCCAACAAAAAAAGGACACTATGTTTCAAAAGGAATGTTGTACCTATGACAAAACATTTTGTTGCAGGTGCACCATTCCCATCAGAGCTTCCTTGCATTTGTTGTCAGAATTACAACAAAAAAGGCACTATGCTATGACAGGAATGTTGTACCTACGACGAAAAAATTTGTTGCAGGTGTACCATTCTCATCAGAGCATAATGCCCTTTTTTGTCAGAATTCTGATGAAAAACCCAATGCATGGTTTGTCGAAAGATTGGCGACTTCATCGGGATACCAATGAATTAAACTGCCACATTATGTGTCAACTTCTGACAAAGAAGGCGTTGGAATTCTGATGAACGTCTGTCCGTCGAATAACCCGATGAAATTGGAGCAATGAAAATCTTTTCGTTGTTTCGTCGGATCTACGACAATAATATGTCAGAATTACGATGATAGTTCATTAGAAAACAAACCCAAATGTGTTAGTGTAATCAGGCACGGAGGTGCTAACTTCAGATCAATTGAACTTGTTGTCTTCCTAACAATTGCAGCAAGAAAATCCTCTAATAAGGTCACTTCTAACAAGGTGCGCTAGGATCCTAACAGGTCCAAAGGTGAAATCCTCTAACAAGGTGACACATTAGCTTGTGTTTTGAAATCCCTTAACCAGGTAGCTCCTAACAAGGCTGGGTCCTAACAGGCCTTATTGTATAGCTCTTAACTGGGCTAAATCACTCTTAACCAGGTGTACCCCTAATAGGGTGTTGTACGACCTCAATCGGTTAGATATCTATACTCCATATAGTTGATCTTTGTGGGTATTAATTTTCACAGTGGTTTTTCCCATTTGGGTTTCCATGTGAAAAATCATTGTGTTATGGTTTGCATGTTTTGTTGTATGTTTGCTTATGTGGTTATATTTCTTGCATGCATATTGATTTTCAAGTTGGTAAAAGGTGTTATCAGATTTATTAAGTTTTTACTTGCACTGATTCACCCCCACCCCCCTCTTAGTGCCTTATAATTTTATCATATAATGCATTCTCCTTCTATTCTTTCTTATTTTCTGCCCCATAAACCAGTGTTAGTGCACACTTAATCAAATTTCTTGGACTTCATTTTTATTCTCATTCTGATTTTTGATTAAAATCAGACATGCAAGTTCCCAAGTTTGGTCATATTCAAGGGTTTTTCTGAGGTTTCCAAGATTATCTAAGCATTAAAACCCCTTTTAAATGCTAAGTGTTGAAAAAAAAGAGTAAAAATCATAATACACTTAGCTGCTAAAACTCCAAATCCACACTTAAAATACATATTCTAACTTAATTTTGTTCAATTTTTTTGCAGATTTGGATGACCACATAAGCTGGACCATCACGCAAAGTTTAAATAAAGTTTTAGGTTGACAAGTATTCCCATCCCGAATCCAAGATGAACTCCAAATGGAAGCAGGTTGGAGTTCATCTTGGATTTGGGAGGGGAATCCTTGTCAACCTGGAACTTCATTTGAACTTTGTGTGATGGTACAACTTCTGTGGTCATTCAAATATGCAAAAAAAATGACCAAAATTAAGTTAGAATCTTTATTTTAAGTGGGGATTTGGAGTTTTAACAGCTAAGTGTATTTTGATTTTACTCTCTTTTTTCAACACTTAGCATTTAAAAGGGGTTTCAATGCTTAGATATTCTTGAAAACCTCAGAAAAACTCTTGAATATGAGCAAACTTGGGAACTTGCATGTCTGATTTTAATCAAAAATCAGAATGAGAATAAAAATGAAGTCCAAGAAATTTGATTAAGTGTGCACTAACACTAGTTTATGGGGAAAAAAATAAGAAAGAATAGAAGGAGAGTGCATTATATTGATTCTTTCTTTCAAAAAAAAACTTGAAAATCAGGTTACGAAACTTGATAATTTGCCTATAACCAAATTTCACCTTCAAAAAGAATAAGAAAGAAGAGATAAATTTTGTTCATGATGAAAAATCAGAGGTCGATCTTCAAAATGTTGTGAAATTCCTCTTCAGAACATTCAAAACCCTTCTCTGAACTATGTATAAACCTTTTAAGTCTCATTGGAAGCCTTCAAATTTGTAGAAAACTTCCTCAAAACCTTCTCCACTTGCTCTCTAAAGTTCGAATTTCTTATGAAAGAATGAGAGAATGAATTGGAATTTGTAATAAAACCTCATGAATTTTGAATTTCTTAAATAGAAACACATAAATCTTGTTTGATTTGTTTCTAAATATCCTTTAGTCTTTCAATTTGCAAAAGAAAATTTCTAATTTGAGTTTCAGTTGAGTTGGAATCCTCTTAGCAAGTTTGAATGGTGAGTTTTAGTCCAAAAGAAAGTTTCTAATTTGATTTTCAGTCTATGAATCGAACTTAATCTTCAATCTTCCATTTTGAAAAACTTTCTAAAATTGCCTCTAGTTTGAACTTGGACAAAATATCTTGTTGATCGCCATAAGAATATTCTCCAACTCCCAATTTAGCAAATTTCTCATGAAGGTGAACTTGATGAATCTCATTCCTTTGCATCTAAGTGGACTTTATTGACTTTGTTATCATTTGCAAGTGATGTAGGGTGTATTTGGTTAGACTTCATTCCCTCTTCATTCCATCTTCAAGATGGACCTAGACATGCTTTTTCTCTTCTTTCATTGCACTTCACATGGCGGACTTGAGGGGAGTTGAGAACCTTTCTAACATGTCAGACTTGATGAAACTTATGCACCTTCTCCATGGGTGGGGTTCCTTCCCTTCTTGACCAAGTCAAGGTGGACTTGGAGAGATCTCTTCCCCTTGCATACATCATGAGGCCGCACTTGATCAAACTCATGACCCTATGAACCTCTTTGTTGGGCGGACTTGAAAAGACCTGGTCTCCATGAGAACTAAATTCAAAATTTATAACTTTTACATTTCAACTTGGATATTCTTGAAATTTAAAATTTGTACACCATTTATCCTCTAAATTCCTTTGGATCCCTAAAATCTAGGAACTTGGCTTTTTCAGACAAAATTTGAATTTAGAGTGGAATTCTTGATCAATTTTAATGTAACTCAGAGCAAATAGTGCAAACCTTAGATACCCTTTCCAAAAATAGAAAAAGCAAGAATCCCTAAAAAATAGGAAAATTTTTCTAAAAATAGCCATTTCAGGGACCGTGTTAAAAGTGCCAAAAATGAAACTTCCTAAAATAGGGAAAAACATAAAAAAAAACTTTCCAAAAATAGAAAGTTGTCTGAATTCACTCAAATCAATTGCAATCTTCCTCCTTTGGACTTTCTAGGCACATTGACGATGTCTAGACTCTGTTCTAACCATGGCTTGCACAAACTAACTTATGACTTCCAAAACTCAGACCATTCAAAACTAAGAAAGTTGGTGTCAAGAGGTCGCAAGGCTCTAACAAAAACCCTAGAAAGCAAGAAACAAGGAGGGTCCCCATTCTTAATGGGGTGATGTGTGAAAAGATCACAACATTCGGTAACTCCACATGGGTAATGTTCCTAAACATTCCTAAGATAAAACCCATTTCAAACCTAGAATCAAAAATTAATTATAGCTAACTTACCCATCGGCTAAGAAGGGTACTCAAAAGGGAAGAGGAATACTATATTGTATCAACATCTTTCATCCTTTAATTACAAGTGTGTGCAAATGTGTTCATTTCCATCATGGCAAGTTGTGTACTTTAAGTGTTCTTTTGTCTTAACCCCAAAAGCATCCTTGGATAGAGCCTCCTTGCCAATGAACATCCATAGCCTTGGCAAGGTTATCTCTATAATCTCACAGAGATTTCTCTAGTTCTAGCGATTTATGTTTTGTTATTGAGGGTGCACCTATAGAGATTTTCGCACACCCAAAGCCAAGTATTTTGATTTTCTTCATTTTTCTTTTACTTCCTTTTGATATTCTTTTATTTTCACATATTTTTATACTTTGTCTTGCAAGAAATGAAGCTCACAATGGGCTTGAGAATTATAGTAGCGCTGAAGTAAGACTTTTGATGATTTTATTTATATTTTGCCATGGCTTCACCTAGGAAATCAAAATGACTCAGAGAATTTCTTAAGTATTTAAGATATAATGATTGAAAGATTCGGTGTCGAGATACAATAGATGATTCCCTTTCTAGTCAAGTGTTAATCTCAACTTTAAGATAATTTAGAAATAATTAATCTAAGATTCAAAAGTCCTCCACAAACATTTACCAAAGGAATACCCCAAACACAACTTAGCAGGGTCAATCCAGAGTGTGTGTGAAAGCAACATCACCCTATCGCTAATGAGAATCTTCTTTATTCAAAAACTAACCTAAAGCAAATGAAAGAAAGTGAAAGCAGAGACAACTAAGCTAATGAAAGAAAACTAATATAAGAAAACAAGAACAACCAAACTAACAAAACAAAAGCAACTAACAAAGAAAGACTCAAATAAAACTAATCTAACTATGTACAAATAAGTTCCATCATGGAACTCAAGGCTTGAAATAATGTTTCAGAAATTGCCCATTAACGGGCAATGAGATGTCATCTCTTGTTAGATTTTTTAACTTAAATGCATTTTCTCTCAATATTGCTGCAATTTGATACAGTCGTTTCCACAAGCAATTGAACTTATCATGATCTCCTTTCTGTTCATGAGATTTATCCCAATAAAGGACCAAATCGGAGATTCAAAATGCCTTTACAGTAGCACGTCTATCAAACTATCGTTTGAATACCCATTGATACTTTGCTAAAAAATTTAGGGCTTGGTCTCTTTATTCCTCAAGTAATAATAGTTGAGAAACAAATTTTAACTCTTTCTTCTGGATCCAAATATTCTTGCATCAATTTCAACATTGGAATCCTTAGTTGTATTGAAAAAACTGGATCCTGTCCATAAACCAAATGATACGGAGAAGTACCCAAAGACCTCTTGTCTCTTGTTCTTTCTTCCCATAAAGCAAACCAAAGCTGAGTATGCCACTCTTTTGGATTCTTCTTTAGCAATTTCTTGATTATGCTGAGAAAATTCTTGTTGGTTGATTCTGCAATTTGAGGAAAAATTCAATGTCATTTCATAATCAAACACCAAGTTTGAAAATCTCAAAGAGGTGAAAGTAGAGCCATTATCAGACACTAGAGCATTAGGGCATCCAAATCTCATGATAATGTGTTCTTCTAGAAACTTAGTTACGTCATCTATTGTACAATTCTTCAAAGCTTGAGCCTCAGACCATCTAGTGCAATAATCAGTTGCAGTAAAAATGTATATGTGTTGTGTTGATGATGGTAGGTTTATTGTGCCAATAAAATTGAGTCCCCACATAGAAAATGGTTTCACCTTTGTGATTGGTTGCAATGGCATAGTGGGATTTTTTTTCTTGTGTTGCAACAACTTGACAAGTGTATAAGGTATTTACATGTTCATAAGCATCTTTAAAAACAACAGGCCAGTAGTATCTCGCTCTCAAAATCTAGAAAGTGGTTGCATGACTTCCTTCATGACATGTTCCAAACTTGGAGTGGAAATGCTCCATGATTCTTTTGGCTTGGTCATTTCCCACACATCTTAAGTAGACTCCTTCATAATTTTTCCTATAAAGTATTGAACCTTGAAGAATATAACATTGGCACTTGAATCTGAAAGCTCGTTTCTATGTTGAGTTCATTGGAGAGATATATGTGATTTAAAAGATATGACATTATATCATGGTACCATTCTTCAGGTGGTGTATCAGTCAACACATATGTTTGTTGAACTAATCCAGGTCCTTCAATAGAAATAGTTTGTTTTGATGCCTATGCATGGACTAGCTTCATTGGTTGTAGCTCATATTCTTGGATAGTGGCAACCCACTTTCCTCTTCTTTCTCCTAGTTCATTTTGCATTTTGAGTGTCTTAATAGCAGCATCAAGGACAATGGCAAAAATTTTGCTTCTTAAAATATAGTGCCTAAACTTTTTAATGGCTTTTACCAATGCATAGGGTTGCTTTTCAATACCCCATTATCCCAATTTTGCATCTTTGAGAGATGAGCTCATGAAAGCTATAGGATGCTCATCCTTCTCCTCGATGTGTTGCATGATTATTGCAACACAGGAATGCTCTTATGCAAAGGAATATAAGTAAAATGGTTTCATGTAATCTGGACTGACTAGGACTGGAGTATCAACTATGGCTTTCTCAAAAAAAATTGAACGCTCTCCTTTTTGGTGGTGTCCATTCCATCTTTGCATTCTTTTCCAACATTTAATTTAAAAGTTTCATGATTTCAACAAAACCAGTGATAAATTTCCTAACAAAATTAATCTTTTCGAAGAAAGATCTCAACTCTTTTTAGCTAGTAGGCAAATTAATTCTTGAAATGGCCTCTATCAGGATCAATCAATATACCTTTCTTAGTAATCAAGTGTCCCAATAATTTACCTTCGGTGACCCTAAATATGAATTTCTTTGGATTTAAGGAAATCCCATACCTTTGACATCTTTGGAATATCTTACTTAAGTATTCAAGATGATCTTCTCTCCTCTTTCAGAACACTGTTAGATCATCCATGTAGATGATTGTACATTTCCCAATCAAGTCTCTAAAAGCAATGTCCATGGCCCTTTGAAATGTGGCCCATGCATTGATTAACCCAAAGGGCATTCTTTTGTAGGCAAATGCCCCCCATTTTGTTGTGAATGTTGTTTTCACCCTATCTTCATATTCAACAAGGAATTGATTGTACCCTGAATATCCATCCAAAAAGGACATCATATGTGATCCATTCACAATTTACAAAACTTTATCAAGTGAGGGCAAGGGGTAGTTATCTTTTTCTGAGGCTCTGTTTAAATTCTGGAAATTGACACATAGTCTAATTTCTCCATTTTTCTTTCTAACTGGGACCAAGTTGGAAACCCACGTTGAATGGCATATTGGGAATATGATCCCTGTTGATAACAATTTCTTTACCTTCTAGTAGATGAGGGGTTCTAATAGTGGGTTGACTAGCCTTTAGCGCTGTTACAAAGGTCTACTTTCCTGCTTGAGAGGAATTATATGTGTGATGATAGAGTTGTCATAAGTTCTTAGATCTTCATAGCTTCATGCTATGACATCAAAAAATTCCCTCAAGCTCAGAATTATTCCAGCCTTTTCTTCTAGTGTACAGATTTTGCTTATACATACATTTCTAATCTCATCTTCAACTCCCGCATTCACTTTTTCATATTGGTCACCATCAGTCTTTTGATTCTTTATTTCATTGATCTAGTCCTGATTGAACATCCTTTCAAGTTTTATTATTCCTCTAGGAATGATATTTATCTTTAAATTCATAATGCCATCATCATCAAATTCAGCTTCTTCTATTGTTTCATCTTCATCAATTATCTATGTTGCAAAGATATCTGAACTTAGCAAAAATTCACAAATATGATCATCATCCTCAAACACCTCGAAATTTGTAACATTGTCTGGAATTGACGGGATTAATGATAACTCTACAGTAAATTGATTGATGCTCTCTATGGCAAGGGGTTCTAGTGAGCTTGTTGCTTATGCTAAAGAATTTGCAACCTGATTGTTTGACAAGTTCACTGACTAAATATTGAAAGCATCAAAGCTCTCAATGAGATCCCATACTCTATTATGATAATGAGATAATCTCTTATAAAGGTAGATATACTTCTTTCTTACTTGTTTCACTACTATCTCTGAATCTCCAAAAGCATGCAGAACTCTGGCTCCTTGACTTATATCTTGCAATAACCCATGAATCAATGATACATATTCTACAAAATTATTCATATAAGGAAAATGGAGTTTGTGAGTTGCAAGGTATATTTCTCCATTAGGGTTGGTTAATTCAAAACCAGCTCCTGCTTCTTTCTTTGAATGGGATCCATAAAACCTTGGGATCCAAACTTGCTCCAGTGGCTGAGAGGATAATTGAGCATGTGTATCAATGGTATCCTTCTCATATCTATTTTGCATCTGGTTTGCTTCAGCACCTTCAACTATGTGTTCCTAAGATTCATGTTTTTGATGGTCCTTCTTACTCTCAGTATCGCTTTCTTCTTTAACTTCTTCAGGATTTTCAAATTGTAAGAGCATTTGATGAGCTTCCTTTATTTCCTTGTGGCACATTTTGCAAGTGAATTCTAAATGGGTTGTGTCATGGATCTGACACCAGTTGGTTAACACTAGTTCATGAATCTTGCTTCTTAATTCTACTCTTTGGCTTACACTTGTCCAAATGAAATCTTTGAAACTCTCAAATATTTTCTCATATTTATTTTGATATTCTATTATCATAGGTTTTGATCCTCCTTCAATGTTCTTTCCGTTGGATGATACATGCAACATCAAGACTTCATTAACTCTAGGTGTGTAGGACCCTGTCTGTTTTGAGAAATAATATTTCATTGTTTTCTCCATACTCAGTAATCATCAGCTAGAGCCTTGGTGTGCTATCATCTTTTATTTTACTAGGAACTCCCTTCCATGGTAGCCACATATGACAAAAGTTTGTAGAAACATATCGATTCAACCTTCTTGGCCAATATTTGCTTAATAGCATACCATATCCATCAGGAATATCTATGACAGAAATGTCAATACATCTTTGTACTCTTGGGTCTGATACTAACTGCATATGAATATTATTCAACTCTCCCATAACAGGGACTTTCATTTTATCTAGTTGCGTGACTTTCTTATTAGTCCTTGTAGGAAAAAGTCCTAATCTTTGGCAGATGACTAGCGGCATCACATTGCTAGAGGCACCAGAATCTACTAGGCAATTGTGTAACCTCTTGCTGAATATTCTTACTAACAACAAGAATGGGGCAGGTTCATCTTTACCCTAGTAAAAGACCACTGGGTGTTTTTATTGTTTCTCTTCTTCTTATTTTTCACAAGGAAGTATAGTCTTTTGTGAAGCCTGCGGCAACTCATTTGTTAAAATTTCCTTTTTGAATATATCTATGTCCATAAGGACTTCTTTTGGTGTCATATCCTTTTGGTTCTTAGATGATGTCTAGATCATTCCCACAAAATTAGGAGGTTGTTGCAAATAATTGAACGATATTTCTAGTTCATCTTGAATAACATTAGTATTTGTCGAGGCATTGAGTACTCTATTTTTTGTGTTTTGTGGGGGGATCTTTGGGGCAACAGTCTCAGTTAGACTACCCAAAAGTGTTTCTCAAATCTTAGGAACTTTCATCAGCTCAATCAAGGGCAAACTGGCCTTTATCCTTTTAAATTCATCCAGCACAAATGAACTTAATCTGTTCAACTCTTCTTTGGGATGATCTTTTTTTTGTGCCTGAACTGGCTCGGGCTGGGAAATTGTTGGTCACCTTT
The DNA here is from genome assembly GCF_030272615.1 of Cryptomeria japonica. Taxonomy (NCBI): domain Eukaryota; kingdom Viridiplantae; phylum Streptophyta; class Pinopsida; order Cupressales; family Cupressaceae; genus Cryptomeria; species Cryptomeria japonica. The sequence continues at coordinate 568,607,715 of NC_081407.1, read as the reverse complement.
GATCAACTGGTGATGCAGTAGTTGATCTTGACCCATTAGATTGGATATTTTGCGGGCGGTACTCAGGAGAATCTCTAGGAAGAGTTGGCGTATTGGTAGAATTTGGATTTGGTGGGGTCTAGAAATTATTTGGAGGAATGGATGTGGTTAAGGGCTCAATATAATGAGTATTTCTCTGGTATACCCTATGTTGGTTTCTAGACGTCTGTTGGAATGCTTGTACTTCTCTAGTTTCTTCTACTAAGACACTATTGTATAATGGACAGAAATTGTAGCCATTACTTGTGGATGATTGGTTTGACACGACTTGAATTTCTTATTCAACTTGATATTGTGGCATCTCCACTAGGTCATTTGCAGATGCGAGTGGGAATATTTGATTGGGCTGGTATGACAGGCACTCTTGGGGTGGAAATTTGATATTCACAATGACCAAGGCCTAAGCATAACTTGATAGGGGAACAAATTCATATCATGTCACTAGGGAATCTTCTGCTTCTGAATTCCTTTTCTCACTCTGGAAGATGTTTGTTTCTACTTGAAACTCATGGCAATGTAGCTCAACATGTTGATCTATATTATGTAATCTACACCATCCTGATAACATAGCTTCAACAAGGAACACATTTTCTGCAGGATGATTGTGAGGATGGTTGTGTTGGCATTTGGTATAACTGATAGAGATCAAGTCATGCAGTTGAAGTTGGATGACTGGACTGGTAAAGGATAGAAGTCTATTTGTGATGAAGAGATTGAGATTCTATGAATACATGACATAATTTGTTATTTGTGTTGTCATTGCTGGAAACTAATGTTATTGATGTTCCTAATGATTTATTTTATCATCTAAGTGATTTGGTTTACTGACAGTGAGCTAAAGTCTATGAATTAGGACTTTAACTAGTAAAGTTAAATTATTTTGATTGGATCGGTCGAATGGCGATGATTGGTGATTTGCGGTTTGGATGGTGAACTTGTATCATGGAAAGATGTATGTGACCAGAACCAGAACTTGTGATGATTACTGGAAGGCATGTTTCAATTTCTGATGAAGTTTTTGCTAAGGTTTTAGTAGAGTTTAAGGACAGGTGAAGAATTCATTAAACCGGTAATGATTTATGTTACAACAGTGATCGACAGTGAGTCTACTTAAAGTTGGTAACATGGTACAACCCACATGAAACATTTAATTGTTATTTTAGCGCGATTCAAGGAAGATTTTTTTGGGAATCAGTGAAATGCTTTGGAGAGTGTTTTGAGGATACAGATCGGATTTTTGTGATGAGTTATAATCAATCAACGATTGATATTGCATTGTAATTTTTTGCTATGATCTAGATAGCGATCTATGATGATCTTTTGTGATCTTATTATAAATTCATGATGTAATTAGGTTGTGTGTCTGACCTAGTTGAGATGGCTATTTATGTTGACACAGTTGTTGTTTATTATGTCGGTGGTCTTAGAGAATGTGTTAAGCCATCCAAGTGAAGTGTGTAATCTTCCCAAGAGTTGAAAAGTGTTGTGTATAACTGGATCTGATCAAGCAAGTAGAGAAGTGAAAGAAAACATATCATTCTTTTATTGGTGTTCCCTAATAGTTGCAGCAGATTAAATCCCTTGACCGGGTAGGTTCTAATAGGCCTTAAACATTTAAGTCCTCTAATAAGGCAGCTCTCAAAAGAGTGTTAAATCCTCTCACGAGGATGATCCTAACAGATCATCAAGCTCCTAATAGAGTTGCAAGGCAAATCCACTAACTAGGTGACTCCTAACAGGGTCTACTCTTAACCGGGTGTATTGTAAGCTTCTAACAAGGCTAAGCTCCTAACAGGGCATACATAAAAAGAGTACAAATATTTGTGGGTGCCAACTCCCATCGTGGTTTTTTTCCCTATTCGAGTTTCCACGTCAAAAACTTATGGTGTTCATGTGTGGAATGTTTTTCATGTGATGTTCTTGTTTATATTTCATTTCATGCATTATTTCTGAGAAACTGGTTATGATGGTTTATCAAAGGTTACCAGTACTGATAAGAAGTTGTTTGAGAAATTTTTTGATCTTATTGGTAAGGTTAATGAGTTTGTTATTAATCAAGTTTATATGATTACTTTGGTGGTGAAAGTATTAGTAAATGATTTGATTAAAGTGTTAAGCAAATATGATAAAGAGGTTATTAGATCTAATGATAGTAGTTACAGATTTGAGATAAGTTGAAATAAGTTTGATTTTGAGTTAAAGTTTAAATTGGTCTTAATACTAATTCACCCCCCCCTCCATCTCAGTATTAACCGGATCCTTATAGGATTAACAATTGGTATCAAAGCCTTAATCCTCTGTGTGCAAAAAGCCTAACCACTTGAGGAAAAGATTCTGAGGAATTCAAGATGATGAAGAAAGAGGGTCCCAAGTTCAACAAGGATAACTACAAGATCTAGAAGGAAAAAATGAAGATCTACTTCAAAGGTATTGGTGCACAATATTGGAAGAAAGTTGAAACAACATATGTAATGTATCAAAAAAAATTGGAGAGAGGCGGTCAGTACTATTCGATACACTCTAAACCGAGTACTGGTAAAAAGAGGTATCAATAAAACACCTTATGAGCTATGGTATGGAAAAACTCCTTGTGTTCGTTATTTTAAAATATTTGGAAGTCAATGTTTTATCAGAGAGATAACTACACTGAGAAGTTTGATGTAAAATCTGATGAGGGAACCTAAAAAGGATGATAATAAGGAAAATTTTGTGATCATTGAACTGAAAGCAAAGAATAATGAACAACCGGTAAATGCAAAACTAGGTGCTCAACCGGTGAGCGATAACAGTGAAGATGAAGAACCTGATGAAGAAGATGCAGAATCGACATAGGAAATACCTAGATATGTCAGACTGAATCATTCACAAGAACAGATAATTGGTGATAAGAATGTGGGTGTGCAAACAAAGAGAAGGATCGAAGAGAATTCATGTTTGATATCTACAATTGAACCCAAGATAGTTAAGGAAGCACTAAAGGATGATGATTGGGTTAAAGCAATGAATGAAGAATTAAATCAAATTGAGAAGAATTAGACATGGTCACTTGTTCCTAGACCAGAGGATAAAAATCTAATTGGAACAAAATAGGTCTTTAGGAATAAATTGGATGAAGAAGGAAGGATAGTAAGAAACAAGGCAAGGTTAGTCTGCAAAGGGTATGCTCAATAGGAAGGTGAGGACCATGGTGAAATATTTTCCCATGTTTCTAGATTGGAAGGTGTGAGAATGCTACTGGCATTTTCTACATATAAAGGATTCAAAATATACCGAATGGATGTCAAGTCAGCCTTTTTAATGGGATTCTAGAAGAAGAAGTATACATTGAACAGCCTGATGGATTTTCCTTGACCAATGATAAAGACATGGTGTGTAACTTGCACAAAGCTTTGTATGGTCTTAAGCAAGCAAAGAGAGCATGGTATGAGAGATTTCATGCACATTTTATCAAGATTGGGTTCCAACGTACCAATGAGAATAGCAATATTTATTTGAAGACTGATGGAGACAAGATGTTGATAGCAGAAGTATTTGTTGATGACATAATTTTAGGTGGAAATGATGATATGTGTATGGACTTTGCTGATATAATGAAAAAGGAATTTGAAATATCTCTAATCGAATAAATTAAGTTCTTTATTGGCTTATAGGTCCAGCAACTGCATGGTGGTATCTTTATTTGTCAGACCAAGTATATCAAAGAGGTGTTGAAGACTTTCAGCATGGAAGACTGCAAACTGATAGGGAAACCGATGGTGACTAGTTGCAAGTTGTCAAAAGAAGATGATTCCCCTATTGTTAGTGCAAAAGAGTATAGGTCTATGATTGGTAAGTTGCATTATGTTATCCATAGCAAACCGGACATTTCTCATATTGTTGGATTAGTTGCTATATTTAAAAAAGAGCCCAAAGAGAGTCATGTGGTGGCTGTGAAGAGAATTTTTCGGTATCTCAATGGCATAGTTGACTATGGTTTATGGTATCCCTATAAAGGTGATTTTACTTTGGATGTCTTTACTGATTTTGATTGGGAAGGTAATTTTGATAATCGAAAAATCACAACCGGTGGAGCTTTTCTACTTGGAGGAAGATTAGTGGCATGGACGAGAAAGAAACAAACTTGTGTTTCTCAATCTACAGCTGAAGCTGAGTATGTTGTTGCATCTGTAAATTGCATGCAGGCAATATGGATGAGACATGTGCTAGAAGGATTCAAGATAGATATGTCAGAACCAGTGACTATCTATTGTGATAATACAAGTAAAATCAACATTTCTAAAAATCTTGTGTTACATGCAAGAACCAAGCACATTGAATTGAAGTATCGCTTCCTAAGGGAAAGAGTTCAATATAGGGAGGTAAAGATGGAATATGTCAAGAGTAAAGATCAGTTGGTTGATATCTTTACTAAGCCCTTACCGAAGGCTACCTTTGAGTTTCTAAGAGGTAAACTAGGGGTTAGACCTCTAAACCGAAAGAACTAGAATGATGGAGATCCATCAATCCTATGAATTTCATGTTTATTTTTCACTAAGGATTGATGAAGGTACAGACTACTCCTTTGGGGGAGCAAGTCTGATGTAAAATTTTGATTGAATGCTCTATTATAATTTTTTGATTTATGTAGCAGAGATGATGAAAGAGACAACAACAGAATTGAAGACAAGTGATGCATTTACATATTTGGTATTGTTGTCAAAGGGGGAGAAGAAATGAACAGAAATCAAATATGGTAGACATATGAACATGTGCGAAGTTGAAATAGTGTTGCCATCAATGCCAAATGGGGAGAAGAAATAAACAGAAATTAGATATGGTAGACATGTGAACATATGTGAAGTTGAAATAGTGTTGCCATCAATACCAAAGGGGGATATTTTTGGCATTTGGCATAACTGATGCAAATTAGGTCATGCAGTTGAAGTTGGATGACTACACTGCTAAAGGATAGAATTCTCATTGTGATGAAGAGATTGAGATTCTATGAATAGATGACATGATCAGCTATTTGTGTTGTCATTGCTGGCAACTGATGTTGCTAATGTTCTTGATGATTTGTTTTATCATCTAAGTGATTTGGTTTACTGGAAGACAGGGTTTACCGGCAGTGAGCTAAAGTCTATGAATTAGGACTTTAACTAGTAAAGCTGAATTGTTTTGATTGGATTGGTCGATTGGTGATGATTGGTAATTTGCAATTTGGATGGTGAACTTGTAATCATGGAAAGATGTATGTGACTAGAACCAGAACTTGTGATGATAATCGGAAGGCATGTTTCAATTTCTGATGATTTTTTTGCTAAGGTTTTAGTAGGGTTTAAGGACCGGTGAAGAAATCATTAAACCAATAATGATTTATGTTACAACGATGATCAACAACAAGTCTACATCAAGTTAGTAACATGGCACAACCCGTGTGAAACATTTAATTGGTTTTTTAGTGTGATTCAAGGAAGATTTTTCTGGGAATCAGTGAAATGCTTTGGAGAATGTTTTGAGGATATAGATCGGATTTTCGTGATGATTTATGATTAATCAACAATTGATATTGCATTATATTTTTTTGTTATGATCTGGATAGTGATCTACGATGATCTTTTCTGACCTTATTGTAAATTCATGATGTAATTAGGTTGTGTGGCCGACCTAGTTGAGATGGCTATTTATGTTGTCATAGTTGTTGTTTATTGTGTTGGTGGTCTTAGAGAATGTGTTAAGTTGTCCAAGTGAAGTGTGTAATTTCCCTAAGAGGTGCAGAGTGTTGTGTATAACTAGATCTGATCAAGCAAGAAGAGAAGTGCAAGAAAACAGATCATTCTTTTACCGTTGTTCCCTAATAGTTGCAGCAGATTAAATCCCTTGACCGGGTAGGTTCTAACAGGCCTTAAACATTTAAGTGCCCTAACAGGGCATCTCTCAAAAGAGTGTTAAATCCTCTCACAAGGATGATCCTAACAGAAAATCAATCTCTTAATCGAGTTGCAAGGCAAATTCCCTAACCGGGTGACTCCTAACAAGGTTTGCTCTTAACCAGGCGTATTGTAAGCTTCTAACAAGGCTAAGCTCCTAACAAGGCATACTTCAAAAGAGTACAAATATTTGTGGGTGCCAACTCCCACCTTTTTTTTTCCCTATTTGGGTTTCCACGTCAAAAACTTATGGTGTTCATGTGTGGAATTTTTTTTATGTGATGTTCTTGTTTATATTTCATTTCATGCATTATTTCTGAGAAACCAGTTATGATGTTTTATCAGAATTTTATCAGAGGTTACCAGTACTGATAAGAAGTTGTTTGAGAAATTTTTTGATCTTATTGATAAGATTAATGAGTTGGTTATTGATCAAGCTTATATGATTACTTTGGTGGTGAAAGTATTGGTAGATGATTTGATTAAAGTGTTAAGAAAATCCGATAAAGAGGTTATTAGATCTAATGACAATAGTTATAGATTTGAGATAAGCTGAAATAAGTTTGATTTTGAGTTAAAGTTTGAATTGGTCTTAATACTAATTCACACCCCCCTTCTCTCAGTATTAACCAGATCCTCATAGGATTGGAAGGTTGACTATCTAAGGGAGATGGTACAGTGTCGTTGTTAGGCCCGGTGTTCCATGTCTTCTTCTGGAAGCTTTAATTATTATTCTGGAAACCTTGACTATAATTTTTATTGTCCCTTTGGAAGTTTTGTTTATACCTTAGATATTCGGAAGGACCTTTTCCTTGGGGATTCCCTTGGTAAATTCTTTTCATACTTTGTATCTGGTTATTTTGACCTTTCAAATAGGTCACTTCAATTGACATCTCTTTGAACTAATTGATCAATTAACTCACTTCATCTTTCTCCTCTTGAGTTAGACTTGAGGTTGTTGCATTTTGGAGATATACTAGTTGTGGTGGGGGTACTTGTGAGACGAGTGCTCCTGCATGGAGAACCAAATAATTATTTGTAATAGGGACAAGGTTCATCATAGGTGTATTCTAGGACAATGCTCGATTGATATCTTGGATCTGACTTTGTGCATCAGGATTTCCCTGATAGTTGAGTGGTCCTCAAGTAGTACCCACTCCCAAATCATTGTTGACTGAAATAGCTACAGTGTATGCTTCTTTCAAATTAGTTGGGGTTGTATTCTTTTATTTTACAAACATGGGGGTAAGACGATCCAAGGTCGCATAATAGATAGGTAATACCGCAGCATTACCCAAATTGTAAGAATCTCTCAACCTTGTGTAAGATTTATAGAACCTATTGTTGAATGTATTGATAGGTTTGTGCACTTATCTCCTTACTTCCACAAATTGGTGATATAAATCATTTGGAGAAATCGGTGACCTGAACTTTTCCAAGAAGGCATCCTTCATTTCTTGCCAATTGTGTGAATAGAGTCAGTTGGCAAGTGGATATACCAATAAGAGGCTTCTTCATTAAATGTATATGGGAATAGCCTGAAAGCTACATCTTCATGTTGGATATCCCTATTTTGAAGGAGATCTTCAAAAATCCTAATATGTTCGTCTCTAGTGTGGCTCAAGTCACCACTATGAAACTTAGAACAAAACTGCTCATGATTCTTAGGCATATCATGATATACTGTAAATACCATAGGGGATGCATTGGTTGGATGCCATGCCATTGGAACATTTGCTTGGTGTATTCATGCTTGATTTTTTTAAGTGACTAGTGGCAGAGATACTTGAGTTGAGGCTCCTTGAATTGGGATTTCTTGGGTAGTTCCTAAAACTTTGGATATTGGTGTTTGAAATAAACTTGAAATGTGGAATAAGCTGGAAATATCTTCCTCTGCAGGTATGTCCTTTCCTAATGGACTTTCTTCTTCACTTGCCTCATCTATTCTTTTATTTTTCCTGGATCTTGTAGAAAATTCTAACTCCAAAAATTCTTTGGATGAACTTGGAGCTGATCTTAGAATCTTTATGAATTTATCAGGAGAAAAGGGACTATTACGATCCAATGTGACTTTTAATCTTGTCCAGGTGGTGTGGGAGAAGGTACAGGAGTTGGCTCAATGGTCTGTGGTGGTAATAAATGTTGTTCCCTTTGTATCTCAGCGTCAATGTGATCAGCAATGTCTTCTTCTTAATCAAAAATAAATAACATTCAATGCCAATCAAGATAGTTTCTTCTTTTTGCACTCCAAGCTAAGTTGTATAATTTTGTGATGATTTTTTTCTGTTCCTCATGGAGACTCAAGTCTAGCTACAACACTAGTTCAGGATCTCTACTTGGTTTAGGAGGAGTGATTGGAAGCCGCATTCTTTATTATGTTAACAGGTGGAGACTAATCGACTGGTCAAAGGGTCAATTATCGAATATCTCTAAGAACTTGGTGTCGAAGGGCCAAGAATATTTGCTTCTTTAAGTCCTTTTCAATTGTTGTCTAAATTTGTCAACTTTTGTCTTCCTCCTCAATGATAGTATGGATTACTTGTATAAATTGAGAATGACCTGTATTTTATTTCCAAGCAAGTGAACGTAATTGATCTACAATGTTTGTCTAGTTTAACCCTGGTTCTAGTTGTTCAAGTGGCAAATCAAAAGGAAATTTGTGTGACAACACCATGTTGCATCATGTCTACTACATTGAATTGTGAACAATCTACATGTTTTATCATTCACCAAATATCAGAATAAAATGTCAAGGACACTCTACCCTCTCTTGATCAAAATCACTATGTATGCCAATATTTCACAAGAAAGACCACACAGCGACTCCGAGGTTTATATATGCAAACAAGCAACTTTATGTTGGGTAGCTACCTTGGTTATGTATTTCTGAAATACAAGGGGGACTTATGCTTGGATTGTTTAAAATCTTAGAACTTAGAAAAAAATAATTTTAAAGGCTCTTTTCTTCTCTTTTTTTTTTTTTTTTCAGATTTAGACTTTCAAAAAAAGACAATAGGATTAGGGTTTAGAAGATCTATTCTACTCCTAAGAATTCAAGAGATGATAATGACTAGGTGAACTCAATAACCAGACTTTTCTTTGCCTCGATTAGGACAACTACACAAAGTGGATGCAATCTTCAAGGGATGTGCTTATGATTAGAAGTTAAGAGTACACAAAGGAAAGCTTAGACTAACTTTACACAATGAACAAAAATCATATGTTCATCAAAACTATGAGTGGAGATACACCACAATCAATACTTATCAAATCTTGCATTCAATCTAACATACATTAAATAAAATAAAATCTATTGCATTGAAGAAATTGAAAACCTTGCTAATCATTCAGGTAATAGGGATTACAAAGCCTAGAAGCACACAAGCAATATATTATCCAAAAGTGACCTCTCGCAACAATATTTCAAAAACCTCACACTCTCCAAATGAGAGGAGGAAACCTTATATATTCGCTCAAAAATCTTTCAATAGCCGAGATCGAGCAGTGATCAAGCCTCAGATTGAAAGATCAAAACCCTAATTAGGGTTTCCTAAAACTCTATTAGTCCAAACAAGAGAAAATGAGACAAGTGGCACAGCTACTAATTTCAGTGAAGTGGGTGTCTAGTTTCCTTTTTGGAAGCTACAAATTCAATGTATCTAGACGCGAGAAGTCAAACTTCCTCCATGGTGACATGTGGCAAGCTACCAATTTGGTAATCAACCATATCCATGTCATCAGTAAATGTGGTGAGAATGTTCTCCTATTCAGTTGCTTGTGCTAGGAAGTTCACATCAATGAGCAAGAAACTCAAAATCTTGGTGAGATCATCCTTGAGAATCGGCCTTGAAACTTTGAAGAAGTTTCCTTGAATCTTGACCTTCAGATTCTCTACACGTAAATGTTTCTCTTATACTTCATCTTGCTACAATATCTCTATTGCTATAAGGAAGACCTTGTCCTAAATATTTAGCTTCTGATTTCCTCAGATATTCAACTTTGGTAGTCAGGAAAAGTACCAAGTGTTGAAGTCATATATGTCACCAAGTTGAAAAACCTTTCCATCAATTAAATCCTACAAGGGAATCCCTCTTATGGTTTTCAAGCATGAGATTATTATGTTCTTGTAACATCCTAAAATCCACCCCTCATAATTTTTTATTGCATTTGGGTCTTCGCCTTAGTGTTTGTGCCCCTCAGCCTGATCAGAGACATGAATATGCTCATGCACATCAAAAACACCTTGCAATTCAACAATGCATTCAAAAGCCACCATGATCCTGCCCCAAATTAGGGCAGGACTAGGGCATGGCGCCCTGGTCCCCCTTAGGGGGGACCTATCTTGGACACCTTCTCCTAGACCTATCTCAAATTACAGTGGGAAAATCCCCCCTATGTCGGCTCAAGTCAAGAATCAATCAATTAATCCTACTAGAAAGTATATAAGAGGGATTTCCCCTCTCATTTGACATCTAACACATACACACAAGAGGTCATCAAGCATTCAATAGATCAAGCATTCCAGCATTCAAGAGTAATTGAGTATTTTTCAGTCTTCCTTCAAGATTTGGAGCAACAATAGAGTCAATATTTCAAGCATTGAAGAGGAGATAAAAATCCTAATTCATGAAACCCTAATTCCATGTGAAGGCAAGCAAAACTTTATAAGGAGGTATAAGCATTTCATTTTCAATCAATTCAACATCCCCTCAAAGAGGAGGATTTCTACTTTCAATCATTTCAATTACATTATTTCAACCAAGTGGTTAATTCCAAAATCAGGGTTTGACCTGAAGGCAAACCCCTGTTCCCAACACATTTCTCTTTCTTTTTGTGTGCAGGAAAAAGGTGCACAATTGTACTTCTGGAATTAAGCTATATTTTCAAAGATGGAAAAAACCTTTTTGACACGTGAAAAAGTTTGGAGGACCGATAGGAGGGCACCCCTATCCGGACACATGGTCTCTACAACTTTTGCCCGATTTCACAGAACAACTCTAAATCATCTCAAACTTCTTAGATCTAGGTGCATGAATGAATCTTGAATTTGTAGCTGGTTGTTTTCTCATACATTATCTTCATTTCCAGCAATTACTTAATCTTAATTCAACTAGGCAACTTAAAAAAGAGGGTCAATTGCATTCCAATCACAATCAATCTAATTAGTATTAAGTCCTGTAAAGCGGAAAATCGCGATCGAACCCTAGTTGCACTCCCCTCTTCCAACTCCGAGGAGAGAGAAGGGAGGTTCGCTAGGATTCGATGGTTTTCACTTAGGGGAGAGACTTTACATTCAAAAGAGGGGTTGAAACCCACAAGATCCAATCCCACGCAATGCAAGATTGGATGCTAAATGTGTTTCAAGGGTTAAGACAGCAAGGCTACCCTCTTTCGTAAAGAATGTTGATAGGAGAATTAAGCTAAGCATGCATAGAAAGTGATAAAGATTCGCTTATAAACTGAGATAGGAATACAGTATGAAGCTGCGGACCTGGAATTAGCAGTAAAATGTCGATACGGCGCTGTCCTACAAATTTGAGCAAAAGTTGTCAGGACGATGGCGCCCGGCGCCACGGTCCTCCGAAAAATTCGCGAAACGAAGGGGGATCTGTTCGTCTCTGCACAAGGATTCCAGATCTTCAATTTCAGCCGCGTACCTGCAACCTACACATAGAAAAGCGAAGACGATTGGGGGGTTAGGGATTAGGGGTTTGCCTTTAGGTCAAACCCCGGTTTTGGAATTAACCAAGAAATGAGCAAGTGCTGTAAATGTAAATGTATGTAAAACAAGTACTAATACCTTGTTCTAAGGATGTTTGTATCCTTATGTGCGAAGGTTTAGATGTTGTATGTTGTATGTTGTAGCATGTAGTATGTGATCTCCTCTTCAATGGTCGAATCCTTGTCTTGAATGCAACACTTAGCCTTGAATGGAGACTTGAAATGATCAATTGCTTGAAGGAATGCTTGAATGCTTGAATGCTTGAGTATAGTTTCCACGCTTGCATACATATCCTCTTCATCATCATCCCAAATGAGAGAGAAAAATGTAGTTTATATACTTTTCATTTAGGGCTGATAGACTGATTTTCCCGACCTTAGGCCGACCAGGAAAGTTAATTTCCAATTTGCAAACAAAGAGACCCGAGACCCCTTAGGAGACCGGGCCCAAAATAGGACCCAGGGACCAGGGCGCTGGGCGCCATGGTCCTGGGGACCAGGGCGCTGGGCGCTCTGGTCCCACCTCCCGGGATAGCAGGGTGCAAGGAGGTTCAGGCCAGGGTGCTTGAAAAATGCAGTTTTCAGTGTCGTGAGCAAGTTTCAGGGTCTCCATTCAGGTTGTGTGTTGCGTCGCCATCGTGAAGACCGAAATGCAGTCGAAATTGCAAGTGTCACAATTTTAGGATGCTACATTTAGCCCCCACTTTAGCGGGAGTATGTATGCTCATACTTCCGGTAAAGTACAAGGAAACAACATTGAAAGACTTTCACCACGTCAAGGAGGCAAGATACACCAAGCCCCCAGTGGACTAAGGATCTTACGACTTCGATTGACAAAGTAAAAGGGAAGATCACGAGGGAGAACCATGACTGTCAGTAGTAAGGCTCCCTCACTATGAGTCATGCAAGAAAGATATCAAAAATTTTCAAGGCAAGGCTAAATTTGCCAAGAAATTTTCAAGTATCTTGAAAAGATATGAATGGGATGTATGCCCCCCTACGTTAAAGCGATCGCACGCGCCTCACCGGGGGTGATTGTTTTAACGTAGTGATACATATAAGAAATGAGAAAGGAAAGGAGCACGTTATCGCAAGGATTTAGCCCCCAAGTGTGAGATAAACCCAAGGATAATAGACACAAAACACAAAGCATGAGGTGACTTCACTTTCCTCGGGGTCAGTATGTTGTATGATAATTCATGTATATGTATCATATGTATGTATGCATAATTGTTCTTCATTCCCCAATCAAGGAAGGTCACCTAGAAGAAGGGAACACATGTGTCTTTTGAGTCAACATGAGAGAGATCGAGAGATCTCAATACTTTGCATCGTCCTCAAGTAAACAACACTAAGGACAACAAATAGAAGAATGAGAATAACATATGGAAGAAGTAACGAAAGAGAGGAGGAGAGAATCTACTATGCTAATGTAACTAGTCTAGCACATCATCTACCCCCTGATCTTGCTGATCAATGTTTCGGGAAGGCAGGGAACACGCCAGAGGAGGAACATCCAACACAGCAGATGGAGCTATCACAAGATCCAAACAAGGGCTATGTTCATGTTCCGAGCCACATTGTTCTTGTCTAGGAGCTAGGATAAGTGCTTTAGAAAATTCATTAGATAAATGGTTATCAACATCAACAAGTTCATATTCACTATCAGAAGCAAGAGGAGTAACATTTTCATCATGAATAACATTTTCATCTATATCATCATCAAGATTTATAAAAATAGGATCTTTAACTCGCACCGGATCAAGACCATCATGCATCTTATGTTTAGGAGATTTCGGCTCAATTTCTGGCTGAGGAGAAAATGGAATAATGCTTGTTGAAGATGTTTTTGGAGATTGCAAAGTTTGAGAAGCAGCTACCTGAGCTCTAAGACAACGCTTTCGTCGGCGTTCACGTGCAGAACAATTTCGTCTAGTCTTAGTAGGAAGTGGAGAAGACTGAGGAGGAGGAATGTTCTCATCCTTAGCACTTGGGTGTTTAGGTTGTGGTCTCTTAGGCTGGATAATAGGAGAAGAAGAAGGTCTCTTCTCTCTATAAAAGGAAGGAGGAGGAACTGCTCTATATAAAGGAGGAATTTTTGGTTTAGGAAGAAGACCAAGTCCATCATGACGAGGAGGGATAGGTCTACTTTTAGAAGATTTATTAGGCATAGACATAGTCACATCCATAGGGATGGGTTGAGAATCTTCTTGAGGAAAGACATTAGTTTTATCTTTCAAAGGAAGAACTTCCTTCTCAAGAATGATAGGAATATCAAGTTTAGGTGTTCTAGGTTCACTTAAAGATAGGATCATATCTGTTTTCCACTTTTGATAAGATTTGAAAAGATGATCACTTCGCGGAGGAAGAGATTGGAATTGTTTAGGCCAAAAGTAATCAAGAGGAACGCTAGAAGTTCTTTCAGCTGGTTTAAAGAGACTATGATTGATAGTAACAACTTCACCATTATGGGGAAATTTCAAACACTTATGAATAGGAGAAGCAATAGCTTTCATGGAAGATAGCCAAGGATAGCCAAGCTTCACACGAAATTGTTCGGAAGATGGAATAATAGCAAAGTTCACATCAAGAGATTTGTTATGGACCTCAATAGGCAATGTAATAGAACCAATTGCAGGAGAAGAAAATGCATCAAATAATTTCACAATCACATCTGTTTTGTCATATATCACTTGATTCAATTGCAAAGTAAAAAGGAATTCTTCAGTAATAACATTAATCATGCACGAAGGATCAATAAGCACTCCACGGCAAGGTGTATTCTTAACTTTTGCAACTATGTATGAAGGACCATCAGGTGCCCTAATGGTTTCACTGCAATCAAATGTGATGGAAGGTTCTTTAGGGATTTCTTGCTGCTCTACAAAGTTAATCACATTCGGAGTCATAGACACAAGACCATCAGATGAGAGAGAGGAATCATTAGCCTCAATTGCATTAGAGGTATGAGAAGGCAATGGATCAGTGAAAATCTGAAGATTTTGGTTAGGAGCAGCTACAGATGTGTTGCCTTTATCATTCACTCCAGAAACAGAGATAGTATTGTTATCAATCAAATCTTGAATTTTACCCTTTAAAGAAAAACATTTTTCAGTATCATGCCCAGGCTGACGGTGAAATTGACAAAAAGATTTATTATCGAAATAAGGTGAAGTAATCTTTGCAGGATCAATTTGTCTTATAGGAGGAAGAGTAAGAACTTTTTGTTCCAATAACTTATTCATAATACTATGCAATGATTCATTCAAAGGAGTATAGTTTCTTTCTTTCTTGAAAAATTTAGAAATAGGAGGCACACCTGATGCTACATTCACATTGTTGTTGATGATGTTTTCCTTGAATTTGATGGAATCTCTATTCGGTTTAAACTTCCCAAATGGTTGTTGACTGCTATCACCCTTATCACTCGGAGCCATAGGATGTGATTGTTCCATTTGACTCACAGTCAGTTGATAATTGTGAAGAGTTGCACACAATTGTTGGAAAGAAGTAAACTCAGAAAATAGAAGTTTGTCTCGAATATATTTTTGTAAATTAGAAATAAAGATTCTTTGAATATCATTGTCAGGCACTGGAAAAGAAATTTGAGCATACAAATGCTTATATCTACCAATGAAATCAGTCACTTTTTCTTTAACACCTTGTTTACAATGCATTAAATCAATCAAAGTAACTTTAGGACTTATATTGTTTTGAAATTGTTGAATGAAAGCATTTGCAAGTTGTTCGAAAGAAGTAATAGAATAAGAAGGCAACGAGAAATACCATTGTAGGGCTTTGTCTCTTAATGTTCTAGTAAACAGTTTTGCAAGCAACCTTTGGTCATAAGCAAAATCGGTACATATTGTTTGAAAAGTCTTAACATGTGTTAGAGGATCTCCTTTACCATTATAAAGTTCCAAATGCGGGATTTCAACATGTTTAGGAGGGATAGCTCAAACAATGTCAAGAGAAAGTGGGCTCGCAACATCAAATGTGGGCACACTAAACTTAGATTGATTCATAGAGGCAATTTGTTGCTGTAAAGAAGAGACAGTTTGTGCAAGATTGTTAATGGTCGCTTCAGTCGAAGAGTTCATATTAGATGTGTTAGATTGAGATGGAGGTGTTATGTTATTGAAAGAAGGTAAAGAGTAAGGTGGTGGGACTCTATGATAATTAGTCATAGGAGATGAGTGGGCAAGAGGAATACTACAAGGAGGAATGGAATGGTTAAATGAATTGCCCCCTTGCGTCATGTTCATTTGTGGAGATATAATAGGGACACTCATTGAAGGAATGAATGAAGAAGTCAGATTGAATGAAGGAAGAGGGTTAATTGAAGAAGAAGGGTTGCCCCCATGACTAGTAATCATAGGAGGAATGTCTTGTATAGAAGTAGCCATGATGTTTGATGTAAAGGTAGGTATACTAGCAATAGGAGTTGTCAAAGGAATAGAATGATTGACTTGAGTAGGAGGTTGTGTATAACCTAAATTTTCAGCACAACTTTTCATAGGCATCACATTCGAATCCACAATGTGTGCAATACCACGCAAAATATCAATTCCATTCTTATCACTTTGAAGCATACGTTTTAGACCCTCAATTAAAGGAAGAGCTTGACTATCAGGGTATTCTTGAGACATCCATTGTCGAAAATCATCAAATTGGTTATCCAATTTCGAAAGTTGTTCTTCAGAAACCTCATGGAGAGCTTCTTCATCATTAGGAGGATTAGAGGAATTACCCATGTCCTCGTTAAAAAGGCTATTCAAATTAGGTTCCATCTCCTTAGTAGTTAAACCTTGGAAAGACTTAATTCTACGGCTTCGTCTAACGGGAATAGTGTAAGTAGGGCTTATTGTTGTAAAACTCATGCACTAGAAAGAGAGAGAAGATTTTGAATTTAGAGGTAGCAATTTTCAGTAAAATTAGCCAATCTTCTGGATTTAAGCTGTTAAATGCAATCACAACAGTCTCCCGAAATTTCAAAAAAAATGTCTGGGACCGTGGCGCTCGAAGTGCAACACGGTCCTTGCAACTTTTTTCGAAATTTGCAGGGATGAAAGGTATGATGATTTTAGAGCTAATCTGAAAAAATTGAGTGATTTTACGATCTGTAGATAGGCCAAATTAAAGTTGTAATCTCGAAATTGAACCCTACCAAGATTGTCGAAAAATGCAAAATTTGAATTTTGAAAAAGAGAGGGAAACTTGAAATTTTGAATTTTATGATTTTAGAGGGAATGTCAAGAGCAATGCAAATTTTGAAATTCAAAAATTGACTCAATTTCACGCAAAATTCAATTTTGAAAGCGGAAATCAAAGTTGTTGTAATTAAGCACTTAATTTCAAAAGTCACAAAATGCAAGAATTTGAATAAAGCACTGAAATTTTTAATGAATGATAACACACTTTTCAGATTTAGGACAGTAAGAACACAATTTTGACACAAAATTTCAATTTCAATGATTTTTAAATGTTTAGAAGCCTTAATCCAAGCAATCACAAGACCAACTTTGACTGTTATTTTGAAGGTGTTAAAATTGATAAAATCAGCCAAAATTCTGGATTTTAGCAGGAAAATACAGTAAGATCTCGCTCCCGAAATTTCGGGAAAAATGTCGGGGACGATGGCGCTTGGCGCCACGGTCCTCGCAACTTTTTTCCAAATTTTCAGGGATGAAAGATA
Source organism: Cryptomeria japonica (assembly GCF_030272615.1). Taxonomy (NCBI): domain Eukaryota; kingdom Viridiplantae; phylum Streptophyta; class Pinopsida; order Cupressales; family Cupressaceae; genus Cryptomeria; species Cryptomeria japonica. Next base: position 568,590,351 of record NC_081407.1, on the reverse strand, counting down.
TTGTGATTTTATTGCGGAATCCAAAGTTACAGCTGATTTGGAGATGTTTTGATCAGTGAAATTGTCGGACAAAGGTTGAATCAAGAGGGTTTCAAAAATTAGGGTTTTGACACTTAACCACTTAATTTTCAGAATTAAAGCACAAATATGAATTGAAAATTTGTAATAGAAGGGCAGATCTGAAACAGGCATTAACATTTAGACATTTCGCAGGTTCAATTACCAAAAAGAAAATTTAGGGTTTTTATGCAATCACCTCTAAAATTTTGCAAAAGATCAAACATGGAAATGTAATCAATTTTTTTTTTTCAGATCTAAGCATGAAAAATTAGAAAGGATGTTCACGTCGGGTTCACCAAAATGTAAAGCGGAAAATCGCGATCGAACCCTAGTTGCACTCCCCTCTTCCAACTCCGAGGAGAGAGAAGGGAGGTTCGCTAGGATTCGATGGTTTTCACTTAGGGGAGAGACTTTACATTCAAAAGAGGGGTTGAAACCCACAAGATCCAATCCCACGCAATGCAAGATTGGATGCTAAATGTGTTTCAAGGGTTAAGACAGCAAGGCTACCCTCTTTCGTAAAGAATGTTGATAGGAGAATTAAGCTAAGCATGCATAGAAAGTGATAAAGATTCGCTTATAAACTGAGATAGGAATACAGTATGAAGCTGCGGACCTGGAATTAGCAGTAAAATGTCGATACGGCGCTGTCCTGCAAATTTGAGCAAAAGTTGTCGGGACGATGGCGCCCGGTGCCACGGTCCTCCGAAAAATCCGCGAAACGAAGGGGGATCTGTTCGTCTCTGCACAAGGATTCCAGATCTTCAATTTCAGCCGCGTACCTGCAACCTACACATAGAAAAGCGAAGACGTTGGGGGGTTAGGGATTAGGGGTTTGCCTTTAGGTCAAACCCCGGTTTTGGAATTAACCAAGAAATGAGCAAGTGTTGTAAATGTAAATGTATGTAAAACAAGTACTAATACCTTGTTCTAAGGATGTTTGTATCCTTATGTGCGAAGGTTTAGATGTTGTATGTTGTATGTTGTAGCATGTAGTATGTGATCTCCTCTTCAATGGTCGAATCCTTGTCTTGAATGCAACACTTAGCCTTGAATGGAGACTTGAAATGATCAATTGCTTGAAGGAATGCTTGAATGCTTGAATGCTTGAGTATAGTTTCCACGCTTGCATACATATCCTCTTCATCATCATCCCAAATGAGAGAGAAAAATGTAGTTTATATACTTTTCATTTAGGGCTGATAGACTGATTTTCCCGACCTTAGGCTGACCAGGAAAGTTAATTTCCAATTTGCAAACAAAAAGACCCGAGACCCCTTAGGAGACCGGGCCCAAAATAGGACCCAGGGACCAGGGCGCTGGGCGCTCTGGTCCCACCTCCCGGGACAGCAGGGTGCAAGGAGGTTCAGGCCAGGGTGCTTGAAAAATGCAGTTTTCAGTGTCGTGAGCAAGTTTCAGGGTCTCCATTCAGGTTGCGTGTTGCGTCGCCATCGTGAAGACCGAAATGCAGTCGAAATTGCAAGTGTCGCAATTTTAGGACGCTACAAGTCCTTACATCATTTAGGATTGATCTAGTAGATTCATCCCCTTGTTTTGAATGTAAAGTCCCCTTAAAGCAAAAATTGAGCTTAATAAATTCCCACACTTCCCACGTGAAGAATTGGCTAAAGATCCCAATATTCCACTTTACATTTTGGTGAACCCGAATCCTTACACCCTTAATTCTGATTTTTGTTTTCATATTTGAGTGTATGCATTTTAAAATTCAAATTTTCAATTAAAAGCTTAATTTCCTTGCAATTTTCAAAAGTTTAGAGGTTAAATTCACAAAAAAACCCTAATTTTTAGATTCAAAATTGAGTTTGTGATTTGTCTAAATTGGATAAATTGTTTCAGATCTAATAACTCTTCAGTTTTACAATTCAAGATTTCATTTACGTGTTCAATTTTTAAAATTTTTAAAATTAAGTGGTTAAATCACAAAACCCTAATTTTTTATTTTAAAATTAAACTTGTGGATTCTGTAGATTTTGAATTAATTTTTAGGTTTGGGCCCTTGCTTAAATTTAAAAATTCACTTTCCCTCCTTGCAACATTCAAATTTTCAAATTTAAATTTTTTAAATTAAGCAATTTATGCAACAAACCCTAATTTTTAAAATTAAATTAATCTTGTGCAAATTCATATTTTCCTTTAAGCATTTAATTAATTCAATTAAACCTAAAGCCTCTTGTCTTACTTCTAAACATCATAAAAGTCAGCCCTTAAGTGTGCCCTTTTTTGTTATTCTTTCAATTAATCATCTTCTTAAACACCCTAAGTGTGTCTCATTTCGACCATCAAGGCTTATTTTTGCATATCTAGACATCTCCAATTTCCACATCCTTCTAGAATTCGCATTAAAATCACAATACCTTGCTTCCTCAAAAAATTGGTAAAATGTTGGTCGAACCGTGTGTTCGGACCAAGTCGCTACCAACTTGGTCCTGACTTTTTCCGCTCAAATTTTGGGAGCTTGTTTTGACTGCATTTTACTACACAATTCCAGAGAGGTGTAAAATTTTATTGATTTTAGGTCACCATAAGGTCGAAAACAAATCTAAATTTCAACATTTCCATTTTCAATTTAAATTTTAAAATTTAGTGGTTAACTACATATATCCTAATTTTTACAATTAAATTGATTTCTTCAATATTTCTACATTACAAAATTTCAAAATTTTAATTAAGAGGTTAGATTTGGACAACCCTAATTTTAATTTTGATTTTCCCTCCTTTCAAACTTTTAAAATTAAAAGGTCATTTTTAGCCCTAATTTTAAATTCAAATTTCTATCTTCTAGGGGATAATTTTAAATTTAATTTAAGAGGTTATTCTAACAAAACCCTAAATCTAAATTTCAAATTCCTAGGAGATTGCATTGCTCTTTCCAATTTCTCTTCCCTAGTGCATGATTTTTACTACTATTACTCCTACCTATATTCCCTGTTAGGAGAAGTTGTAGAATTAAGGTTTCCCAAGGCTTAATTACCGATAAAATGGTGCCTAATTTGGATAGCTTTGTCTATGAGGATATTGGTGCTTCTTCTAATCCCATGGATATTAATGTTTATCCTCTTGATAATTCTCATAATGATGAGGAATCACTATCTAGGGTATTCGTTGATCAATTAGCGAAGATGGACAATCAATTTGGTAATCTTCAACAATGGATGAGTCAAGAATACCCGGAAAGTGAAGCTCTCCAATTGATTGAAGGATTAAAAAGAATGATTCAAAGTGATAAACATGGTTTTGATATCTTGTGTGGTATTTCTCATATTGTTGATTCTAATATCATGCCAATGAATAATTGTGTTGAAACCCTAGGTTATACACAACTTCCTAGTCAAGTTAATCATTCCATTCCTTTAACAACTCCTATGACTAGTGTTCCTACCTTCACACCAAACATCATGGCTAACTTTACAAAAAATGATATATCTACAAAAGTTAGTCATGGGGGAAATACATCTTCTTTCATTTCTCTTACCATGAGTGTTCCCCTTGTTACCCAATCACATTCACCACCTATAAATCTTAGTCAAGGGGGCAACTCCTTCAATCACAATTCCTTTATTTCTCCTATGAGTCTACAATGTGTTACTGAATATTCTCCATTACCTACTCATCATAGTGTTCCACCTCCTTATTCTTAGTCTTTTCCTTCATTCAATAATATTACTCCACCCTCTCAATCCAACATGTCTAATTTCAATCCTTCTACCAAGCTACAATCAATAGTCTAGCCCAAATAGTGTCTTCCTTACAATAACAAATAGCTTGTATAAATCAATCCAAGTATAATGTGCCCACATTTGATATAGCGAGCCCATTATCCAATGACATTGTTAGAGTGTTCCCTCCTAAACATGTAGAAGTCCCTCAATTGGAACTTTATAATGGAAAAGGTGATCCCTTAACTCATGTTAAAATATTTCAGACTTTGTGTAGAGACTTTTCTCGTGATCAAAGGTTGTTAGAAAAAAAATTTACTAGAAAATTAAGGAATACAGTTTTCCAATGGTATTGTTCTTTGCCTCCTTATTCTATTACTTATTTTAAACAAATGGCTAATGCTTTCATTCTACAATTTACAATAGCGTTGGTCTTAAGGTTAATTTGACTGATTTGATTCATTGTAAACAAGGATTTAAAGAAAAAGTGACTGATTTTATTAGTAGATATAAGCATTTGTATTCTCAGATTTCTTTTCCTCTGCCTAGTCAATATATTCAAAATATTTTCATTGCTAATTTACAAAAACATATTAGGGATAAACTTCTCTTAACTGAGTTTATTTCCTTTCCATAGTTGTGCGCAATAATTAATAATTATCAACTGGTTGTGAGTCAATTGGAACAATCATCTCTTTCCAAAGCTCTGAGTGATAAGGGTGATAGTGCTCAACAATTGTTTATGAAGTTCAAACCAAACAAAGGATTCATCAAATTCAATAACATCAACAACAACACTCAAGTAGCAACCACTATAGGTGTACCTCCTTTGTCTAAATTCTTTAAAAGAGAAAAAGAGTTTACTCCTTTGAATTAATCTTTGTATAGCATTATATCTCAATTAATACAAAGGAATGTGTTAAAACTTCAACAAATAAAACCAATTGATTCATCTAAGACAACTTCACCTTACTTTGATGCTAAATATTTTTGTCAATATCCCCGTCAGCCTGGTCATGATACTGAAAAATGTTTTTCATTGAGAAGTAAGATTCAAGAATTTATTGATAACAATACTATATCTATGGTAGGTGTGAATATAAAGGAAACAAATCTGTAGCTCTTCCTAATCAAAAACTAAAAATTTTCATTGATCCTTTACCATCCCATTCCACTAATGTGATTGAGACTCATCATCTTTCTTTCTCTCCCAATGATGTCACCCTTGAAACTAATAATGTGGTGAACCTTGTAGATCAACAAGAACCTCCTAAGGATTTGTGCATCAGAATTGATCCTAGTGAGACTATTAAAGTGACTGATCGTCCATTATACATAAGTACAAAAATCAAAGGTATACCCGCTAGAGTAGTGCTTATTTATCCCACTTGCATACTTAATGTGATAACTGAAAAATTTCTTTATACTTTGCAGTTTCGTCAAGTGATATATGATGATACTAATGTGATAGTTAAAAAAATTTATGGTTTCTCATGTCCTGCTATTGGTTTCATAACACTTCCTATTGATGTTGGCACTAAATGCTTAGATTTTCAATTTGCTATCATTCCTACATCCAATCAATTCCTGTGAAATTGGGACATCCTTGGTTCTCTTTCATGAAAGTGATCACTTATACTATCTACAAGTATTTGAAATTTCCTCATAATGATAAAATCATAATTGTTAATCATGGAATATTTCAACCTATAATGAGGTGTGGAGATGTTTGTCTTGATTACTTTTGGTTCGAATGATTCCAGCCTCTTCAACCTGGAAGTGATTCTCTCTTTAGATCATATCAAAACTACAAAAATGAAATGATTTTATCATTGATTAAACCTAGAAATCCAACACTTGGCATTCCTCTTGATGGTCATATACCCCTTCTTGAAGATAAGATTATTCTTCCTCCTAAGGAATGAAATAATCTTCTTCCTAGAGAGGCACCTATTACTTCTCCTAAGAGTATCCTTTCTCCTAAGAAAAGGGATATTCTTCCTTATCTTATGGATGATTCTACTCTTCCTCCTAAACATCAATCTATCCCTCCTAAGGCTAGACCTATCCATCCTCTTCATGATGGACTCAGTCTCCTTCCTACACCTCCCATCCTCCTTTATATGGTGTGGTTCCTTCTCCTTCATCTTATAGAGAAACGTGACTAGCCTCTCCTATTGTCCAACCTAAAAGACCTCAACCCATTCATTCTTCCCTAAAAGAAGATATGAAGCCTATATCTGATGAACCTAAACCTTCTCAACCTTCATCCAAAACTAGACGAAATCGTTGTGCGAGTGAACACCGATGGAGACATCGTGCTAGATCTCGTGAAGTTGCTTCCCAAACCATTTCTTTTCTTAAAACACCAATAATTGATATGATTCCATTTTCTCCTAAACAATATGTTCAACCTAATTCTCCAAGACGCAAAATGCTTAAGATGAATGATGGTTCAAGTTCTATTCCTATTAGAGCTCCTATTCTTATTAATCTTGATGAAGAAATAGGTAAGAATGTTCTTAATGATGAAAATATAGATCTTAATATTTCTAATGATGAATATGAATGTGTTGATGTTGACAATGACTTATCTGAAAACATTTCAAAAGCATTAATCCTAGCTCCTAGTAACAAACAAAGTGACTCACCATTAGAGCATAGTCCTTGTTTGGAACTTGTGATAGCTCAATCTATTGTGCTCGATGTGGCTCCTCTTACATGTTGTCCACCTTTTCGAAATAATGATCAGCAATATCATGAGGAGGATGACGTGCTTGATTAGCTTCATTAAAACCATAGATTCTCTCTCTCTCTCCTCTCTCTTGCTTATTTGTGACATTCTTCTATTTGTTTCCCCTATTCTTCTTCTTTTTGTCCCTAGTCTTGTCTACTTGAGGATGATGCAAAGCGTTGAGATCTCTTTCAGTCTCTCCCATGTTGACTCAAAAGACACATGTGTTCCCTTCTTCCATGGTGGTTTCCTTTCTTTGGGGGATGAGCATAATTTTATGCACATATATATACATACATGATATACATGAGTTATCATAAAAAGCATATTGACTCCAAATTTAGGTGAAACCACCTCATGTTTTGTGCTTTGTGTTCATTATCCTTTGATTTATACTCTCTTGGGGGCTAAATTATTGCAATAATGTGCTTGTCTTCTTTGGGCATATCCTACCTTAAAGCAATTGCTCCTGATAAGGTGTACGTAATCACTTTAATGTGCAGGCATACACTCCACTCATGATTCTCTCTCTTGATACTTAAAGTTAATTAGTGAACTTTGTCTTTGCTTTGTAATTTCTGATATTATTTTCATGACTCATAGTAAGAGAACCTTACTAGTTGTAGTCATGGTTCTCTTTCTCTCTCATGTCTTCCCTTTTACCTTATCATTGAAGTCGTAAGATCCTAAAGTCCAATAGGGGCTTGGTGAATCTTGTCTCCTTGACATGGTGAAAGTATTTCAATATGAATTCCTTGTACTTTATCAGCAGTATTTGAGTAATCTCATACTCCTGCTAAAGTGGGGCCTAAATGTAACATCCTAAAATTGCACACCTCACAATTTTTTACTGCATTTGGGTCTTCGCCTTAGTGTTTGCACCCCTCGGCCTAATTGGAGACCTGAATATGCTCATGCACATCAAAAACACCTTGCAACTCAATAATGGACTCAAAATCCACTTTGATCCTACCCCAAATTAGGTTAGGACCAGGGTGTGGCACCCTAGTCCCCCTTAATGAGGAACTATCTTGGACCCCTTCCACTAGACCTATCTCAAATTACAACGGGAAACCCCCCCTATGTTGTCTCAAGTCAGAAAATAAGTCAATTAATCCTACTGGAAAGTATATAAGAGGGATTTCCCCTCTCATTTGACATCTAACACATACACACAAGAGGTCATCAAGCATTCAAGCATTAAAGAGTAATTGAGCATTTTCAGTCTTCATTCAAGCTTTGGAGCAGCAATAGAGTCAAGATTTCAAGCATTGAAGAGGAGATCAACATTCTAATTCATGAAACCCTAATTCCATGTGGAGGCAAGCAAAACTTCACAAGGAGGTATAAGCATTTCATTTTTAGTCAATTCAACATCCCCTCAAAGAGGAGGATTTCTACTTTTAGTCATTTCAATTACGTTATTTCAACCACTTGGTCAATTCCAAAACTGGGGTTTGACCTGGAGGAAAACCCCTATTCCCAACACATTTCCCTTTCTTTTTGTGTGCAGGACACAGGTGCACAGTTGTAATTCTAGAATTAAGCTTTATTCATAAAGACGAAAAAACCATTTTTCGACGCGCAGAAAGTTTCGAGGACAGATAGGAGGGCACCCCTATCCGCACACATGGTCTCGCAACTTTTGCTCGATTTCGCAAATCAGCTCTGAATCATCTCAAACTTCTCAGATCCAAGTGCACAATTGAATCTCGAATCTGTTGCTAGTTCCATTCTCATACTTTGTCTTCATTTCCAGCACTTAATCTTAATTCAACTACTCAACTTACAAAAGAGGGTCAATTGCATTCCAATCATAATCAATCTACTTACTATTTTACTGCACAATTTCAGAGAGTTGTGAAATTTTATTGACTTTAGGTCACCATAAGGTCAAAAACAAATATGAATTTCAACATTTCCATTTTCAATTTAAATTTTAAAATTAAGTGGTTAACTACATATACCCTAATTTTTACAATTAAATTGATTTCTTCAATATTTCAACATTCCACATATTTAATTAAGAGGTTATATTTGGACAACCGTAATTTTAATTTTGATTATCCCTCCTTTCAAACTTTTAAAATCAAGAGGTCATTTTCAGCACTAATTTTAAATTCAAATTTCTATCTTCTAGAGGATAATTTCAAATTTAATTCAAGAGGTTATTATAACAAAGCCCTGATTCTAGATTTCAAATTCCTAGGAGATTGCATTTCTCTTTCCAATTTCTTTTCCCTAGTGCATGAGTTTTACTACTATTAGTCCTACCTATATTATCCTCGTTAAGAGAAGTTATATGATTAAAGTTGCCCATCGACGAAATGGTACTTAATTTGGATAGATTTTTCAATGAGGATACTGGTGCTTCTTCTAATCCCACATATATTCTCGTTTATCCTCTTGATAATTCTCATAATGGTGAGGAATCACTATCTAGGGTATCCATTGATCAATTGGTGAATATGGACAATCAATTTGGTAATCTTCAACAATGGATGAGTCCAGAATACCCAGAAAGTGAAGCTCTCCCATTGATTGAAGGATTAAAAAAAATGATTCAAAGTTATAAACATGGTGTTGATATCTTGCATGGTATTACTCATATTGTTAATTATAATATCATACCTATGAACAGTTGTGTTGAGACCCTAGGTTATAAACAACATCCTAGTCAAGTTAATCATTTCATTCCTTTAACAACTCCTACGACTAGTATTCTTACATTCACATCAAACATCTTGGCTACCTTTACACAAAATGATATACCTACAAATGTTAGTCATGGGGGAAATACCTCTTCTTTCATTTCTCCTACCATGAGTGTTCCCCTTGTTACCCAATCACATTCACCACCTATAAATCTTAGTCAAGGGGGAAACTCCTTCAATCACAATTCCTTTATTCCTCCTATGAATCTACCATGTGTTACCCAATCTTCTCCATTACCTACACATCATAGTGTTCCATCTCCTTATTATCAATATTTTCCTTCATTCAATAATATTACTCCACCCTCTCAATCCAACATGTCTAATTTCAATCCTTCTACCGAAGCTACAATCAATAGTATAGCTCAAATAGTGTCTTCCTACAACAATAAATAGCTTCTATGAATCAATCCAAGTGTAATGTGCCCACATTTTATGTAATGAGCCCATTATCCAATGAAATTGTTAGAGCCATCCCTCCTAAACATGTATAAGTCCCTCAATTGGAACTTTATAATGGAAAAGGTGATCCCTTAACTCATGTTAAAACATTCTAGACTTTTTGTAGTGACTTTTCTCATTATCAAAGGTTGTTAGAAAAATTGTTTACTAGAGAATTTAGGGATAGAGCTTTGCAATAGTATTGTTCTTTGCCTCCTTATTCTATTACTTATTTTAAACAAATTTCTAATGCTTTCATTCAACAATTTTACAATAACATTGGTCCTAACGTTACTTTGACTGATTTGATTCATTGTAAACAAGGATTTAAAGAAAAAGTGACTGATTTTATTGGTAGATATAAGCATTTGTATTCTCAAATTTCTTTTCCTGTGCTTAATCAAGATATTCAAAATATTTTCATTGCTAATTTACAAAAATATATTAGGGTTAAACTTCTCTTAACTGAGTTTACTTCATTTCTGCAGTTGTTCGTAGTACTTCACAATTATCAACTGACTATGAGTCAATTGGAGAATTCATATCTTTCCATGGCTCCGAGTGATAAGGGTGATAGTGCTCAACAACTATTTGTGAAGTTCAAACCAAACAAAGGATTCATAAAATTTGATAACATCAACAACAACAATCAAGTAGCAGCCACTATAGGTGTGTTGCCTTTTTCTAAATTCTTTAAAAGAGAAAAAGAGTTTACTCCTTTGAATTAATCTTTGCATAGAATTATCTCTTAGTTAATACAAAGGAATGTGTTAAAACTTCCCCAAATCCAACCAATTGATCCATCTAAGACAACTTCACCTTACTTTGATGCTAAATCTTTTTGTGAATGTCATCGTTAGCCTGGTCATGATACTGAAAAATATTTTTCATTGAGAAGTAAGATTCAAGAATTGATTGATAACAATACTATATATGTGGCAAGTGTGAATGATAAAGGAAACAAATCTATAGCTTCTCCTAATCAAAACCTTCAACTTTTCACTGATCCTTTACCATCCCATTCCACTAATGTGATTAAGACTCGTCATCTTGCTTTCTCTCGCAATGATGTGACCCTTGAAACTAATAATGTGGTGAACCTTGTAGATCAACAAGAACCTCCTAAGGATTTGTGCATCAGATTTGATCCTAGTGAGACCATTAAAGCAACTGATGGTCCATTATACATAGTGCAAAAAGTAAAGGTATACATGCTAGAGTAGTGCTTATTGATCCCGCTTGCATGGTTAATGTGATAACTAGATAATGTGTTTATACTTTGCAATTTCATCAAGTGATATATGATAAAACTGATGTGATAGTTAAAGTTTTTAATTTCTTCTTGTGTCCTACTATTGGTTCTATAACACTTCCTATTGGTTTGAATGATTCCAACCTCTTCAACCTAGAAGTGATGCTCTCTTTATATCATATCATTACCAATGGATGATAATCATGTCCACCTTCAATGTGACCATGCAGCCTACAATGTTTCTTCATTGTTTTGATTAGAAGTCTTCTAGTCTTTAACCCCTTACAAATTTTGCACGGACAATAACATTTTCCATCACCTTTTCTTTTCAAGTTAAACCACAATCTAGCAATTGTCTCCTTATTTTGTTGTTCGTCGATATTGTCTGACATGGTCTTTCTTCACTTGCAAGAAAATAGAAATTATCATCATTGAACAGAGCATCTTATTGAATTTAGATTTCTAGTTTGCTTATTTTGCATATAAGCTCGCCCAAATATTTTACAGTTATTTTTCATCAAGATTCCCTCAGGAGCTGGCAAATCCTGCTTCCATACTTTAATTTTGTTTTCTCAAAGGACAATCCTAAAAATCCATGCATTGCAAACAAATTTTTACACCTTTGTTGGTTGTGGTGGCATCATAGAGAGTTTACATCAATAAATGAAGAACATGCCAATGCTTTTAATGCAGCAATAGAAGTCTATCTCTTATTCAATATCTCTAGTGAAACCCCCATGATCTTTTTTTGGAGTAGAATTTGTTATATTCTAGAAAGGGTCTAGTCCTTTGTTGATGTGATATTCATCTACCTCAAGAAATAATTGTTCTTTTCTCCAACAAGAAGTGGAACTAAATGAAGATCTAGCACCATGAAATGAATCCTCAAAAGGATTACTACAGTTAGTTTTGGTAGATAATGATCTAAGTAAAATACTAATGTGGCTTTAGGAAACATTATGTGCTAGCTTAGCATACTCTAACAACTTTGGTGTGACATGCTACATCCAATTAAGTCTCCATCGGTATCTCTATTGTTTTTATGGATTGGGATTCAATGTACTCTTTTTATACACAGATTTTACTTTCAACTAAGGAGGTTTGTATGTACTTACTTGTCTTTCGATTTTATTCCTATTTCAAGAATTTCTTCTATCAACAAATCATTTGGTTTAAGTTGTACAAGTGGAAGCTTGAACATGCCTTCCATGCTAGCCTTGTTGATACGTTCAACACCATCTTGTGCAACAAATCTTTAGAACTCCACTATTTCATTGAAGAGTGAGTAGTAGGGACAATCTAGGACACTTACAGAGGTTTTGCAAGAGAGATAAATAGACCTAAATATTATGGCTTAATAATGATCAATAGGTAAACAGATAAGAAACTCTCAATATCAAAATGACTTTCTTAATTGTCTTTACTAGAAATGGATAGATCTGATAATAATGGCTTTATGATTGTATGTCAACTTTAGACTCAATCCAAGAAGAGCTAGAACTAATATGCGATATCTAGATTTATGATCTCTATAATATAACAATCCCATAATTATGTTTCCACGCATCTATACCAGAACACAAACATCATGCTAGTGTTCATCCATAGCAATTAATATCCTAATTATAGAATGTGAAATATGCACATAACTATGAATAAAGATTAAGAAAAACAAAGAAAGATGCTTATTGCAAACATAAATGACTAATCGACAAGAATTGAATTCATTGTAGATAGTTTTGAATATCAAATTCACTTATTTGTGTGCATTTACTAACTCAAGTACTTGTGGCCAACCATTTATCTCTTACATAAATTAAACACTTATTAATAATATTAAATGGCTGAGTAATTATGTTTTAGTTGAAATTGAAAATAAAACATTTTATTTCAGGACAGCTCACACTATTCCCTATCATATTTTAGACTCTCGGTTTTGTTAGTAGTGGTTTTATGTCTTTGGAGCTGATCATTGCATTTCTTTAGTTACGTTTGCCAACGTACTCCCAGCCTGTGCCAATATTGGAGCTTTAGAAAAGGGTATGGACATCCATCAAAGCATAAAAGATAGAGAAATTTTGTCAGATGTAGTTGCAACTGCACAAAATGGATTTGTTGAGAAGGCTTTAGAAAATTTCAAGCAAATGCAATCAGCAGGTGTAAAGCCAAATTCCACGACCATTGCTACTATCCTCCCTGCCTGTGCCAAAATGGGAGATTTGGAACAAGGTATGGACATTCATCGAAGCATAAAGGATAGAGAAATTTTGTCAGATGTTGTAGTTGTAACTGCCCTGGTAGACATGTATGCAAAATGTGGAAGTATAGACAAGGCACGTGAATTGTTTGATAGAATGCCTGAAAGAAATGTTGTCTCATGGACTGAAATGATTGTTGGATATGCACAAAATGGATTTGTCGAAAAGGCTTTAGACACTTTTAAGCAAATGAAATTGGAAGGCATAAAGCCAAATTCCACAACAACCTTTGCCAACATCCTCCCTGCCTGTGCAAAAATGGGAGCTTTGGAACAGGGTATGGACATCCATCAAAGCAAAATGGGTAGAGGAATTTTGTTAGGTGTTGTACTTGCAAATGCCCTACTTGACATGAATTAAAAATGTGGAAACATGGACAAGGCTCATGAATTGTTTGATATGATGCCGCAAAGAGATGTGATCTCATGTGAACAATCAACACGCGTGTATACGGGAGGAAGGGATTGCTTCTACAAAATTGAATGCTCACTCCTCAATCATAGTTCTATGGTTTTACGAGATTAAACTAGGACAATTAACCACCACATGTATATTTTTTGCAACATGAAACTAAAAACTAGGGCAATTTGAATCTACCTCCTGCGTAGGATTGCCTTCGACGTGGGTTTGATGTTCTTAAGGGTTGAATTCACCATGGACACCTATGTGGGATTGCAATTCACAAATGAATTCCCCACCTCTTTTTTTATTTTGTAATGGCCGCTGTCATCAGAATTACGATGAACTCGAGCACTTTTTTGAAATAAAGAAAATTCTCATTGCTAATGCCTTCTTCGTTGAAACCAAATGGGAAATTTCCATCGGAATTACGATGAATGCGGGCATTTTTTCAAAAAAAATCAAATGTGGCTGCAATATACCTTCTCCGTCGGAAACCTCAGTCAAAAATCTAGTACAAATGTATTAGTGTCAAAACTAGAAAAATAAAATGGTTTTATGATTGAGTAAACCTATAAATCGAACACTTAGCATTCCTCTTGATGATCATATACCTCTTCTTCAAGATAAGATTATTCTTCCTCCTAAGGAACGAAATAATCTTCTTCCTAAAGAGGCAACTATTACTTCTCCTAAAGAGAAGTATATCCTTTCTCCTAAGAAAAGGGATATTCTTCCTTCTCCTATGGATGAGTCTATTGTTCCTCCTAAAAATCAATATATTCCTCCTAAGGCTAGACCTATCCCTCCTCTTCATGATGGACCCGGTCTCCTTCCTACACCTCCCATTCCTCATTTATATGGTGTGGTTCCTCCTCCTTCATCTTATAGAGAGAAGTAACCAGACTCTCCTATTGTCCAACCTAAAAGACCTCAACCCATTCATAGCTCCCTAAAAGAAGAGATGGAGCCTATATCTAATTAACCTAAACCTTCTCAACCTTCAGCCAAAACTAGATGAAACTATTGTGCGAGCGAACACCGATGGAAATGTCATGCTAGAGCTTGTGAAGTTGCTTCCCAAACCATTTCTTCTCCTAAAACACCAATAGTTGATATTATTCCATTTTCTTCTAAACAAGATGTTCAACCTAATTCTTCAAGATGCAAAATGTTAAGACATGTGATGGTTCAAGTTCTATTCCTATTAGAGCTCCTATTCTTATTAATAATGATAAAAATGTAGATCCTAATATTTCTGATTATGAATATGAATATATTGATGTTGACAATGACTTAACTGCAAAATTTTCAAAAGCATTAATCCTAGCTCCTAGTAACGAACAAAGTGACTCCATTAGAGCATGGTCCTTGTTTGGAAATTGAGAGAGCTCCATCTATTGTGGTCAATGTGGCTCCTCTTATGTGTTGTCCACCTTCCCAAAATAATGATCAGCAAGATCGGGGGGAGGATGACATGCTTCATTAGCTTCATTAGCACCATAGATTCTCTCTCTCTTCTCTGTCTTGTTTATTTATGACATTCTTCTATTTGTTTCCCCTATACTTCTAGTTTTTCTTCCTGTTGTTTATGTCACTTTGTTGCCGGTTACCGGTATGCTTTGCATGGTTTATGTTTTAAGTTGCAAGGTTAGTTTGTCCTTCATTGCATGTCCATGCCTTGACTACATCACATGGCTACAATTAAAATCTTGTCAGACCTACAACAACCTAAAAGCCAACTCAACAATAAGGAGAAACACATGAAACTTGACAGAGAGGGGTTTGGGGAAGAGGGGAAGACTTCCCCTTCCATCTGTGACAAACAACAGTCTAGGAAATACTACTATTAGGAACATTAAGATAAGGATAAAGCAGGGGGGGCCTCGCAGAGTTTCTATCTGCAACAATAGCATACAATTGTTGTGGAACAACAATAGACTATTGTTAGGCCCAATATGGAAAGCTAATGTACTGAGAGGGGAGGGGTGAATCAGTACTTCAAAACTTTTCTTCAACAATAACTTTGTTGTTATGCATAAACTGAATAGTGCAGTAACATAATATAAAGCTAAAACAAATAGATAACAATCATACATGATTCACTCCATAACACATATATTTTGGTTACGCAAAAACTCTTGGTTAGAGAGAAAAACTAGGGCGGGGATGGCACCCACAACTTCACTACTGTAATAATAAAGGTTGCTCGGTTAGAACTACATGCTTAGCTATTTCTGATAGCTTACCCTATTAGGAGTATCAAGATCTATTAGATCTACCTTGCTAAGGATTTTACAACACTTAATCTAAATGTTGCACCTAGTTAGAGGCTTTACAATTTATAGACTTGATTAGAGTCTTTTACCCTGTTAAAGGTTTCTCTTACAACTTCAAAATATTACAATAAAATCATTACAAATATCTGCAACTTTACATTTGAGCAGATTCTATGTGCTCAGAATAAGATTACCTTGCTTATAGCATACCTTGGTAACCCATATAGTAACTCGGTAAACCCTTTTGTTTACTCTGTTCTTTGACTGTTCTCTGAAATCCTTCTCGGTGACCTTTGTGTCTCTGTAACAGTCATAACACTTAGTGCTTTCACATGTCTTGCTTCATATATTTCTATATCTTCCTTTCGGTCATGCTACATGTATATTTCTGATCTTAATCCATGTTGTATAAATAGATCTCTTATGTTGGTGATCCATTCATTGCTTCGATCTTACAAACATGATTTATTGAATGAATAACCATGAAAAATATTTCATTGGTTAGATGACCTCAAAATCATACACAATCTTTAAGTGCAATTTCCAATGTGATAACGGTTAGATGTTCCTTGATCTTGTAACACGTTTCCATATGTATGTCCAGGTTCAATGAATCTGGTAACACGTTTTACTCGGTGTATATCAACTCGGTGTGTCATATTTGCTGCTCGGTAGACATGGAATGATACTCGGTAGACAGCTCGGTGCATACTGAGCTCTTGACTACTTTCTTCTATAACTGACTGGACTGTGCATACCGACTAAATATTTCGGTAGAGATAACCGACTAGAGTATATAGAATAACTTTGAACATAAAACTAATGGCAACTTGATAAGTAGTAACAATCTCCCCTTTTGACATTAGTTGAGATGTTTGACAAAAACTACTTTCAAAGTTATAACTCAATAATCTATATACTTGCAAAATTTGACTATACTGACAGTATATACAATAGTCAATAAAATAATATATCCAGATATACTCCCCTTATCGATATACTGTACAAAACTCTAATTTTGCATGCTCGATGATCAATGTTTTGTGTGTTGCACTTGTTCTGTTCACTGCTCGGTTCACTGCACTTGGATACTCTGCTCACTCTGCTCGGTATACTCCCCCTGTATACTACACTCCTTTTGTTTGATATTATACTTTGATGCTTTGAATACTATATCACTCCCCCTTTTTAACAAACATCAAGACTTATTTACCATTTGGTGGAGGCAACTGGTCAAAAATGGATTTATATTTTGTCCTTGCTTTGGTGAGAGTGACAAATAGGGCATCCTTTACACTGTCCATTAAAGAATTATGCACTTGAATATCAACCAATAATGATATTAAGCCATCTAGAGTGCTTCCCTCTTGTGTAGTAGATAAGTATGTGGCTCGGTTGATCTGTTCTTGGACGGATGAAAGACGAGGAAGAAATAATGTCTAAAGTGTCATTATGTCCATCCTGATCTTGTGTTCTTCATTTCTTAGGTCCAATTGTTGAGCCATGAGTTGTTGTAACTTTGTATAGAAATTCTGAACTGAATTGGGCTCTGTGGTCAACTTATTTGAGAGATTAGTGAACTCTTTCTCAATTGCTTCTATTTTATTTTTTATGTCTTTAATGAATAAAGAAAATGTACAGAGTTTCTGAAATAAATAAAGAATGTGCTTGAGTTGAGGGGACAACTCAGCAATAAATTTGACAAGTTTAACTTTGCCAATAGCTATAGCTTTCTATACCTCTTCTATCATTTTTGCAGTGAGCTCCTTGTCTTTTAGCTTGCTCAAATATTTGGATGCATTGACTCCAGATGTCTCTATCTTGGTTAGGAGTTCATCCAGTTGAATGTGGATGGCTGCATCTTTGGTTATTGTAGCTTCAGGTAGCATATATGTTAAGAGTGCTTTTACCTTCTGAAGTACTTTCTTTTTCTTTTGAATGGCCATTTGCTTCTCTTGTTCGGCCTTTTCTTTGCATAGTTCACCAAAATTAATGAGTGCTTGCCCCTTTAATTTGGATATATCAACATTGGGAAACACTATTGGTTTTGACAGATCTACTTTGAAACTATGCTTTTTCATCTTCTTTTCTTTACCTTTCGTCGATTGAACTAAGACAATGGCTTGTGAGGCTTGATGACCCTCGGTAGGTTGCTCGGTAGAGGCAACACTTTGGTCGGTTTCTTTAGCCTCTATAGTGTCCTTTGGTGTCTCGGTACTCGGTGTCTCAGTTGCAACATTTTCAATGCTAGAAGGATCCTGAGATGTCTGTTCTTGAGTAGTACCTTCTCTTACTGTAGACTTGTGACCTTCGGTGCCTATATCTGTATCCTGAGGGGTTTTAGTTGAGACAGGTTGATTGACTAGTGGATAAGGCTGAACTTGTTCCAAGACTGATTCACTGGATACATGTTTTGCATATGCATTGCCTTCTATCATTTCCTATTTCGGTGCCTCTGTATCCATGATATCTTCATCTATTTGAATGGTGTCAGTAGGATCTTGCTCGATAACATCAGGATCTTGCTCGGTGACATCAACTATTTCAACTTCATCTTGCTCACCGGCATCCTTGTTTCTAAAGATTTCCTGCCACTTTTCTTTTGTCTCATTTTCCACTTCAATATACAGCCCATTCATCAGTTTTAAGGCTTTTTGTTTAATGAGGAACGTTGTGTGGTAGGTTGTCGGATGTTCTTTTATTTCAGTTACCGACATGTCAGGAAAGATATGCACTAGACTTCTTTCTCTGATTTGTTTCTCCGAGTCCAGGGCATATTGCCACCTGTTATCAATATGTGCATATTATTATTTTGGGAGAGAATTAGAGACTTCTAATGGGACTAATCGAAATTTCAGAAGAGTGCAGATGACAGCTTCTTCAATTTGTCTCTTTTCATCTTCATTTCTGGATTCATACTTAACATATATGAATCCTCCAAATCCACCATATTCTTTTAGATTAGCACAGAAATTTTCAACACTATGTACATTTACCTTCTTCCTCTTGACAATCTGAAATTTGCTTGCATCCTCAGATTCGGTGTCACTAGACTCTTTTGTCAAAATGAGTCTCTGAGTAGATTTTTTGTAAGTTTTTGTTGCCTTAGAAATAGTAACACTCTTTGTTTTCTTACTCGATGAAGTTGTAGATGCTCTAGTGTTAGGTCACTTTGTTGGAGGAGTCGGTGAGGCCTTTAATGAATCTTGTTTCTTTCTTTTCAACACTTTTCCCTTAGGCAATTTGGTGCTCAGTGTTATAGCTGCCTCTTGGGTTTCAGATTCCTCTTTGGTAATGGTTATACTGCCTTTGACAGGTGTGGAGGAAGAATCTTCTCTGAATTTCTCCAATAATGCCTTTATCATCTTTGTTGCCTTTCTTGTAGCTTTGGGTACTACAATGCTCATTTTTACCTTTTCCTTCACTTCTTCATAGGTTCCATACATCAACTCGGTAGCATGCCTTGGCAATGTAATAAATGTGTCAATTTGCTATTGTGTGATGTCAAAATCAATTTTGTAACCCATAGGTGACAAAGATTGAGTTCTTGGTTCCACAGCATTCACATAACTGTAATCAGTGTCTACTTCAAAACATATGTCATCTTTGTATTTCTCCACTAGCTTGGGTGGAATCCGGTACCTGTTATGCATTTTCTCTTGAAATTTACTGAAGTAATCATCCATAATATTATTGAAATTATCACCTTGCTTCTTCATGAAGTCATTGATCTGATGGGTGATTGTTCGGTGTAGTTCCCAAACAACTTTACCGACTGATGGAAAGAATTTTTCAAAATAGAAAAACATACATACAAGTAGTGATCCAAACTTGAGTGTATTAGCCGAGTTGTTCTTCTTCGGCTTCCTGATGGTGTTCAGATTCTCAAACATGTTTTTTAGCAACACCTCACATAGATCAATTTTCATTCCCTTTTTCATAATTTTGTATGCTAAGTCTACTGTTGCACAGGGTACACTGTTTTCCCTTGTCGATTGGAAGAAATAGTAACCTATTACTCTAATGGCAAATTTTAGTTTTGCTTCAGTGACATTGTTCAATTTTAGTCCTCTGCAATCTGATTCCACTTCGGTTAAACTAATCAACTCCTTCTGTGATATCATCTTTTGAGCTCGGGAATGATCATAAATAGGGTAACCGGTAATCAGATGAATGATTTCCTTGGTAATCTTAAACGGTTGCTCTTCTAGCCACATGAAATCATCATGAACTCTGCTCAGAACAAACTTGACCCATTGGGGTTTGAACACACGGGGATAGGTTAGGGCTTCAGTTAATCCATTGATCTTAATATGCTCATACTTGCTATCCAATTTACCATCAGTGCACAATTCATCATAGGTGTCTTTGATTTCAACATGACCAAGTTCTTCAACACGACATTTGGTGAAGAATCTCACATCCTTGACTAATAACACTCTATTCGGGATGAGTGAGAATGCGGTTTTGTCATCCGGTTCAGATGCAACTTTGGGAGTTAATGAGTATTTTAGTGAGGGCTTTTCTACATTCTTAACAATGATGGGATCTTGGACCTTAGGTGCCATTTGAAGATTTCAGATAAAAACTAACAAAAGATCCTTAGGGTTTGAGGTTTTTTAAACGGAAGACTCTTCACACTTAGCAAATATATATAAATAATATTATATATATATATATATAATACACCTAAAAGGGTTTACCCATGCAAAACCTAACCCTTATTTATTCTATAAAACAACCCCTTATTTTATTTTAATATTCACTCTTTACTTATTTACCCTAGCCCTAACCGGGCTAGGGTTTCATCTTATTTATTTTTGAGCAAGGCATTTTGTGCAGGGTCGACGGTGATTTTTAATAGTGGGCGGCCGAATGTGGGAGAGGCGGAGGGAGGTGCCACCAGTGGGATGACCCACTATGGGGGTCACGACCCACACAGTGGCCTTGGCCGCTGTGTGTGTCACGGCCCGCACAGTGGCTGTGGCCACTAGTGCGGAGCATGGCCCACACAAGGAGCCGCAGGCCCCTGTGGGTACCGCGGCCCGCACCGAGGCTGCGACCTCTGTGCTAGTCGCGGCCCGCACAGGGACTGCCTGCCCTGGGCGGCCCTCACCATCCCCTTTTGCTTTAAATGTAAATTTATTTATTTTTGTTTTATTTAAACAAAATAAAATTTGTTAAATATTTTTTTTTTTTTAAATATAATTATATATTTATATATGTGTGTGTGTGTGTGTGTGTGTGTGTGTTTATATATATATACACACATACATATATTTCGTTATATATTTATATATTTATGTATATATATATGTGTGTGTAAATATATATATATAAATACAATATATTCATAGCATTTTTATATACATGCAGACATAAATACCTTATTTGAATTTTGGTGACCATTATTCTGATTTTAGATAGAAAAATATAAATAGTTTAATACCTTCCTAGATCATTCATAGCAAGGGTATTTTTTTTAAAACCAAAATACTTTATTGCTAAAACATAGATGAACTATATTAACCTTAAATTTATCTTCTACATATAGTAACTGACTAAATTAAATTAATTTTATACAGCAAATTTAACAAGTTAAAATTTTACATTTACTAGATGAAATATCTATTTAAATACTAACTTTCTAAAATAGATGAAAGAATAATTTCTAGAACTTTATTGTACTATATTGCTTTTACAAAAAACAAAAATATACGATTTATTTTAAATCTACAATATGCATGCAAATCTAATTTATGTCTTTCCTGTTTTATTTTATTTTAAATGCTTAAGAATGGAATAAATTTCCTGCTAATCAATTTATCATAAACACATTAGATATACGATTTTTTTTTGACTTTGGAAATACTAATTTGGGAATACTCATTTCTTTTCTGCAATAAATAAATTTACTGATTCCACAATTACTATAGCAACTAAATAGATAATAACTTTTTATTTAAAATCTATCAACAACTAAAACTCAGATTTTCTGCAATTAAAAATGAAGACAAAATTGCAGTTAAAAAGGAAAACACAGACCTAAATAAAAATGATTTTTATATTCCAGTGGGCTATTGCATGCAATTCAAAAGCATTTCTTTTCAAATAGAAAGAAGAGTATATATCTAGCTTATTTCATTCCAAAAAGTATTTTGCAAAAATTTACAAGATGTTTCTTTATCTAAATAACAAATAACTAAATCTCATGTCTTTATGTCTAATTTACAATTAGCCTCTCATTTCAACGAATGGGGATATATTTCTTCTTTTAAAACTAATAATTACAACTGCAAATAATTTCTGCAACAATAACTCCTGCAACCTTCCACTTGTCTTATTCTTTACTCCCGACAATCCTGCATATTAAATCACAACTATGAGCATGGAGTGTTCACCTCCCAGCCTAGGCTAACTGGTAGCCACCCCCAAGCTCGGAGAACCAAGCCCTAGACGGGAAACAAACATGCAAACACATAGAGGATAGAATGCACACAGATTTCAAACACATTCCCATCCCGGCTACACTGCACCACACTTTGGTGATGACCTTTTTAAGGGTGGTAGTGGACCAATGCCCTGAGGAGAACTGCAAGTATGGAAAAACATGTAGCCACCTCATGGCACAACAAATATATCAAGAATTTCAATCCCTTATTCCTTATGCCTCCCAAGGCATTCTAGCCTTATATCCCTCCTTATGACCCCCATTGCACAAACAGGCCATGCAACAAGGGTCACACAAAAAATCCCTTGTGATTGCTCTCATAACGAGAGTCTCTCACTCGAGGGTTGTCACTGCTACCACCCACAAGATCCTCCTCTCTCCTAAGAGTAAGAGGTCTTGAAGACTCCCAAAAATATATACAAAACATAATGCAAAAGACCAAATGAAATCCCCCAAAAAAAAACATACAAGGAAATAGATTTCTTACACCAACATACTTTCAAACACTTGCAGAAAGAAGCCATTTTAGGAAGAATGAAACCAACCTTAATCTGCCCAAAGGTAGGTTAGTATTGTTGAGGATGAGCTGCCCAATTCCACGGATCTTCTCCTTCTACCCTTAGCCAAATTTTACTATTCCAAATCTATTCTAATCTTTTCAAAATTTCTCTTGTCTCCAAAAATGGAGAGTGGGTGATTACCCTCAAATTTTCCAATTCTTGCTTAAGAAGCTCCTTGTGAGAGTTCTCACAAGTTTCTAAAAAAACTAAAGAGGAAGGTAAGATAGAATGGGAAAGGGAACTCTCATTCCAAAAGGAAAGTTTACAACTAGGTTCAATCTTCTAATTTCCATTTTCGCACAACTCAGAAAAGTCAATTTTTAGGGTGTCTAAAAGGTCACTTAGGAGTAGAAACTTGCCTGAAATTACCCCTAACCCTTAGGTATACCTTATGGGCTTTAGGAAACCCTATTAAACTACCCCTAGGTGTTCATTTAACCCATTTTAAACCCCTCTGAAGTTTATTTTCGGGTCAAACCTATGTTGACCACCCCAAAGATTCTTTACCTAAGGTATTTATGACATCACGCTACATTATTTGAAAAAACTATAGTTGAACACTTTCCCACGAAGAGACAAAAATAAAAATTCAAACTTAAATCCACACGTGTCAAGTGACACAAAGAAAATACTTTTACAATTTAATACATGAAATCGTCTCTTGTGGATTTTACACAAATCAATTAAATAACACTTAACACACATGCAGCATATACTGTTACGAATAAAATACAACACAAATGGGGTGTTGTCTCTCCAAATAGACAAACCCTGGCTTACGAACATACATAGGCCTAGGTTTGGTTCTCCGTAATATTTCCATGGTCACATGGATAACTTCCTGTGCATCTCAATTTACACATTAGTACTTTCAAATATCCACATATAATATAATTCAAAGGAATAATAATACACATCATCACTTGCATACAATTTACATCTGAACAAATTAAATACATCTTTTATCCAAGCAATTTCACATAAGCAATTCATCCTAATTCACATAAACTTAAATTCTATTATCATTGTAAAGTCCTACAAATTCAATAATGACATTTATCACCACAATTTCATCTTATTCAAAAATCATGTAGTGTTCTATCTCATAAAGCATATAAATAAATCATCAATATATAGCAATGTTATGCAAATCATGAAATCATATAAGTTCTAAATTCCAAAATGCATCAAAATAAAGTATCCATAATAGGCTCAATATAAAAACCACTGAAATGTCAGTCTAAGTCGAGGTGAGGCCTCACACCCTCCCCCTCTAGGCATGAACTTCCTCTTGGAGTTCATCAAAGAGGTGGGGGTACTATGATTTCATACGTGTTGCGTCCTCCCATGAAGTCGTTACCTCATCATAGCAATCCCACTGGACCCTAACCTAGTCCAGCTCTCGACCTTGAAGGGCCATGGTCCGGCATGCCAAAATGCGAATGGGCTCCAAAGCTAGCTGCCTGTCCGACTCCACCTTCAAGGCATCCCAATCTAAAATATGAGACTCATCATAGATATATTTCCTCAAAACTGATACATGAAACACATCGTGGATGCGTGACAGGCTAGGTGGCAATGCTAAACAGTAGGCAATTGGGCCTATCCTCTCAAGAATCTCAAAAGGTCCTATGAAGCGAGGTGCGTGCTTAGAACCCTTTCTGTAATGGATTGGACTCTTATGCGGTCACACTCTCAAGAAGACTCTGTCTCCAACCAAGTAGCTACGATCTATCCTCTTTGCATCAACATATTTCTTCTATCTATCCTGAGCCTCTCTGAGACGCTCCCTAATCAAATCCACCTGCTATTCCATGTCCTGAACTATCTCGGGACCAATAGCAACTCTATTCTCTATGCGATCCCAACTCAAAGGTGTCCTGCAAGGCCTGTCGTATAATGCCTGATAGGGTGGCATCCCCAAAGAAGTGTGATGCCCATTGTTATAGGAAAACTCCACTAGAGGAAGATACTCCTCCCATCGGGTCTGATGATCCATGACGTACATGCGAAGCATATCCTCTAACACCTGATTGACCCTCTCTGTCTGACCATCTATTTTCAGGTGATAGGCTGTATTGAAATTGAGCTTAGTGCCCATAGCTTCCTGTAATGACTTCCAAAAGGAAGAAGTGAAAAGAGAATCCCTATCAAAAATAATCTTGCGGGGCACGCCATGAAGTCTAACAATGTCTCGCAAGAACACCTGTGCTACTACTGGAGCTGTAAATGTAGTACGGACTGGTGAAAAGTGGGCCACTTTGGTCAACTTGTCAACTGTCACTAAGATAGCATCGTGGTGATGAGAAGACATAGGAAGACCAATGATGAAATCCATGGATATAGTATCCCACTTCCACTCTAGCATAGCATGAGACTAGAGCAACCCACCTGGATGGCGGTGCTCCGCCTTTACTCTCTGACACTCGAGGCATCGAGCTACTATCTCAGCAATGAGCTGCCACATTCCTGGCCAATGATATAACTACCTCAAGTCAGCATGCAACTTTTTAACTCTGAGATGCGCTGCATAAGGAGCTCTATGAGCCTCTGTGACAATGAACTCTTGCAATCCCTTGGAGGAAGGTACATAAATGTGCCCTCTGTGGTGTAACAGTCCATCAGACTCCAAAGAATAATCCACATATTTCCCCTCTAGAGTAACCTGAGATCGTATTACCTGACCAACCTCTACATACCATCCATCCTCTGGCAAGTGTTGTAGTATAAGGTCTCTCAAATCCGTGCCCATAGATATGGTGAAAACCTCGTGACGTCTCCTACTCAAAGCATCTACAACTATGTTTTCATTTCCTTTGATGTAGTGAACATCAAAATCATATTCGCACAAGAACTCCATCCATCTCCTCTGATGTGCATTAAGGTTCGGCTGAGTGAAAATGTACTGAAGACTCTGATGATCTGAATGTAGCTCGAAGTGATGACCTAAAAGGAAGTGTCTCCACCTCACAAGTGCATGCACTACTGCTGCGAGCTCAAGGTCATGAGTGGGATAATTAAGTTCATGAGTCTTAATTTTTCTAGACTCGAAAGCTATGGCCCTACCATCCTGCATAAGAACTGCTCCTAAACCCTCTAGTGAAGCATCTGTACAAACCATGAAGTCAGCTGTGGGATCTGGTACAACAAAGATAGGAGCGCTAGTAAGTGCCTTCTTGAGTTCCTGAAAGGCCTTCTCGCACTTCTCTGTCCACTCAAATTTCTTCCCTTTACGTTGAAGAGAAGTAATAGGGTGTGCGACTCTGGAGAATCCCTCGACAAAATGTCAGTAATACCCTGCTAAGCCCATGAAACTCCTGACCTCTGTCACACTGGTTGGCGCTAGCCAATCCATAATAGCCCTAATCTTTGATGGGTCAACTGAGATCCCATCACCGGAAATAACGTGCCCAAGGTACTTGACCTCTGACCAAAAGAAAGCACACTTTGACAAACTGCCAAACAACTGGTTATCCTGCAAACACTGCAATACCTGTTTCAGGTGCTCCTCATGCTCCTTCTCATTCCGAGAATATATTAGTATATCATCGAGAAACACAATAACAAAATGGTCTAGAAATGTACGGAATACCCCATTCATGAGGCTCATAAAAACTTCTGGGGCATTCGTAAGTCCGAATGGAACTACAGTGAACTCATAGTGACCATATCTAGTGTGAAATGCGGTCTTGTGGATATCACTCTCCACTATTCTCAGCTGATGGTATCCTGACTTCAAATCTATTTTGGAAAAGACTTTGGCACCCTGAAGTTGGTCAAATAAATCATCAATTCTAGGCAAAGGATATCGGTTCTTGATGGTTACTTTATTTAGCTGTCGATAGTCCATACATAATCGGAGAGATCCGTCCTTCTTAACGAAGATGACTGGTGCACCCCAAGGGGATACGCTAGGACGAATATGACCCTTCTCAAGGAGTTCCTCAAGCTGTATTTTGAGTTCATTAAGCTCATTTGTGGTCATCCTATAAGGTGCTCTGTAAACTGGCTCGGCTCCTGGTACTAGGTCTATATGAAAATCAATCTCTCTACGAGGCGGCATTCCCGGTAACTCTGAAGGAAATACATCTGAATATCCCTTAAGGATAGGATGGTCGTCAAGCGATGTTTCTTTTTCTTCCTCTTCTCCTTTGTCATTGATAGTGATAGCAAAAAGCTGACATCCCTTTCGCATGCTCCGCTTAAGCTGCATTGCGGAGATCATACGAAGAGACACAGGCCTCTGAATTTCGGTGATAACTATGGGGGAACCATGATCATCCTCACACTCGATCCTTTTCAGGCGACAATCCATCCTGTCTCTGTGGGCATAAAGCCAATCCATGCCAAGTATGATTTCGTAAGATCCAAGTGGCGTCACTCTAAGGTCTACTAAAGTGGTGGTCTTGCCAATCTGCAGCTGACATGCCCTAACCTTTGATTCCACTGACACTCTAGCCCCTGAAGCTAATTCCACTTCCCAACTGACACCCTGTCTAGTTGCCACTAGCTCGAAATGCTCCACAACGAATGGAGATATAAAGGAGTCAGTAGCTCCTAAATCAAACAAAATAGATACTTTGTTACCTTGGATCATACCTACCGACTCGATGACCGCGACCGCTACGAATACTCTATGGGACCTGCCCATATCACCAAATGTCAGCTCTGAAGCGGCCATCCGTTGATTGCCTACCATTTGACCCTGAGGGCAATCCCTCGCCATATGCCCCATGGCTCCACATGTAAAGCAAGCACCTCGTGCCTAAAACTGGGCACCCTGAGGCCTAGAGAAAGGCTGACCTCCTATCCTACTGGATCCACTGTACCCACCCCTAGAGGACTGATGAGTCCTTGCTGGAGGTGTGTACTGCACCTGTGCTCTCTGATCATGTCTCTGTCCTTGAGTCTGCCACTGCTTGGGCTTGGAGCCCTGTTGATACTGTGGAGGCTTCTGCCTCTGGTTCTGTGGTGTCTGTTGTGGAGGAGGGGGTTTGGAGAACCCCTGTGAGTTTCGGTTGTTTCCTTTCCAATGTGGTTTCTAGAATCCATAAGTCTGAGGTGTGGGGTTTCGGTTCTGAAACCAAACCCTATTGTCCTGTGGTCTGACTTGAATTTCCTCGACAATCAATGCCTTCTCAATGGCAACCCGAAGGCTCTCTGGAGCGGACATCCTAACTGGCCCGGCTATACCGACATTTAACCCTCTGATGAAGCGGTTTTCCAGAAGTTTCTCATGCTTTAGATAATCTACATAAGGCAGCAGCTCAAAGAATTTGCTCTCATACTGAGTTACTGATAAGCCTTTTTGTTGGAGATCATAAAATTCGTCTATACGATGTTGTCTGAAGTGTTCTGATAGGTACCTCTCGTGGAACCTCTCTGTGAATATCTCCCAAGTGAGAGTATCAGGAACTAATCCGCATTTGTACTCTTCCTGTCTCCACCAAGTGGAGGCCGACCCTCTCAACAAATGAATTGTGACACGTGCTTTTAGGTTGCTCTCGTAAGAACGCAACGCAAAGCACCTCTCAAGACTCAAAAGCCATGCCTCAACCTCTACCCCATCGGTAGAACCTCTGAAGGATGGTGGCTGGAGGCGCATGACCTCCCTGATAAGATCCCCTGGATCCCTACGAGCTCTCTCAAAATAAACTAGTTCCACCACTGGAGGTGGTCCTGGCATGTGCACAAACTCTGGCTCATTTCCACCCTGACTCTCTACAGGAATAGGAGCTGGGCTCCTGCTTCGTTCTTTATTAACAGATCTATGACTCCCAGAGTCATGACTTCTAACCTGAGGGTTCTCTGCTGGGATCTTTTCCTGAACTATGCCAATAAGATTCTGTATTGCTTCTAAGAGGTTTCGGTTAGGTTCATTTGGCTGTTTAGGAGGTGCTCTTAGGTTCTCTTCTGGAACCGATGCCTCCCTCACTACCTCTTCGCGTGCTATGCGCACACGTCTAGGACCCCGTCCGCGCTTGCGAGCTTGTCGCGTTGTCAGAGGCATCCTAATAGAAAAATAAGGTAAAATAAATAATTAATTTCTTTTAGAATAATATTAATTCAATTAAATTTAAATGTCTTATAAAATCAATTTAACAAAAATAATTTTAAATAATTTAAGGCGAAACGTAAGTGGAGTAAGGTTCCTAGTGTGGAAACCTTGCTCTGATACCAAAATGTCATGCCCAAAATTTAGGGCAAGAACGGAATAAAAAAAAAAATTTAATAACAACTAAATAACAATAAGTTTCTAACACAAAAATGCACTAACTAGTTTTAGTCTTAACTAAGTTTAAAATGAACTTTATCTACTCACTTAAATAACGAAAATAATTTATGAATAACTAAATACGGATAAAAATGGACTAGCTTTATTGTCGCTCGATTTATTTAACTTATAATTTAAAGTCAACTTCATTAATAGTTAGTTCATAGACATTCAATCTATTTAAATTTTAAAATAAATATAACTTCATTAATATTTATTTCATATACACTCAAAACTATTGAAATAAATATTAATTTCATTAATATTTAGTTCGTTAACTTCTAAACCTGTTTAAATTTAAAATAAATATTGACTTCACTAATATTTAAATATCTCTTCTTAATTAGATTTTAAAATCAAATATTACTTCATTATTAGTTGTTTTACAACATCTCAACCTTTCAAAATTTAAAATTAAATAATTCAGCCCAACCATATATATATATATATATAATACACATAAAAGGGTTTACCCATGCAAACCCTAACCCTTATTTATTCTATAAAATAACCCCTTATTTTATTTTAATATTCACTCTTTACTTATTTACCCTAGCCCTAACCGGGCTAGGGTTTCATCTTATTTATTTTTGAGCAGGACGTTTTGTGCAGGGTCGGCGGTGATTTTTAACAGTGGGCGGCCGAATGTGGGAGAGGCGGAGGGAAGCACCGCCAGTGGGACAACCCACTATGGGGGTCGCGGCCCACACAGTGGCCTTGGCCGTTGTGTGTGTCGTGGCCCGCACAGTAGCTGCGACCACTGGCGCGGAGCACGGCCCACACAGGGAGCCGCAGGCCCCTGTGGGTACCGCGGCCCGCACAGAGGCTGCGACCTCTGTGCTGGTCCAGCCCTCACAGGGACTGCGTGCCCTACGCGGCCCTCACCATCCCCTTTTGCTTTAAATGTAAATTTATTTATTTTTGTTTTATTTAAACAAAATAAAATTTGTTAAATATTTTTTTTTAAAAATATAATTATATATATTTATATATATATATGTATATATATATATATAAATATGTATATATATTTATATATATATATACACACATACATATATATATGTAGACACACACACACACACACACAGATATATATATATATATATATATATATATATTCATAGCATTTTTATATACATGCAGACATAAATACCTTATTTGAATTTTGGTGACCATTATTCTGATTTTAGATAGAAAAATATAAATGGTTTAATACTTTCCTAGATCATTCACAGCAAGGGCATTTTTTTTAAAACCAAAATACTTTATTGCTAAAACATAGATAAACTATATTAACCTTAAATTTATCTTCTACATACAGTAACTGACTGAATTAAATTAATTTTATACAGCAAATTTAACAAGTTAAAATTTTACATTTACTAGATGATATATCTATTTAAATACTAACTTTCTGAAATAGATGGAAGAATAATTTCTAGAACTTTATTGTACTATATTGCTTTTACAGAAAACAAAAATATACGATTTATTTTAAATCTACAATATGCATGCAAATCTAATTTATGCCTTTCCTATTTTATTTTATTTTAAATGCTTAAGAATGAAATAAATTTCCTGCTAATCAATTTATCATAAACACATCAAATATATGATTTTTTTTTTACTTTGGAATTACTAATTTGGGAATACTCATTTCTTTTCTGCAATAAATAAATTTACTAATTCTGCAATTACTACAGCAACTAAATAGATAATAACTTTTTATTTAAAATCTATCAACAACTAAAACTCATATTTTTTGCAATTAAAAATGAAGACAAAATCGCAGTTAAAAAGGAAAACACAAAATTAAATAAAAATGATTTTTATATTTCAATGGGCTATTGCATGCAATTCAAAAGCATTTCTTTTCAAATAGAAAGAAGAGTATATATCTAGCTTATTTCATTCCAAAAAGTATTCTGCAAAAATTTACAAGATGTTTCTTTATCTAAATAGCAAATAACTAAATCTCATGTCTTTATTTCTAATTTACAATTAACCTCTCATTTCAATGAATGAGGATATATTTCTTCTTTTAAAACTAATAATTACAACTATAAATAATTTTTGCAACAATAACTCCTGCAACCTTCCACTTGTCCTATTTTTTTTTCCCGACAATCCTGCATATTAAATCACAACTATGACCATGGAGTGCTCACCTCCCAGCCTAGGCTAACTGGTAGCCACGCCCAAGCTCGGAGAACCAAGCCCTAGACGGGAAACAAACATGCAAACACATAGAGGACAGAATGCACACAGATTTCAAACACATTCCCATCCCGGCTACACTGCACCACACTTTGGTGATGACCTTTTTAAGGGTGGTAGTGGACCAATACCCTGAGGAGAACTGCAAGTATGGAAAAACATGTAGCCACCTCGTGGCACAACAAATATATCAAGAATTTCAATCCCTTATTCCTTATGCCCCCCAAGGCAGTCTAGCCTTGTATCCCTCCTTATAACCCCCATTGCACAAACAGGCCATGCAACAAGGGTCACACAAAAAATCCCTTGTGATCGCTCTCATAACGAGAGTCTCTCACTCGAGGGTTGTCACTGCTACCACCCACAAGATCCTCCTCTCTCCCAAGTGTAAGAGGTCTTGAAGACTCCCAAAAACACATACAAAACATAATGCAAAAGACCAAATGAAATCCCAAAAAAAAAAACATACAAGGAAATAGATTTCTTACACCAACATACTTTCAAACATATGCAAAAAGAAGCCATTTTAGGAAGAATGAAACCAACCTTAATCTGCCCAAAGGTAGGTTAGTATTGTTGAGGATGAGCTGCCCAATTCCACGGATCTTCTCCTTCTACCCTTAGCCAAATTTTACTATTCCAAATCTATTCTAATCTTTTCAAAATTTCTCTTGTCTCCAAAAATGGAGAGTGGGTGATTACCCTCAAATTTTCCAATTCTTGCTTAAGAAGCTCCTTGTGAGAGTTCTCACAAGTTTCTAAAAAAACTGAAGAGGAAGGTAAGATAGAATGGGAAAGGGAACTCTCATTCCAAAAGGAAAGTTTACAACTAGGTTCAATCTTCTAATTTCCATTTTCGCACAACTCAGAAAAGTCAATTTTTAGGGTGTCTAAAAGGTCACTTAGGAGTAGAAACTTGCCTGAAATTACCCCTAACCCTTAGGTATACCTTATGGGCTTTAGGAAACCCTATTAAACTACCCCTAGGTGTTCATTTAACCCATTTTAAACCCCTCTAAAGTTTATTTTCGGGTCAAACCTATGTTGACCACCCCAAAGATTCTTTACCCAAGGTATTTATGACATCACACTACATTATTTGAAAAAGCTATAGTTGAACACTTTCCCACCAAGAAACAAAAAAAAAAATTCAAACTTAAATCCACACATGTGTCAAGTGACACAAAGAAAACACTCTTACAATTCAATACATGAAATCGTCTCTTGTGGATTTTACACAAATCAACTAAATAACACTTAACACACATGCAGCATATACTGTTACGAATAAAATACAACACAAACGGGGTGTTGTCTCTCCAAATAGACAAACCCTGGCTTACGAACATACATAGGTCTAGGTTTGGTTCTCCGTAATATTTCCATGGTCACATGGATAACTTCCTGCGCATCTCAATTTACACATTAGTACTTTCAAATATCCACATATAATATAATTCAAAGGAATAATAATACACATCATCACTTGCATACAATTTACATCTGAACAAATTAAATACATCTTTTATCCAAGCAATTTCACATAAGCAATTCATTCTAATTCACATAAACTTAAATTCTATTATCATAGTAAAGTCCTACAAATTCAATAACGACATTTATCACCGCAATTTCATCTTATTCAAAAATCATGTAGTGTTCTATCTCATAAAGCATATAAATAAATCATCAATATATAGCAATGTTATGCAAATCATGAAATCATATAAGTTCTAAATTCCAAAATGCATCAAAATTAAAGTATCCATAATAGGCTCAATATAAAAACCACTGAAATGTCAATCTGAGTCGAGGTGAGGCCTCGCATGTCCATCCCAAACCTTATAAAATAGTTGGCACTTATATGTCCATATCTTCCTCAACATTCACACCATATCCTTGTATTGTAATCCGATGGTACTGCAGAATACTGTAGGTAAGGATCTATGTGAGCTCGGTAACCTCTAGCATTTGCTCGGTGTGCATACCACATATAGTTCTTTTGCTTAAGCCAACACTTCTCGGTATTGTATCCGTATCTATTGCAGTTTTTACAAAACCCTTTGAATTTTGCCTTCTGATAATTGTTAACAGAGTTTGTCCTACATTGATTAGATGTGTGACCATATTTATTGCAATTGTAACAATAACCATTGGACTTAGTGACATTCGGTTGCTTAACTTTTTTGATTTGGCACATGTTGGCAGTGTGACCTTGATTTCCACAGTAGTTGCAAATAGGCTTCTTTCTTTTGATGGTCTTCTTGATTCCAGCTTGCTTTGATGATTCTCCTCTCTCGATAGTATGGATTCCCTTCTCGGTAGAGTCTTTTCCTTTGTAACTGAGTCCTGCATCTTTTTTGGGTCTTCTTGTATTCAGTTGCTCAGCCAACATCTTTGATGCTTCATAACTCTTCTTCAGTGTTTCTTTGGATTTCTTTTCTGTTTCAAGTTCATTGGTCAACCTTGATACTTCAAGTTTCAATGCTTGATTCTCACCATCTTTCAAATTTGCTTCATGATATGCATAACCTAGTTGATCTGACATGTTTTGTTGAATTCCAGTCATCCTTGTGATTTCATCATCCTTATCAGATACTAAGACTTCAAGTTGTTGTTTCTCTCTTTCTAGATCTCTTACTTTATCCTTAGTTGTCCTCAATGCATCAAGATTTTCAGTCATCTGTGTGCTGAAATTTCTCTTTTCATTGCTTTTAGTTGATCAGCCAGTGCTTTGTTCTTTTCTTTCAATACTCCAATCATTTCTTTAGTTTCTTTAGATATACTATTCTTTGATGATGTCTCAATTTGTTCCACTAACTCTTGAGAGTCCTGCAAATCATCAGATAATATTCTTGTCACTTTCAGAGATTTTTGCATTTGCCTTTGCATGCCTGCAATCACTTGATTAGCATGATCCAGCTCTTCTTGCAGATAAACAATCCTCTGAGATTGTTTATAGCCTTTCATTGATAAGATCTTTCTCTTTAGGTAGTTAAACTCTTTTCCAAGATTGAAGCTCTGATACCAATCGTTAGGCCCAATATGGAAAGCTAATGTACTGAGAGGGGAGGGGTGAATCAGTACTTCAAAACTTTTCTTCAACAATAACTTTACTGTTATGCATAAACCGAATAATGCAGTAACATAATATAAAGCTAAAACAAATAGATAACAATCATACATGATTCACTCCATAACACATATATTTTGGTTACACAGAAACTCTTGGTTAGAGAGAAAAACTGCGGTGGAGATAGCACCCACAACTTCACTACTGCAATAATAAAGGTTGCTCGGTTAGAGCTACATGCTTAGCTATTTCTGATAGCTTACTTTGTTAGGAGTATCAAGATCTGTTAGATCTACCTTGCTAAAGGATTTTACAACACTTAATCTAAATGTTGCACCTGGTTAGAGGCTTTACAATTTATAGACTTGATTAAAGTCTTTTACCCTGTTAAAGGTTTCTCTTACAACTTCAAAATATTACAATAAAATCATTACAAATATCTGCAACTTTACATTTGAAATGTTATAGCAGATTCTATGTGCTTAGAATAAGATTACCTTGCTTATAGCATACCTCGGTAACCCATATAGTAACTCGGTAAACCCTTATGTTTACTCTATTCTTTGACTATTCTCTGAAATCCTTCTTGGTGACCTCTGTGTCTCTGTAACAGTCATAACACTTAGTGCTTTCACATGTCTTGCTTCATATATTTCTATATCTTCCTTTTTGTCATGCTACATGTATATTTCTGATCTTAATCCATGTTGTATAAAAAGATCTCTTATGTCAGTGATCCATTCATTGCTTCGATCTTACAAACATGATTTATCGAATGAATAACCATGCAAAATATTTCATTGGTTAGATGACCTCAAAATCATACACAATCTTTAAGTGCAATTTCCAATGTGATAACGGTTAGATGTTCCTTGATCTTGTAACACGTTTCCATATGTATGTCCAGGTTCAATGAATCTGGTAACACGTTTCACTCAGTGTATATCAACTCGGTGTGTGATCTTTGCTATTTGGTAGACATGGAATGATACTCGGTAGACAGCTCGGTGCATACTGAGCTCTTGACTACTTTCTTCTATAACCGACTAGACTATGCATACCAACTGAATATTTTGGTAGAGATAACCGACTAGAGTATATAGAATAACTTTGAACATAAAACTAATGGCAACTTGATAAGTAGTAACAGTTGTTGTTGCAAAATAGCATCGGGAGCAAATTGATGCTACAAAATACAAGCAATAGGTGTGGGATCCTCAAGGATATAGGGGGAAATAACAGTAGGAATGAGAGGGTCAATGGAGGCTTTAGTAGCAATAAGAGTCAAAACATCATCTCGAGAGGAGACATCATCCTCATATGAGGATTCACAAAAATCTGAATCAGAAGCATTGATAGTCAAGGGATCAGCAGTAGCATCCTTCCACCAACTAGCAATACCTTTATCGCGTGAGAGAGAACAATTTGAAGCTAAGTGACCCATTGAGTAGCGTCTCTAGCAATGAAAGGGAAGGCCCTCATAATCCAATAATTGAGTCCATGGAATATCCCTAACCGTAAGAACCACATCCCCAGGGAGAGGCATAGATATGTCAATATCAATTAAAATGTGGGAAAAGGTATAATGACGCATGGAAGATGTGGAATCATCAACCTTCGAGAATTGTCTTATAGAGTTCCCAATGGCCTCATAACAAGAATGCTCCCAAAAATGAAGGGGGATATTAGGAAGGCGAACCCATACCAAACGTACATTAAGTGTTTTGATAAGAGGGTTAAAAGAAGGTATCCAAGGCTTAACAGAGAGAGTGAACTCCCTACACCCACACATTTCCCAACACCAAGTCATGATCATATGAGGAATAAAAGGAAGCAATGGAAAATCCTTTAGCACAAGGAAAAATCTTAATGCTATGAGCAACCAAAGACTTCCAGGAATCAGTTACCCAAAAATGGAGGTTCGGGAGAGAAGGCTAAAACCCAACAAATCTGCACACCAATGCATTGATTTGGTACAAATCAACATTATTAGCAACATCCTGGCCACATACCACCACAGGGGAGGTATGGGCACAATAAAGAGGACGAATCACCTTAAGGGGATGAGCAAAAAATCTAGCCACGTGAGCAAAGCTACACCTACCAGCAAAAGAAGAAGGTTTGGGAGGGACTTTAGACACACAATAGGGGAACCATTAGTAAAAGAGGTAAGAGAAGTGTCACTAGATGGAGCATCCATAACAACACCCATGGGTAGGAGGCAAGAGCAACAACACCAAATGGAGCATCCATAATAGAACCCGCAGGTAGGACACCCACGGGGGGAGCTCTCGAACCACCCACGTGTGTAGAAACCATAGAGGGCAACATGGAAGCCCCAAACAATAAGGCAAAAGTGGCATCGGGATACCCAATAGCAGCCTCAAGACGCATAGGATCATTCAAACCAAACCAGGTGAGAGATTCATTAGGCTTGGTCAATAGCACCATCTCTAGAAATTTGCTTCTTTTAACTGCAGACTTCTGATGGGATCTAGTGCACTAACACTAGCATGATCGCACCCTTTTTGTTTGTTAATCGAAATGTCGAACAAAAATTACTTATTAACACTAGCAGTTGAATGAGCATGAGATGTCTAATAAAGAATATGTATAGTTATTTTATTTATTCTTTTGCTTAGATTCTAGATGTGAATGTTACACATTCTACCATAATTGTTTGAAATTTGAACCAAGTGTCATATTTTATATCCACTTATCATATGGGTGGTGCAAACCACAACTCAATCGCAACTCTTTGAGGTTTTTTTTTTTTTTTGCATTTTAAACTTTTTAAGTATTTTTTTGTGGAAACTCAAATCTAAAACTCTCACCCAAAGTGTAGAATTTGTGTTTGCACAAATTTTGGTCTCTTGCTTAATTTTTATTTTTTTTCAAAATTTTATGTTTTGGTTTCCATTTATAGTAATTTTATGATCATGTCTCATGGAAAGATGGTTCTAGGTGGATTGTACTTTTTTCTTCCTTATATGGAATTTTGAAACTCAAAATATTAACCTTGATGTTTAGTTAGAAGACCAATATTTCTACCTTTATTACCTACTAATCTTTTTAAGATACCATGAGAGAACGGGATATCAGATAAAATAGAACATCTTGATCCTTTTGAGGTTGGATAGTGCTTAGTATAATGATGGTGCGATGAATAAAAAAAATAGTGCAAATTACTGGATTTCCCAAACTCTTATTGCATCAAAGTTAGCCTCTAAATTTGAGAGAGAAGTATTATAATGAGTATAATTCTTAAATTTCTAAAAAATAATAAAGAAATGCAAATATTTTTGTGGTTATAGAAGTCATTGTACATTTTATATTGCAAGGGACTAGAGTACATTATTGCATAAATTTTCTAGTAAATTTGAGATTGATATTACTTGAAACCAATCGTCACCTTTCTTCCTTAGGGATACATATACAATATCCCATATATAGGCATATTGTTATTAGTTGAAGATCAAGGAGATTTTTACATCCCCTAATCATAAACCTACAAGATCAAAATAAATGTGAACTTATATCAATCAATGTTGTCTCATACCATTGTTACATTTCAAACACCATCACAATCAAACCCCCTTCAATGCTCACTCTATAATTCCCATTAGTTATTTAGACCAACTTACCTTGTAAAAGACACTATTATGTATATTGGAACATTTAAGTAAAAAACACAATAGTGGCAAGGTGATGAAGCGAGATTTTGTTTTTGGCGGTCGCCCGCCTCATGAGGAGATCTCTAATGGCAAGGACAATGTGGACTACACAACCCATTCTAGATGGGATTTCAAAAAAAAATTGTCAAAACATATGCTATGGGCTAATATCTGTGGACGGGGTGAGTTTCAAAAAATGCAAAGGGGATGATGGTATGATGAAAGAATAAGTATTTGGTAGAATATTGAGAGGGTGGGGTGAATCGGTATACTAAAAAACTGATACAAAGTTCCCAAACTCAAATTCAGTCACACAAAGTAAACATATCTCAGTCACAATCAATATTCATAAAAATACTTGACATCAACCGGTTTGACTGTTATGACAACTTAACAATAAACAACTTCAATCTTGTAAACATCAACAAAATTTAATCATAACTCAACATATTCATATCTTAATGTGTCTAGTTGTCATGCCTTATCAGAAGTTAATCAAATCAACAAATAAGATCATAACCACAAAAGCATTCACCACTTGACACAAATTTTTATACGTGGAAAACCCAAATAGGTAAAAACCACGGTGAGATGAGACTCGCAAGGATAGCTATCTGAACTCTTCTAAAGTTTGCCCTATTAGGAGCCAAGCCTATTAAAGCTTTACAATAAGTCCTATTATGGACTAATTTCGGTTAGGAATCACCCGGTTAAGGGATTTACAAATATGCCTTGATAAAAAGAACAATACCCTATTAGGAGTAACCTCGCTAGAGGATTTAAGAATCCAAGCTAATGGACCACCTTGTTAGAGGATTTAATGAGTAACCAATCTTGTTAGAGCTTACCCGGTTAAGGGATTTCACTTCTGCTGTAATTGTTAGAAAATAGGTTTTCTTGATCTGTCTGAATAGCACTACATTTGCTTGATCAGATCCTTTTAAGCTTCAATCTACCTTCACTCAAAGTGCAGATCCATTCATTGGTTAGGAAACAACACACTCAACAGCTTTCTGCCAATCTTGCCAACAACTTTTACAAGCAACTTCATCGGCCTTAAATACAAATCAATTAGGTTGGTAACACAAAAAAACCTAATTCTCATCATCGAGATTACAAACAAGTCGGTACAATCTTGACCATTATAAATCATGACAATCTCTTAACATTCTTCAAGAAAATTCCAACCGCTCCATGATCACTGCTTCATCAGACTTTGTAACTCATCACGCGTTGTGCATTAGATGCAATCCACTTTGCTTCTTCCCTAGACAATAAACAAATGCGCCAAAACAATTTGAACTTATCCTCATACAATGATCACATGAGTCTCCATCATTACCTCTCATCAGATAATAAACCAACAAACTTCATCGGTTAACGTTTAACAATTGATAGGGTTTACAGGTTACATTGTATAGAAAGGTTTAACCCTTTACACTGGTTTATCGGTTCAACTCATAAACTTTACATACCGGTTTACAACATCTTCTATAAATATCTTCTTACTAGTTACTAGCCAATATCAAAAACAACAATATCAACAATAACATGAATACCATTACCAATTCAATTGACATGAATGACAACATATCATTAATGCAATCTATATGCAAAATGCCAACAAACTGCAAATGCCAACAACCTCCCCCTTTGGCATTGATGGCAATACAAATATCAACGCCTCTGATTGTTGTTGAGATTGGTGAATAGGAATCCTGATTTGCATTACCAAGTATTCACCTTGTTTTGTCTGTCTTCAGTCTATCCTCAGCCTGTCGTTGATTCACCTAATCAGACACATAATTCTTCTCCTCCATCACATAATTCTTCTCCCCCTTTGACAGCAATGCTAGAGTGAAAGTAAAAACATGTAATTCTTCTCTCACTGTGCATCAATATCATTCTGCAACTTGATGCTCCCCCTATGGAAAACATCCACTTCTTCATCAATCTATATAAAATTTTGCAATTAATTCAGGGATTGATGGAATCAACATCATGCTCAACTAACTTCATGAAGAGGGACAACCCCCAATTGACTTCTAAGCTACTCGAAAGTGGTCTTAGGCAGACGTTTGGTAAAAATATTTGCAAGCTGCTCCTTGGTAGAAACATGCTCTAAGATAACATCTTTACTTTGAACTTTTTCCCTCAAGAAGTGATACTTCAATTCAATGTGCTTAGTCCTTGCGTGCAAAATAGGATTTTTATAAATGTTTATTGCACTTGTATTATCACACAAAATCTTTATTGGTTCTGATATTTTCATCTTCAAACCTTCTAAAATGTGCCTCATCCACATAGCTTGTGTGCAATTCATATAAGCTGCTACATACTCAGCTTCAGTAGTAAATTGTGAAGTACAACTCTACTTTTTCCTACTCCATAAAACTAGCCTTCCTCCTAGAAAGAATGCTCCACCGATAGTACTCTTATGTTCATGAATATTTCCTACCCAATCAGCATTTGTGTATGCCTTCGAATCAAAGTTTCCACCATATGGATACCATAACCCATAGTCAACAATACCTTTCAGATATCTAAAAATTATTTTGGTTGCCATCAGATGTGCCTCCTTTGGATTCTTCTAAAATCTAGCAACAATACCAACTGCATGGGCAATATTCGGTCGATTGTGAACAACATAGTGTAATTTGCCAATCATTAGACTGTATTCCTTTTCATATACAGACTTAGATGCATCTTCCTTGGACAAATTACAACCTGTAACCACTGGGATTCCAACTGGTTTACAGTCACTCATACCAAAAAATTTCAAAACCTCTTTCACGTACTTGGATTGAGTAATGAAAATGCCATTCTTCATCTGTTGTATCTGTAAGCCTATGAAAAAATTTATTTCCCCTACTAATGACATCTCAAATTTATTCTTCATTTCATTTGCAAAACAATTACTCATGTCATCATTACCTCCAAATATAATGTCATCAATAAATACTTCACTGACTAGTATTTCATCTCCTTTAGACTTGAGATAAATGTTGTTGTCATCACTAGTTCTACCAAATCCTATCTTCATCAGATGAGTATGAAGTCATTCATACCATGCTTTGGGTGCCTTCTTTAATCCATACAAAGCTTTATGCAATTTGCATACCATGTCTTCCTTATCTGTCAATACATAACCATCAGGTTGCTCTATATAGACCGCTTCTTCCAATATCCCATTCAAAAATGCAAACTTAACATCCATCTGGTATAGCTTGAACTTCTTATGAGCTGTAAATGTAAGTAATGTTTTGACACCTTCCAGTCTTGCTACTACTGCAAAAGTTTCTCCATAATCTTCTCCTTCTTCTTGCGCATAACCTTTGCATACTAATCTTGCCTTGTTGCAAACTACAACACCATCTTCATTTAACTTGTTTCTGAACACCCATTTAGTACCTATAACATTCTTGTTTACCGGTTGGGGTACCAGGGTCCAAGTGTTGTTCTTCTCAATTTGATCCAACTCCTCCTCCATAGTTTTCACCCAATGATCATCACCAAATGCCTCCTTAGCAATTCTAGGTTCAAAGGTGGAGATTATGCAAGAGTTTTCTCTTATTCTCCTTCTAGTTAATACACTGGCATCCTTATCCCCAATTATCTATTCAAGACTGTGATTCAGTCTCACATACCTAGGAATAAAATGATCATTCTCTTCAGGTCCAGCTTCTTCATTATCATCTTCTTCTAAATTATTTGTTCCAATTGAACAACTACATCAGGATTTTCTTTACCGGTTTCTGATTTAACAGTTTTAGGTTCCAAAAGCAAAATGCAAGGATCTTCATCCTTCTTCTCAGAACTGGTTCCATCTGAAACTTCAGGACATTCATCTACACGAACATCAACACTCTCAACAATTTTTTGTGTCTGGTTGTTGAAGCATTTATAGGCCTTACTCTTGGTAGAATAGCCAAGAAATATGCCTTCATCACTCTTAGCTTCAAACTTGCTTATGTAATCACCTCTTTTGATAAAACATTTGCTTCCAAATATCTTAAAATAGCTAACATCGGGTGATCTCCCATACTAGTATTCATAAGGGATCTTGTCCTTACCTCTTTTCACCAGAACTCAGTTCATTGTGTAGATAGTTGTACTTACAGCTTCTTTCCAAAATGTTTTAGCTACACCTCCTTGTACCAACATAGTCCTAGCAGCTTCAACCACTAACCGGTTGTTTCTCTCTGCTATACCATTTTGATGTGGTGTCCTTGGTGCATAAAGTTGTTGCTTGATACCATTATCATCATAATACTTAGTGAACTCCGTAGAAGTGAATTCACCGCCTTGATCTGTTCTCAAACATTTTATCTTTTTCCCACTCTCTTTCTCAGCTAAGGCTTTGAATGCCTTGAATTTACTAAAAGCTTCATTCTTATCCTTTAACAATGTGACCCATGTCATCCTTGAACAATCATCAGTGAAGATCATGAAATATTTGTCACCTTGAATGCTTCTTGTTCTTATTGGTCCACATAGATCTGTATGAACCAAATCTAATAAGTGCTCCGCTGAGAAGGACTTGCTCTTGAAAGTTTAAGAAGTCATCTTTCCTAACTGACATTCTTTACAAAGAGCATTAACCAATTTATCTAGCTGAGGCAAACCTCTTACTGTCTTAGACTTGCTTACTTTAACAATATTGTCAATATGACAAAATCTCATATGCCAAAGCCAGCTATCATCTATTTTTGTAATCAAATAGTTGCTAACTTTAGGATTAAGATGAAATAGATTACCTTTGGTTTGTTTCCCGGTTGCAATCAATTCACCTTTGTTGTCAAAGATTTTGCACATACCATTTGTAAACTCCAGTGGGTATCCTTTGTCATTAAGTTGTGCCACACTCAAAAGATTATGCTTTAGGCCTTCAACCCAATAGATCGCCACCACTGCTCTTCCCATTAAAAGAAATAACTCCCTTACCTTTAACCATATAGGGTGAGTCATTTCCAAATCTGACAACACCGCCATCAAATTCCTTCAGGGAATGAAATTTTCTCTGATCACCAGTCATGTGATGTGAACAACCACTATCAATGATCCAATCATTAGAGTTATCCATCCTAGATACTAGTGCCTTCTGATCTGATATTTCTTCCTTGATAGCTACAAACACAATGTCTTCACTAGCATCATCATCAGATTCTTCATCAGTAATACCACTGTCAATAGCTACAAGACAATCTCTCTTGCCTTTACCCTTATACTTCTTAAATTTGTGTTTCTTGTATTCATTTTCACCATTAGGGAAATTAGCTACTATATGACCAATCTTATTGCATGCAAAACATTTTAAAGGTAGCTTACCTCTATATTTACTAGTGCCTCTAGGCAGTCATTTTTCCAACAATGCTTCAAGTTCCACTAAGTTGTCTTCATTGTCAGCATCTCTTCTAGATCTAGATTCATAACCATGGTCGGTATATCTACTTCTTCTCCCATATGGGTTAGAGACAAAATCTCTGAATGCAGATTTTGATTTCTGTATACTACCATCATAGCCATTTAATTCAAAAGCAGTAATTTTGCCAATAAAAGAGTCAAGAGTTACCTTTGTCTTGTCAATGGATTACAACTCCTGAATAGCTGCGACTCGGATAGCATAGACCGATAGCAGGGTTCTCAGTACCTTACTGATTACTATGGCAACTTCCACTTTCCCTCCTACACTCTTTATTTCACCATCTCTTTAATCCTTTGATCATACTACTGGATATTCTCACCTTCAGACATTCTCATGTCATAAAAATTTCCTCTTAAACTCTTCTCTTTGGCAATCTTAACATGTTCATCACAGCTATAGATCTCTTCAAGTTTTTGTCACACTTCATGTGCAGTTTCAAGACCATGAACATCTACATATTCAGCATCAGATGAGGAACTGATAATAGCCTCTAATGCTTGGTGATTTTCTTGTTGTTCTTTATTCTGATCATCAGTCAGGATTCTAGTAGGTGTAATATACTCAGTTCCTATATGATCCCAGTACTGACTACCAAGACTCTTGATGTAAATCTTCATTTTTTCACTCCATATTCTATAGTTATCTTTGTTGAACTTTGGACCTTCTTTCTTCATCATGATCTACAAGATCTTTTCCTCAAGATGTTAGGATTTTAGATTAAAGAGGACCTGAGATTCTCTAATACCAATTGATGGTATGATGAAAGAATAAGTATTCGGTAGAATACTGAGAGGGGGGGTGAATCAGTATACTAAAAAACTAATACAAAGTTCCCAAACTCAAATTC
Source organism: Cryptomeria japonica (assembly GCF_030272615.1). Classification (NCBI taxonomy): domain Eukaryota; kingdom Viridiplantae; phylum Streptophyta; class Pinopsida; order Cupressales; family Cupressaceae; genus Cryptomeria; species Cryptomeria japonica. The sequence continues at coordinate 568,546,013 of NC_081407.1, read as the reverse complement.
AATCACACAAAGTAAACATATCTCAGTCAAGATCAATATTTATAAAAATACTTGACATCAACTGGTTTGACTGTTATGACAACTTAACAGTAAACAACTTCAATCTTGTAAACATCAACAATGCTTAATCATAACTCAACATATTCATCTCTCAATGCTTCTAGTTATCATGTCTTATCAGAAGTTAATCAAATCAACAAATAAGATCATAACCACAAAAGCATTCACCACTTGACACAAATTTTTATACGTGGAAAACCCAAATAGGTAAACACCACAGTGAGATGAGACTCGCAAGGATAGCTATCTGAACTCTTCTGAAGTTCGCCCTGTTAGGAGCCAAGCCTATTAAAGCTTTACAATAATCCTATTAAGAACTAATTCCGGTTAGGAATCACCCAGTTAAGGGATTTACAAATATGCCTTGATGAAAAGCACAATACCCTGTTAGGAGTAACCTCGCTGGAGGATTTAAGAATCCAAGATAATGGACCACCTTGTTAGAGGATTTAATGAGTAACCAAGCTTGTTAGAGCTTACCCGGTTAAAAGATTTCACTTTTGTTGTAATTGTTAGAAAACAACAGGTTTTCTTGATTTGTCTGATAGCACTACATTTTCTTAATCAAATCCTTTTAAGCTTCAATATGCCTTCACTCAAAGTGCAGATCCCTTCATTGGCTAGGCAACAACACACTCAACAGGTTTCTACCAATCTTGTCAACAACTTTTACAAGCAACTTCATCAACCTTAAATACAATTCAATTAGGTCAGTAACACAACAAAACCTAATTCTCATCATCGAGATTACAAACAAGTCGGTACAATCTTGACCGTAAGAAATCATGACAATCTCTTCACATTCTTCAAGAAAATTCCAACTGCTCCATGATCACCACTTCATCAAACTTTGTAACTCATCATGCGTTGTGCATTAGATGCAATCCACTTTGCTCCTTCCCTAGACAATAAACAAACATGCCAAAAGAATTTGAACTTATCCTCATACAATGATCACATGAGTCTCCATCATTACCGCTCATTAGATAATAAACCAACAAACTTGATCGGTTAGGGTTTAACAACTGATAGGGTTTACCGGTTACATTGCATATAAAGATTTAACCCTTTACACCGGTTTACCGATTCAACTCACAAACTTTACATACCGGTTTACAACATCTTCCACAAATCTCTTCTTACCGGTTACTAGCCAATATCAAAAACAACAATATCAGCAATAACATGAATACCATTACCGATTCAATTGACATCAATGACAACATATCATTAATGCAATCTATATACAAAATGCCAACAAGGGATGTATGGAGCAAGATGCCTACTATGTTTGTGCCAAATCTGATGAGGAGGCTACACTGTGGATGACAACTTGGCATTAAAATAAATTTGCAACCAATTTGTTTGTGGGGATGGTGAACACTGCCAGGTACCTTGTGTGTGTATGTAGGAAATCAAGAAAACACATCAAAAGCATAAACATTAGGCAACCACAAACCTAATTGATAATGAAATTCAATCCTAATACATTCAATAGAAGCATGAAGACAAGATTCAAAATAAACCAAATGCAAACCATAATGCAAAATCTCCTCCATGTGATTCCATTGTTCTTCTTTCACCTTCAAATGAGATTTTGTGGATTTAAACTATAAGTGCAAAACATGATTGGAAGCAAGATTGTGAGATGAAAACAATAGAGTAAGGGTACTCGAAGCGTCGTTGTTAAAATGATTGAAAAAAAAGCTCAATTTATAGACCAAAATTGAGGAAATCATGAAATTAGAATGATTGATTCGAAAAAGGCAAATTGATTTGTAATGGCATAATTGAATGACAAAATTTATGACAAATTGATTCATATGTTTCTATGCAAAAAGATGACAAATTGAGAGCAAATTTTGCTCATCAATCTATGACAAACTAGCCTTCAAATTTGCTCATTGATTTATGACAAATTGAGCACAAAAAGGGAAGAAATTAGTGGGAAAAGTTAAGAGGAAAAACTAGTGAGATTTGAAATTCAAAAATTAGAAAATTAGGTGAAAAAGAGGAATTAGAAAATTAGGAAAATAGAAATGAGGAATAAGTTGAAATTAATTAGTAAATTCTCATTTATTAATTCTCACAAAGGAGACACAATTAGCCAATTAAATAAAGTATTTAATTATGACAAGAGGGACCTAGGATAAATAAATTTACTTAATCTAGAGGGAAAAGTTAACAGGATTAAATTATTAAATCATAAAACCCTAGAAGAAAAATTAGAAGTGAAAGGATGATAATTAGGTCGTGACAATATTGAAATTGATACAAGGTCGATCATGATTAAATGATAATAATTTGATGATTGAGAAATAACGGATATTGATTGAAAAAGATCAATGACAAATTGATGTGAATATTGGTAAAAGGACCAAATTGATAGACGAAAATTGATAAGGACCAATGACTAATCGATCCATAATTGATGAGAAATGATGATTGATCGAGATCGATGACAAATCGATCAAAGATTGATAGAAAGTTGACTTGATGAAGGTTCAATGATACAAGACCAATGACAAATCGATCGCAAATTGATAAGGAGTTAACAACTGACGATTGAAAGAGATCCAAAATGTTTCAAAATGATGATATTTGATCAAAGATGATTGAAAATGATAAAGATCTAAGACAAAACCCTAATTTGACAATGATTAGGATTGACGATTTCCAATTGTGATAAGATGATCATGACCGAAGATTGCAATTCCAAAATGATATTGACAAGACCTAATTGCGAATGCGAAAAACACAATCAAAGGGGAAAGAATTACAGAAGAATGACAAAATGTCGACAAATGATAAAGATCAAGTGTGTGACATAAAATAAATGTTAATAAGATTTGAAAACCCTAAAATAAGGTCACGCAGACATGTTAAAGTATGACACCGCAAGCATTGGCCATTTTTAGATGACTACAGTGTGGATTTTGGCTGGTTGATTTGGTAAGAGGATTGGGATAGTGTATAAAAATGATGGCATGTTATCCATAAGAGAGATGAGAATACGATCACAAGATTGGGTGGTACTTTCATTGGTGTGAGTAGTTGGCATGAGTCCCCCAAGAGGATTTGGAAATATTTCTTAATAATGCCAATTAATGTGGAGGGGATATAGGCACCACCACCAGCTTTAAATCATGAAGAAGATGCCTCTCATTCCCAGTCCTTTTATTGTTGTGTCTGAGTTGATTGCAATGGATACACATATTGTCCTCATAGCTACAAAACCACAAATGGCCTTCCTGGGTGAAATCACGGACAAACGATTGGGTGGGATCCTACAAAATAATCACAAACTTATATCTGGAATGCTATGAATATATTTTTGAGGAGGGAATTTTTGTGGTCTCATCACAAGTACCAGGTAAGCTCTGATATCCGTGCCTTCTTCTTAGATATGCTATTATCCATAGGGGTTTCGAAGGGATGGTTAAAGAAGCTTACCCAAGTGGTTTTCAAGTACTCCTTCTTGGGTAAAATTAATGTGGCACTGAATAAGCCGGATATGAATTTGCATGCTACCCTCCCTCATCAATAAGTTACTTGAGCCAAGCGAGGAAGTTTCCTATCATCACCACAATGCAACTAGAGGTACTACATGCCTATTGGAATGAAATAAACTGGAGTATCAATTTCCTTTTGTACCTAGAAGGAATAAAAAAGCTTGTGGCTGAGGACTATAATTAGGACTATTTGACTATAGAGGGGTTTCTGGATGATGAATTTGTGTCTGATGACACTGCAAAGATGGTGGGACTATTGATGTTGGGGCGAGGTGAAGAGTGTATTCCAAATGATGATTGAGATGTGGAGGACATTGCTAGAACTGAAGTCTATGCCAATTGGGGTCATGATTGTTGGGCAATGCAGCAAGCTAAGTATGGCAGGCAAATGAAATTGGAGAGGGAACGAGATGAAGCAGCTGGGAGGAACAAGGATGCAGGCAATTAGACACGGGAAATGGATACTAGAACTTTCTAGGTTATCCAGAGTAGGGCTTTGTTTTTGGTTAGAAATCACACTATATATAGTTGATAAATAGATATGTATGGTTTATGTTTTAATGTTCTATAGTATTGTATGTAGATGGGTAGACATTGAAGGAACTAGTATAGGTATGGTCTTTATCTTTTGGTAGACAGTGATGTAGTATCGAGTTGTGATGGGTATGTGTTTGGGTATATTTCTATCTTTGCCAAACTACTCTTATAAACTTATTTTTTATTTAATATAATGGGAGTTGGCCCTACCCAATGATGTACTTGTCAAAAAAAAACACAATAGTACAATTTGTACACAATTGTTGCATTAAACACAATCTTCCATAAACTTGGTGATAAGTCATTCCCACTTACAAAAAATAGTCTTAAATACCTTTGTTTGCCACTAATGACTTAGTTTCATTACATAATAACCATATGTTCAAGTTCTCAAGCATGTATTTTGGATGTTGTAATATGAAGAAAGCCATCATTTGATTGTGTATAATGAAGATAAACAAGTATTCTACATTGGATAGTAAAATATACCCACTTTAATGTATGGGTCACCATATGTCTTTTCTATGGCACACTCGGAAAATTCCTTGTCGTTATGAACAAAAGAAAGAGAAACCCATCCAATATTTCCCTCTTCATTCAGAAATTATTCAATGTCATGTAGTTCTATTTTGGGACTTAGATGACTCAGAACATATTCCAATTTATGTGGATACTTGCGGTAAGAGACACTAGATACCCCTTAAAATATTGTGGACCTTAAAAACCTATAAATTTTAGGGATTGGTCTTACAATGTCTATGACTTGTTGATCTTTGTATTTACCCTAACTTTACCTTCTAACTTTATGCACACATGAAAAAACTACACATGTGACCCTTTCAATACAAGAAAGAGAGTCTAGGAATGATATTAGTTACAAAATTATAATTTTGGGCTTTCCTCACTATGTTTAATGTACAAAATTAAAGTACCATAAAATTTAAATATATTTTCTTGTTGCAAGTATGTACTCCTCTTGCAATAAATTGTCATATTTGTTTTGTATTTTAAAATAATTTAGAATTAACTTAACTTATGAACCCTCTATTTTCCAAAACTATCGCTCTTAAAATTGTAATTTGATCCCAACCATGTAATTAGTTGTTCAGCTTGCAATTGTTCCTTTGACTTCATCTCTTTGCATTCTTAACTACCATGTGATCCTAAAATGTTTTAATGGCTTTATGGATAAGGCATCTATTTATGTTAGACAAATCAGATATCGGGAGAAAACTGAGAGGAGGAAGGGGGGGTGAATCAGTTTTCTACCAATATTAACAGAATGCGGATTATTGACTTTATACTAGAACACAAAGAAACTAGCACAATGAAAGATAAATAATAGAAGCACAGTACACATAATACCAATATTTTTGACGTGGAAAACCCGATAAAGGGAAAAACCACGGTGGGAAACCCTACCCACAATCAGATAATACTTTTGTAGTAGTATGTGGAATACTTACAATGGGGATTGCACTTGCAATAAGGCCAACCTCCTAGAGCTCACTGCTCATCACAAAAGAGAAGTCTCACTGACTCACAAAACATCAGACTACAATCCGGAGAAAAATGAACTGTGAGATTAGCATCCACTAATGCTTGATATAGTTCTAATTAAGCACAGATGTCTGCCCTACAACACCAAATCCTTCACAAACCTTCGTTGAATGATCTAACCTTGTTCACACATAAATATCTTTCTAATGATGCAGACATAACCATCGATTCTCATACCATACCCAATTACATGAATAAGTCACCTATAAATACATATCATCAACCTTATTGATAAGGTCGGATAAACCCTAAACCCATAAACCCATAATTACAAAAATTACATCACATAATACCACCAGACTAATATTATGATTTACATTACATAACATAGACCTAATTCAAATTCTCAAACAATTACATCCATCGGAGATTCCACTAAGACCAAAATCCAACACGTTTCACCAGCCGGTAGAACCCTCAGTGCAATAATATAGAAAGTCTAACTGGATTCAAATAGGACCATCATAACAGCACACCAGCCAATGCAAAGCCACCAAAAAATTAGGACACGATTAAGAAGCACATTCAGCATGATAGAAATTGTTCCCATAAGCCGGACCGAGAATGAAAGTGATAGCTTCCGCAGCACCAGATCATGAACCAATAGAATATGGCAAGCATATAACCATCCTGAATAAGAATCCAAAATGAAATCCAAGGATCTGATCATATCAAATCAGAATCATGGCCAAAACCAAGATAAACACCAAGTCTAACCAGGATAGGTCCAAATGGGATAGAAAAACCATATCTAACTAGGATACAGTGTTGACATCAATGATAACACTTAACCAAATCCAGCATATTACCAATAATCTCCCCCTTTAGCATTGATGGCAACACTGAATGTGAAAAACATCCAAGTTTCAAGGAATGCCAATAATCTCCCAAAAGCTGATCTGAAATATATCTCCACCTGAGATTAAGTGATTTCCATATGAGCACCATCTCTCCAAAGATTAACTATTTTTCACATGAACACCATCTCCCATTTTGACATCAATGACAAAGGACGGATAACAAACCAAAAATACCGAACCAAACAGCTAACTACTCCCCCTGAGTAGTAGCAACATTTCATCAAGCCGGATCAGAAAATATGTCTGATAAGCTTACCAAATTGATACATCCCTGCATCTCTAAGTCTCTTCCAGAGGGGTGGTGACCCCCAACTGATCCCTGATATATTTAAAAGTATCTTCAGGCAATGGATTTGATAGAATATCTGCAATTTGTTCCTTAGTAGGCACATAAACCAATCTGACTTCCTTTGCTTCAACCTTTTGTTTCAAGAAATTATACCTTATAGAAATGTGTTTTGATTTGGAATGAAATATCGGATTCTTTGACATATCAATAGCAACACTATTATCACAGTAAATAACAATACGCTCATCATAACTTACCCTTATATCTTTCAACATCTATTTAATCCATAAAATCTGAGTACAGTTGGTTGCAACAGCTACATATTCTGCTTCAGTAGTAGATAATGAAGTGCATGATTGTTTCTTACTAAATCATGAAACCAACTTCTTTCCAAGAAAGAATGCACCACCTGTAGTGCTCTTTCAGTCATCCACATCTCCTGCCCATTCAGAGTCTATATAGGCACATAGTTTGAAATCATCATTCTTTGGATACCATAACCCAAAGTTTGTTGTACCTACCAAATATATAAATATCCTCTTAACAGCAATATCATGAGTTCCTCTAGGATCTAACTAAAATCTAGAAGCAATACAAATAGCATTTATTATATCACATCTAGTTTGAGTTAAGTATAGAAATCCACCAATCATTGATTTGTATCTGATTGGATTCACTCTAGGAGATTCATCATCCTTTGACAATTTGCAACCGGTTATCATAGGAGTACCGGCAGGTTTAGAATCATGAAGTCCAAATTTCTTAAGCAATTCCTTCACATACGTAGTTTGACAAATGAAAGTACCTTTATCAGTTTGAGTAATCTGTAAACCTAAGAAAAATTTCATCTCACCAATCATAGACATTTCAAATTCATTCTTCATACCATCAGCAAATTTCATGCATAAGCTTTCTTCTCCTCCAAAATTGATATCATCCACAAAGACTTCAATAATCAATATTTCATCATACTCAATCCTATAATATAGGTTTCTATCAGCATTACCTTTGCTAAAATCGATCTTTGAAAGATATTTATCTAATCTAGCATACCATGCTCTAGGGGCTTGTTTTAGTCCATATAAGGCTTTCTTCAATCTGCAAACCATGTCCTTGTCTTTTGATAAAGAAAATCCATTAGGTTGCTCAATGTAGACTTCCTCCTCAAGATCTCCATTCAAAAATGCACATTTGACATCCATCTGGTATACTATGTAGTTCTTGTGTGCAACATAAACAAGAAATAGTCTTACTGCTTCAATTCTTGCAACCGGAGCATAAGTCTCATCATAATCAACTCCTTCTTCCTATGAACCTACCCTTCCTCATTTAATTTATTTCTAAAAACCCATTTAGTTCCAATAATATTCTTATCTTTAGGTCTATGAACCAATTCCCAAGTCTTATTCTTTTCTATCTTATCTAACTCTTCTTCCATTGCTTTCATCCAATTCTCATCCTTACTTGCTTCAATAAATGATTTCGGTTCAATTTGAGAAATTAGACATACCTCTTCAATAGCTAACCTTCTTCTATTCATCATGCCTTTCCTTTTGTCTCTAATGATCTGATCTTCAGAATGATTTAGTTTCACATACCTAGGAGTCTTTCAATTTTCTTGATTTACTGACTCTTTATGTTGTTCAATAGTGACTGTTTAATTTTTTGATGTTACCGGAGTCACCAGTTCAATGCTCTAAGTAGATTCTTGCACTACCAGTTCTGGTTTGATAAATTCATCTTATGGTCTATAGTCATATGATCTTATCCGATTATTTCCTAGCTCATCCACCTTGACATTTATGTTTTCCAATATTCTATCCATTCTTTTGTTATAACATCTATAAGCCTTTCTCTTTGTGGAATAACCCAAAAATATTCCTTCACCACTTCTACGATCAAACTTTCCTAATGCATCATCTCTTCTAATGTAGCATTTACTTCCAAAAATTTTGAAATATCTAACAATAGGAGTATGACCAAATCATAATTCATAAGGAGTCTTATCGGTATTACCTTTATGTGTACTATGTTGAAAGTGTATAAAGCGGTATTGATAGCTTCTCTCCAATAGATATCAAGCAGTTTATCTTCAGTCATCATTGTCCTTGCAGCACCCAATATGGTTGTGTTCTTTGTTTCCACTAATCCATTCTGATGTGGGGTTCTAGGTGCAGAAAATTGTCTTTTGATTCCATTCCTTTCATAAAAGTTATTGAACTCGCCAGATGTAAACTCACCACCTTGATCTAATCTTAAGCACTTTATCTTCAATCATGTCTCAGTCTCAACCATAGCTTTAAAGACTTTTAATTTCTCAAGAGCTTCTGATTTTTCTTTCAAAAATGCAACCCACGTCATTCTAGAATAATCATCAATAAGTAACATAAAGTACCTATCACCTTGAAAACTTTTAGTCCTTGCCGGTCCACACAGATCAGTATGAATAAGATCAAGAATTTCATTAAATTTATCATGTATGCTTCTGAAATAATTTCTAACTTGCTTACCCATTTGACATTCTCTACATACCAGATTATGAGGTTTAACAATCTTGGGAAAATGTCTGATAGCTTGTGTTGAACTGATCTTCACTATGAAATCAAAATTTACATGACACGTCCTCTTATGCCATAACCAGCTTTCATCAATCTAAGCAATCAAACAAGCTTTCTTACCAGAGTTCAAATGAAAGATGTTTCTTTTAGTCTGGGTTTCGAAAGCAATCTCCATCCTTGAATTACAAATTAAATCCTATATCCACCATCTGACCTACACTTAAAAGATAATGCTTTAATCATTCAACATAATAAACATTATCAGTATTAGTCTTACATATAATGATATTGTTCCTTTGCCTTTGATCCTCCATTCCTTCTTGTCACCAAATCTGACTACTCCGCCATCAAATTCTTGCAGTGTTAGAAATTTTCTCTTGTCACCGGTCATATGATGAGAGAAACCATTGTCTATAACCCATTCATCCTTCTCTTCAATTTTAGTAGCTAAAACCTTTTCTTCAGTATGAGTTGCTTCAATGACAGGTTCCGAAGAATCATCCTTGATAGCAATAAAGACCCAATCTTTACCGGAGCTTCCATTGTCAGATCCACTTACAGGTTCATCATCATCATTATCATCAGTAATACCAAAATCATCATCACCAGCATAGTAACATGATTTATCCTTATTCCTTCTAAATCTGGGTCTGCTCTGATATTTCGAATTAGGCTTATAATTCCTCACAAATATTTCATGATTCCTAGCAGCTCTTTCAGCACATCTAGAAGCAAAATGACCAATCTTATTGCATGAAAAATATTTAAAAGGGATTTTTCCTTCATAATTACTTTCAGTCAGTCCTTTAGAAATTCTTCTAGCAGTCAGGGCTTCTAATTCTTCAAGTTCTTTGTCTTCTCTTTCAATGTCTTTCAAATATTTAGCATGCATCTCCTTCCAATCTATCTTCTGCTTACCAGAAGCGGATGCTTTAAATGCAGTCTTTGTTTTAGTAGCACTCTGATCTCCACGTTCCTCAAGCTCAAAAGCAGTCAATTTTCCAAGAAATGTATCTCTGGTAACAGGGGTACTTGACATTGTCCAAAGCTCATTAATTGTAGTAGCCTTCATCTTGTAAGGCAGAGGTAGAACTCTCAGAATCTTTGACACAATCTCATCCTCACTAACTTATCCACCGCAACATTTGATTCCAATGACAATCTCATTTACTCTATCCATGAAAGAACTTATCTTCTCATCTCCTTCCATCTTCAAACTTTTTTATCTCACCCGGAAGCCTTCAAGTTCTGCAATCTTTATTGCTTGGTCGCCTTCATAAAAAGTTTCAAGCTTTATCCAGATCTTCTTTGCATTCTCCAACTCTATGACATTCAATAGCTTTTCATCAGATAGGGCGCTTAGCAATGCTTCTTTCACTCTCACATCATTTTCAGCTCTCTTTTGTTCATCAGTAGGTGTCGGTGTTCCATAATTAGGATCATGAGGTATATACCCTTTCTCCACTATCTCCCAAACTTCAGCTCCAAGACATCTCAGATGAATCTTCATTCGCTCATTCCATATTTTGTAATTTGTAACATCAAATTTGGGACTCTCCTTCTAGTAGGGATTGAATGTAGAGTTTGAAGTTGATGCCAATGCCATCAGATCTTCTCAAGCAGTTAAGCTTCTACAGAGAGGACCTTGCTTTGATACCAACTGTTAGACAATTCGGATACCGGGAGAAAAATGAGAGGGGGGGTGAATCAGTTTTCTACCAATATTAACAGTTAATACATATTATTATCTTTACACCGGAACACAAAGAAACCAACACAATTAAATATAAAGCATACAAGCACAGCATACATAGCACCAATATTTTTGACGTGGAAAACCCAATCAAGGGAAAAACTACGATGGGAAACCCTACCCACAATCTGGATAATACTTCTACGGCAGTATGTGAAATAATTAAAATGGGGATTACACTTGCAATCAATCCAACCACATAGATCTCACTACTCATCACAGAAGAGAATTCCCATTGACTTACAAAACATCGGACTACAATCCAAAGAAAAATAAATTGTGAGAGTAGCATCCACTAATGCTTGATACAGTTCTGGTTAAGCATAGATGTCTGGCCTACAACACCAAATCCTTCACAAACCTTCACTGAATGATCTAACCTTGTTCACACATAAATCTCTTTCTGATAATGAAGACATAACCATCAATTCCCATACCATACCCAATTACATGAATAAGTCACCTATAAATACAGATCATCAACCTTATTGATAATGTCGGCTAAACCCTAAACCCATAATTACAAAAATTACATCACATAATACCATCGGACTAATATTATGATTTACAATACATAGCATGGACCTAATTCAAATTCTTAAACAATTACATCCACCTGAAATTTCGCTGACCAAAATCCAACATGTTTCACCAGTCGATAGAAACCCTCAGTGCAATAACACAGAAAGTCTAATTGGATTCAAATAGGACCATCATAACAGCATGCCATCCAATGCAAATCCACCAAACAATTAGGACACGATCAAGAAGAACGTTCAGCATGATATAAACTATTTCCATAAGCCAGATCAAAATCATCTAACCAAATCATCAAATATTGCTAACCGGTACCAAGAAATATCAACCGAGAATGAAAGCGATAGCTTCCACAGCACCAAAACATGAACCAACAAAATATGGAAAGCATATAACCATCCTGAATAAGCATCAAAAACAAAATCCAAGGATTTGATCATACCTGATTAGAATCGTAGCCAAAACCAAGATAAACACCAAGTCTAATTGGGATAGGTCCAATCGGGATAGCAAAACCATATCTAACTGGGATACAGTGTTGACATCAATGACAACACTTAACCAAATACAGTATATTGCCAACAATTTAAGGACCCATTCCACCTATACAAAAAGCCTTCATAACACTCAAAATAAATGGATTGAAAAGATAACCTATGTGTGGCACTAAAACCACTTATACTTATTCATCTTCTATTGCTCCCTTGATTTTTGTATTAAAAGCATTGGGAGAATAGCCTATGAGATCAAACATAACTGCTTGATCCTCTATATGTAGGGGAACACTCAATGTACTAATGATCTTAGGAAGAAAAAAATAGCACAAATGATTGGCTTTCTTGAAACTTTATTGCATCAAAGTTAGCATCTACATTTGTATTTGCAATATTGTTGCCATTCATGATTTGATTGTACTCTTAACTACTCATAACTCATCTTAACTACTTACTTATTTTAGATCATAAGATGTTTAGTCCTAATACAAATTAATTATCATCAAGATTATATATTGATTGTTATCTCATCAGTGCAATATTTAGCATATTTTCATATCTCCCTAAACTTGAACTACCAACAATATGCCTAAATGCAAATTAGTTCATATGTCTCCCTTGAGAGGAAGGAGGAAAATTATGTACATGCAATATCAAACTCTAATTACTTGCTAAATCAACTAGCAATGTACTCCAATCCCTCCTAATATTGTGTTCAATGGCTTCCATTATCACAAAAATTATGTTCACATTTATTTTTAACATTTAATTGATTATAAGTTACACTCATTACAAAAACCTATGAATATAAATACCTATCAATATGTCCATTACACATTAAGTTTGACTACATGTATATTCAAATAGCTTGAATATATTTGATTTATATATAATTGAGCTTACAAGACAATATATAATTGTATATATTTTTTTTATCTTATTGTTTTATTAGTTCCATAGGTTTGCCTTTGACTATTTTCCTTTTATGACAATGCAAAATGCTTGCATATATCTTGTGTCCAATTTTAATGGTTACTTAGACCATAAGTGTTGGCTTAATTTCTTATGAGTTACTAGTTAGTCATCATTAAGTACAATAAAGAATTAAACACAATATGAATCCGCATGGAAGTGCAAGGTCAAAACAACCTTAATTAATCATGTGTAATTTATAATAAATAACTAGGAAAATAACTTGATGTATGCTTTGAATGTAAAACGAATGAGTTTTTTGTTTTATTTATAAACACAATGGATATTAAGTGATCTCCCTTTGCAACAAGGTTATTGACAATTGACTCCACAACTAATGCTTGAGTCTATCACATTGTTTTTAATTTTATTTTTTGTTTGGCATTTAGTTGCTTATAGTTCATATAATAGATGGCTTCATGTCACATGTGGGGTGAAACAAGTAATAAACCCCAAACAAATTGTGTTCCATCCTCAACATCATTGATCTTCCTTTGTTTATACTACGTTATCTAATCTCATCATAAATTAACAATGCAATGGCAAACTAGCAAGTTAACACATCGTTTTCACCTTTTATAGTATCCATGTGTCCAAGTTTATTAGACTTAAGAGGCTCCTAGTATATTTATGTATGCATGCACATAAGATATTATGTGAGCAGTTGGGACTAAATATGACAATTGGGAGTAAAAATGTGTCATATTGTTAGTGGTTGCAACAAAATGGCTAAACAAGCCACACAAATCTTCACCCTCATCATTTTGTCATTATCCATTATATCTTTGCCAATTTATCTATCTAATTTTGTCCTATTTTAATTATCAAGCTTTAAATTAAAGTACACAAACACCTAGTCAATTCTATTTTGATTGTTTTGTTAATATTGTATTAATCGAGCTTATAGATACTTATGAGGATTTTCAAGAGTAAAAGTGTAATGCCTCTTGTATTTGTATTATGTTAGTCTTGTTTTGAACTTAAGTTTGCTAACTAATACTTCATTATTTTGAATCAAGGTGCACTCAAAATATTATGTATTAGTGACAAGATCATAGCATATATTTTGAGATATTTGTGTTATCATTATGTTCATGCTTGGATAGTATCCTTACTCATTTCAATTTGTTTATATTTATATGAATGTGTGTAATGTGAATCATGTTGTGTATAGACATTTTAATGTTAGTATGACATTCTAGATGCATCAATTTATCTATTGTACAATGTTTAACTCCATTGGGTGACTATGTTAATCTTATGATATTATATACATGGTGCAAGTATACTTGACATGTGCATTGAGTGTGAAATCATAGGGTGTTTCTCCACTTGACCATGCATGTTTGAGTTATTTGTGGTGGTGGTTAATTTCAAAGATGTCAAATTGGACCTTTCTGATGCAGGAGCATCCCTGGTCGATGAGCAATCTTGCATCAACCAAAAATGTTTCCTTTCAGTTTTGTTCCTGTTTAGTTCTTTGTGCAGTTTTATGTGTTCTTACCCGTTGGTACCAGTAGTTGCTTGTCCTTCATGGCAGATATTATTTAAACGGTTTCATGTGCTTGATTCCAGATTTTTAGTTCATTTGGGTTCTTTTCCGGTCAGTTATCGCTTCTAGTTGATTTTTTTGGGGTTTCAGGACAGTTCTTGTGCTTATCGGTTGGTTTTCCTTCATTACCGGCGTGATTCTTGGTGTGTGGATCCATCTTGGGTCTTGTCTGATGTTCCTTGGCATGTGGCCAACCTTCCTACTAAACCGCATCACTTGGTTGTTATTTACTGGAAAAATTTATTTAATTCTTAGGGTCGACCTAATTACACATTTCATTTTCCTACATTGGTGAATGTAATCTTATGACGCCAACCCGGATGTGTTCCAGTAGGTATAAATATTTAATTATGTATTCATTTAGAGGGGCAGAGGAAGTATGGATTGAGATTCGTATTTGTGACCCGGTTGATTCTTAGAGTCTCGGTTGGATTGTATCTGGCTTGAAGCCTGCATGTAACTAGTTAACTACTAGATGTTCTTTGATGATAATATGATGATTGTCGGATGATTTCTGAATGATTGCCAAAACTTCTAAGGCTTTAATATGATCTTTTTATGTGAATTTGTTACGTTTTCTTGTTGCTTTCATTGTGTCTCTCTTGCTGCATAAGTCGGTTGACTCTTTTTAGGGTTTTTACCGGTTATGGCCGCATCAAGTGGTATCAGAGTTGGTTATGGACTGGATAGTGGAAGAAGTGTTTACAAACATTGAGGAATTCCTTTGGGTGGATAGATCGTCAATTAGAGGCAGGTTGCACATGTGTTCAATAGATCGTCGAGGGGAGGCAATTGATACTGGTAGTTAGATCACCAAGTTGAGGCAGTTCACCGGAGTGGAAGAAGAGATGTCGCCGATGAGTACAAACCCCCGGAGGGTAGAGAAGATGATGGAAGACTTCAAGAATGAAGTGAGGAATGAAATCCAAAACGCTTTGGCTAGTTTGCGAAGAAACCCTGATTTTGAGGATGAATATGAGGAAGTCAGTGAAGATCTTGAGGAAGTTGAAGGATCGGAAGATGAAAGAAAGGAAAGATTCCTAAGAGCAGTGGCGCAAGCGAGTAAAGTTCATAAAGTTGAGATTTCCAACTTTTTCGGAACACTGAACCCAGAGAATCTGATCGATTGGATCGGAGAGTTGGAGGACTACTTTGAGTTTGAGGATGTTAAGGACCCACAGAGAGTCTGGTTGGCATAGACCAAGTTGAAAGGGCATGTTCCCTTGTGGTGGAAAGAAATTCAAAAAGACAAAGTGGAGAAGGGTGAATTGAAGATCACCCAGTGGATACAGATGGTTGCAAGATTGAAGGCCAAGTTCATACCGAGAGACTATGAATTAGAACTATTCAAGAAGTTGCAGAACCTATAACAGAGAAACATGACTGTGAAGAAATATACCGAGGAATTATACAAGGTGGTGATCAGATCTGGACATAGAGAAGGTGGTGAGGTACATCAATGGACTTGCTTTTAACATTCAAGATAAGATGAGTATGTTGAAGGTTTCCACAGTTGAAGAAGCTTACCAGTATGCTTTGAAGGCTGAGGAGAAGGTAAGAAGAAGACAACCAAATAAGGGAAAGTATAAATTCAAGATGAGTGATAGCATGAAGAAATTGATTGAAGAAGAGGAGTCAAAACCTAAGTGGAGTAAAGAATCAAAATAGAAGACACCAAGGAAAGGTACTAGCAATACCGGTAGAGAATTTATTGGCAAATGTTTCAAGTGTGGAGAAACCAAACATGGAGCCTATGAATGTAAGCAAGGAATGGCAAGAAGTTGTGTGGAAAGAGAAGAACCAGATGGTACCGAATTTGATTGTGCACCAGAGCAAGGAGAATCCCTTATGTTCGGAAGAAAGGATACCAAATCTACTTAGAGGAAGAGTCTTTTCTGGACTATGTGCAAATCAGGTGGTAAGTGTCGCAAGGTCATTGTAGATAGTGGAAGTACTAATAATTTAATATTTGAGGAGATGGTTGTGAAGCTTGGGTTGAAGAGGCTTAAGAATCCTTGTCCTTATGAGGTGAGTTGGTTACAAGATGATCTAAAGATAGAGATAAAGGAGCAGTGTTTGGTGAGCTTCAATATTGGGCCTTTCAGAGATGAAGTTTTATGTGATGTTGTGTCTATGAGTGTTGTATACACATAAAAAATGGCTATGAGCAATTAAATAAATATTATATATTTATTTAATATTATTCTTCTATTAAATAGTTAATTTGAAAAGATTAATTTATTTAATTCATTTTCGTGTCTTTATATTAATTAATTTAATTGAAATATTTTATTAATTAATTCATCTATTCTATTCCTCTAATTAATTAAATATCTAATATTTAATTATCTCCTTCAATCAATTAAATATCTAATATTTAATGGTTATTCTCCTATCCTCTAGTCTCAAATATTAAATGATTTCTTAAATTATTTAATTTCATTTCCAACTCACCTTCCATCTCCACTTCATCTTCCATTTGCCAACTCATCCATCATGTGGCTAAGGAAATTAATATTTCTTAAATATTAATTCATCATTTATCTCCAACCTCCAAATTTAATGAAATATTGTGTACATACACATATTTCATAACCTCCTTCTATATTCTCTCCAACACCCTTACATCTTAGGAAGGACTTGAGTCCAATTGTCCTCTCATGCCTAAATTTTCTCCAACCATCCCTAGATTCCCTCAGTCAGCAAACCAGTCAAGGTGAGATGAGTGACACTTGTCTTCTCCTTCCCCCTTTCTCTCAACCTTCACCTTTGCTCACAACCATCCAAATCTGTAGATCTGATCATGACCATTGATCCAAGCCACATCATCTTATCCTCTCAAAGTCTATAAAATCAAGAGTTTTAGTTGAGAGAGAGTTAGACTTCAAGTGAATTTGCAAGCTAATCATTTGTGAAAACTTATGCATCTGTGAGTTTTAATCTTGAAGCAATTAGCATTTTAGCATAATCATTTTAGCATAGACATTTAGCATTGCATATCATAGGATTAGTGAACTATCAGTTATCAGTCCATTCTTCATATGCCATCTTGGAAGCTATCAATGCTTGTTTGAGAGTACACCATCTGCAACCAGGAACAGTGGAGTTAGGACACAATGAGACGTAAACCATGAAGGTAATAAGAGTATTTTTATTTTATATGTATTTCATGTAGTTTCATTGGTTGAGGTTGGATTTCCTGTAGCTTTTCTTTTGTATTTTGTGAAACTAACTTGTTGCAGGTAGCATTCTGAGGATGAAATTCAAGTCAACACATTTTGGTGCCCACTATGGGGCTACAGGACCTCGCATATACTTTTAATATTCTTGAAAAAGAAAATTTAACGCATTTGTAATGCAGATTCACGCATGTGTGAATTCTGACAGTGCTTTTGTTTGATAGGTTAGCGCATATGTCCTTCAGGTTAGCGCATCTGTCATGTAGGTTAGCATTTTTGTTCCAGAATCCACGTATTTAATCTTCAAGTTAGCGCTTTTGTCCTTTAGGTTAGCGTTTTTGTCCTATAGCTTAGCGCATTTGTCAGTTCGGTTAACACTTTTGTTAGAAAATTCTCGCTTCTTAGTCCACAGAGTAGCGCTTTTGTAGTACAGGTTAGCGCTTTTGCTCTAAACATTAGCGCTTTTGAGGTGAAAGATAGCGCATTTTTTAAGACAACGCTTTTATTTGTAACTAACAGAATTTCCTTGCAGGTCCAAATGTCCCAGAGCTTAAATTTTTCAAACTACTGACATGCATGTGCAGGATTGTATTTAAAGCAAATTTTATTTATTTCCTCACCTAGTTAATTAAGAGCTCTATTTTGGAAAGTAACACATCATGTCTTGCTCATTTAGTTTAACTAAGGGGATAAATTGATAGCATGCAACTTGCATTTTGAGTGACTTCTTTAAAGTAGTTGCACATAGACTTTAAAAGGTTAAAATAAACTTGTGTTTTTCGTGCTTGATGAAGTAGTAGGTAAGTATTCTCTCACCATCATACGGTCATCAGAAAACCAGACCTACTTTCTTTTATTTATAAGCTTTAGAGGGCCTTCCTTCCCGAGCTGCCTTGAGGGGGCCAGTGAGAGGGGAATGACCTAAAGTGGAAATGGGTTACTACCGAGTCCTTCCTATCCACTCTAAATAAATCGTGTTTGTGACAAAATTCCCAAATAACATGTGAATATAAGTTCATACCGACACTATGTTCCCCATAAACCCTATGGAGCGTAACCTCTATAGGCTGGGACCCTTCTGTATTTACAGAGCTAAAAGTGTCGCATGTATGGCCACATGATTGGAAGCCTTTACTAAAAACCACTTGTACTAGTTGCCAAAATCCTTCTAGTTGTTGGCGCAGGAGGTCGAACCTCTGAAGCGGCTCACACACATACGGTTCTTAGTAGAGATATAAAGTTTGCCATGGGGAGTTTTCATGGACACCGATGCTTGGCTACCTCGGAGAAGTGAGTGTTGAGGGTGGAACCAGTGGGGTTAAGCATCTAAATACCTGCTTTGAATAGCGTAGCCTTGAGGGAAACCCCATGTGATATTCAACAATTATTGTCTCAGCCTACCATAAGATTTGTACTTGCTTATGCATTTTTTTTCTTAAAACATTGTGTCTTCTATGTCTGTAACGTATTCCAAATGGTCAAAAATTGAAGAAAATCATTATCTACGAGTGAGCGAAAATCCAACCAATTACCAAAAAAATTGATCAAAAGGGTAGTACAAAGGCTTTCCAACATTTGAACACCAAATCAAACTAAAGTGTCAAAACATCAATATCAAAACACTTCTTGAGTAGATTTGTCTCTAAACCATCACACATTTTCAAACTAGTTCAACAATTGGGTCACTAATCCAACAGGCTATTCCCGAAAGGTTTCTATAATCATAAACATTCAACAAGCTATTGATTCAAACATCTTAAGTGCAAAAGATCAACATCATTGTCAAGTCTCTCATCGGGATAATCAAATCCTCTATCATGAAGCTTGATCAATTTATCCTATGTTCCTAATCTTGGATATATCTTTCCTATTTTGAACCTAAGCTATATCAAAATCAGAATTACACCAACATTGGAATCAAACAAACTTGTAAATTGTCAAATGCTTATATGACTTTTAAATATTGCCTTAAGAAAATAAAACCCAGTTACAAAGCTACTTAGAAAAGAATAAGATTCTTGTATATCAATCGCAAGGTTTTATTAAAACATAGGAGATTTCTACACCATTTTCGTCAGTACTTAAGTGGCTGCGGTAAAGAGTTTGACAGAGAAATTTTGCAAAGATGTGCTTTTCAACAAAGAGACGCTTTATCACAACAAACAAACAATAGCCATAAAATCAACAAAGAATATCTTCCTAAACCAATAATCACCTATTGACTTTGTCCTTTGGAAGTTACAAATAATTCAAAATAATCACATGCGAGTTTGGACTAGAGCTCAATACGAACAACTTAGAAAACAACAAAAAAAAATGGAGGAAAAAGATAATCCTGTATTTCAAACTTTTGGGTATATCGTTGTTGATGAAGAAGCAGTCAATAGCACCATTAGAGACCTTGAGAAAGATTTCAAATTTGATAGGCTAATGGAAAAATTGTTGGCAAAACAAAAAGAGAAATATCTCTTGATGTTGGCAAAATCTGGAGCTAAATTGCCACAAGATTTTAACATAGAAAGCTTAAAACAAGATGTGGAGACAATAACACCCAAAACACAGATGATTCAAACAAAGAAGATCTAAAAAAAGAAGGTCATGAAGAGACGAGAAAAGAACATGATGATACAAGAAAAGAGCGTAGTGATAAAAGAACTTACGAAGAAATAAAGAGAAATTATATGGATAATCTGTTGTTAAACCTTACTCAACAAAAGTAAACTCTACAAAAATAGATACAAGATATGCAAAATGGAACAAGCTCCAAGAAGTATTCAATGGAAGATATATGCCCATATCCTTTCGATAAAAATTTGAATATGGTACCATTTCCACAACATTGCAAGATCCCTAAATATGACAAATACGATGGAAAATCCGATCCTCGGGATCACATTAGGGAGTTTTGTACCATGAGTATGGAATTTGCCCACGATGAAACTTACCTGATGCATCTTTTTCCTAGGAGTTTAAATGGACAATCAATGGAGTGGTTTTCAAGATTACCATCTGGAATCAAATCTTTTTAAGAACTCGTGAATAGATTTAATTCACAATACTCCTACAATATAAGGAATGAGATAACAATGTTGGATTTATGCAATGTTAAACAAAAGAATGGTGAATCTTTTATGGTCTTCTTACAACGATGGAAATGCATGTTTAATAGGTATCCAAGATATGTGCCTGATCAAGAAAAAATGGACATATTCATTGATAATCTTATCAGTGAAATGAGTTATCGACTAAGAATGCAATGTCCTCCCTCCTTTGCCAAGATGATTGAGAATGGTCTGAAAATAGAGAACGCGATGGTAAAGGAGATCTAAAACTTTACAATAATTCCTACAACAACAAACTCAAGTTCTAGTCAAAGAATAGGAATGTCAACAATGGAGGAAATGACGATAATAGTGCTACAAAACAACAACAACCAATTTTTAATCTATCAAGTCAAATCCCAAGCAATAACAATCAAGAAAAAAATAAAACCAAGTCCTTCTTCTCCAATCCTCGGAGGAAATTCACAAATATTGGAGAACCATTGGAATCAGCTTTAAAAACTCTTATTGCCATCAAATTGATTGTTTTACCAAAAGCAAGAAGCTATGAACCACCAGTCAAGCCAAATTGGTGGAATGACAATCATTTTTGAAATTACCATTGGAATAAAGGACACCAAGCAAATGATTGTCAAAGATTGAAAAACCTTATCCAAGATCTAATCAATAATGGAACTATCATAGTGGATAGCCACAAGACAAATGAATCACACCTAGCTTTCAAAACTCCGCTTCCGAATTATGACAAAGGTGAACCATCCCAATTAAAATATGACAAAAGAAAAGCCAAAGTGAACTACACTTATCCATATGATGATGTGGTAAATTTTATCATCATTAAAGATAATCCACCTTCAGAGCCAATCAATGTTATTACGAGAAGCAAAGAAAAGGTTACCTTTCCATGTATCCCAACATCCACTTCACAACAATACAATTTAGTAGAGCAATTACAAATAATACCCGCTCAAATATCAATTCTGGAACTTCTCAAAGTTTCACCTATGCATAAGGAAATTTTGGAAAAAGCTTTAGTGGAAACAACAGTGTCAAAAGACTTGGATATAGATCAGTTCCAAAACATGGTGGGACACCTTATAGCCCCTCATTGCTTATCATTTTCTGAAAATGATGACGCATCCTTACAACATCCTCACAATGCTCCTTTACATGTTAAAGTCACCATTAATAAAACACATGTCAAACACGTCCTCATAGATGGTGGAGACGGCTTAAACATTTGTGCATTGAGTTTGATAAAAGCTTTGGGATATTCAGAAAATGTAGTGGATCCAAAGAAGAAAATAACCATTAAGGCTTATGATGAGGAAGAACGTTCTTCTAAAGGAACTGTGGTGTTACCAATCAAAATAGGACCTGTGGAAAGGAATACATTGTGTGAGGTTTTAGATTTGGACCCCTCTTACAACATTCTTCTGGGAAGGCCATGGATTCACAATATGCAAGTAGTTCCTTCTACGTATCATCAATGTGTAAAATTTCCTCATCAAGGACAAGAGATCACTATAATTGCAAATTCTAGTCAATATTGCAATAATTTGAAGCCAACACAAGATACAAGAGTTCCACATAATAGAGAATCAGTATATCCTACCAAAGAAATTCAAGAAAAGTTATGGGAAACCTTTGAGAAAAAGCTCAAATTAAATGATGAAGGAATGGGAAATTATTTTTTGTATAATTTTCCACTTTCCCCTAAGTCGTATGGAAAGCCTACAAATATCCAATCAAAGACCTCAGAGAGATCAAAAGATATATTTAATGGAACATTTGTTAGAGCTGGAACTCTTGATGAAGAAACCGAAGACAAAGACATTCTTGGTTGGTTGTATAAGGATGAAAATGAAACTATAGAAACAACTGCAGAAGTTAATATTCCCATAAAACAATATGGCAAAGGTTATGAAATCACGCAAAAAATGGGATATGAAGGAAAAGGACCAATTGGTAAATGACATCAAGGTATTTCAGAACCAATTCGTCCCCACTCACAATCTAAAGAAGATAAGTCAGGACTTGGATATCTAAAGTCAAATCAAAAGCACCATAATTATCAACATTCAAAGTGGAGAAAGAAATCAGTCTCTAAAGAAGAAAATTGGCAAGAAAAGCTACATCAAGCAAAAAAAATAGTAACCAATGAACAGAAGAAACAAGAAGAACATGAAAAGAAAGAAGAAGAGATTACCATCAAAGGAAAAGAAGAATCTTGTCAACAAGTTCAAGAAATACAAGTAAATGCAGAATCTGAACAAGATATTCCTGAAGCAATAAAAATAGAGATGGCAGAAATCAAGGAACTTTTTGCACCATGTAACATTCCTGTATGGTATAGTGGGGTAGTCCTAGACCATGATTCAGAGACAGATTCAAACGAGTATGAATGGGATCCAGATATCTTATCTAGTACATCAAGTAAAGAAAACAATAAAGAACAAACAGCTATTACAAAGAAAGACTTGTCTATTACAAAACAAAAGATGGAGTTAGAAAGAAGACAAGAAGAACTCAGAATTCAGAGAAAAGAGACATATACAAAACAAAAAAGGAAAGGGAATGGCAAAGACAAATAAGTAACGCCACAAGAAGTACAAACAGAGATAGATCAAGCATTTGGAAATATCATATTTTTATCAGATAAGGAACAAGATATATCAAGATGTGATAGAACCATAGAAGAATTAAGAAATAGTCAAGTAGGATTGACTATTAGTCAAGAAGAAGTTGAGTTTGAAAGGAGACAAAATCTAGCAAAAGAATTATCTTTATCATGTACACAAGTATGTCCACTTCAAAATGCAAATGAAGTCAATGAAAATAATCAAGAAGCAATTTGCAGTATTAAAGACATGTGTGTTGATATAATCCATTCATTTAAGGGACAAATGTCAGTTGAAGAACCATTTGAGTGAGCTACAAAATACTAATATTGACTTTGTTAGAACTAGTTGGAAGACACTTGGGAGAGACAATTCTCAAAATCATTTGATCTATGACATTACCTTCTCTTTGCCAAATTATGATCATTATGTCATGAACTTTGCAACACCTAACGATGACAATGATTATGACTTACCCCTTCTTCATCCTGAACTAATTGATTGGGATAATTTAGAAAACCCTGAATTAGATGTCTTTTCTAATGATCATGACTTAGTTGTGTACCTTAATGTTGTCGAACCCATAACACATAAGATATCTTCCATTGTAGAATCAAGTAACGTTTCTCATAGGTGGGAGAATGCCAAACTTTCCAGTCGCAAAATTGAAATAAAACAAGGAAAGAGACCTACTATTGAAAACCATTTCATAGCAACACTACATCAATCAAAAGGGAAAATAAAGGACGTATCTGATGGTGAAAACCTCTTTGAAGTGCCAGAAGATGGAAAGTTTGACATTCTTCCTGCATATTTTTAGGAGAGATATGCTATCCTAATAGAACCAACAGAAGCAGTAAACATTGGTATATCAAAGGACCCTAAGATACTTCATTATGATGCATCATTATCAGATAAAGAGAGGAAAGAATACATGGAATTATTTAAACAAAGACAATTAAATTTTGTTGGGTCCTATACAGACATGTCAGGACTTAATCCAGATCTTATCATGCATCATCTTAATATGGATTTAAAAGCAAAACCAGTTAAGCAAAAGCTAAGAAACATGCATCCACACATTGCTCTTCTTGTAAAAATCGAGCTCAAGAAACTATTAGATGTGGGTTTTATAAGACCTGTTGCTTATCCAAAATGGGTTTCAAGTATTGTACCAATGTCAAAGCCAAATAAAAGCATAAGAGTCTGTACATATTTCAGAGATCTAAATAAAGCATGTACCAAAGATAATTTCCCGCTACCAAACATTGATATAATGGTGGACTTATCAACAAGACATGAGATGTTTTCATTAATAGATGGATTTTTTGGGATATAATCAAATAAGAATTGCACCTGAAGATCAAGAAAAGATAGCATTCACCTGTGCATGGGGAACGTATTGTTGGAATGTTATGCCATTTGGGCTTAAGAATGTAGGAGGGACTTATCAAAGGGCTATGACAACAATTTTCCATGACATGATGCATACATTTAT
Organism: Cryptomeria japonica; assembly: GCF_030272615.1. Taxonomy (NCBI): domain Eukaryota; kingdom Viridiplantae; phylum Streptophyta; class Pinopsida; order Cupressales; family Cupressaceae; genus Cryptomeria; species Cryptomeria japonica. The sequence continues at coordinate 568,520,969 of NC_081407.1, read as the reverse complement.
GGAATATTATGTAGATGATATACTTGCAAAATCTCATACAAGACAAGAACATTTGAATATCTTAAGCAAGATTTTTGGCAGGCTGGAAAGATATCAGTTGAGATTAAATCCAAAGAAATGTGCATTTGGAGTAACCTCTGGAAAAATTCTTGGGTACATTATATCAGCTTGTAGAATTGAAGTAGATCCTGAAAAGGTCAGAGCCATCATGGAAATGGAGTCACCTAGGAACATAAGTCAATTGAGATCTTTACTAGGAAGATTGCAATCAATTAGGAGATTCGTCTCTCAGTTAGCAGATAGATGTCGTCCATTCACCCATCTTCTACATAAGAATATTCCATTCAAATGGGATCAGAGATGTGAAGAATCTTTTTTGTAAATAAAAGAATATCTTATGAATCCTCTAGTACTAGTATCACCAACCAAAGGGAAAGCATTGTTGCTCTATATCTTAGCGACAAATGTATCATAAGAAGCTCTCCTAGCTCAACATGATGAAGAAGGAAAAGAAAGAGCAATGTATTATATCAGTAAAACACTTGTTGGCTATGAACTGAATTATTTCTCAATAGAAAAGACATGTCTAGTAGTTGTGTTTGCAACTCAGAAGCTGCGACATTATATGTTGATTCATTTTGTGAAACTAATAGCAAAGATAGATCCACTAAAGTATTTGTTGAGAAAGTCAACCTTGACGGGAAGACTAGCCAAATGGGTTATGATACTGAGTGAATTTGATATAGAGTATGTTGACCAAAAATCTATCAAGGGACAGGCCATTTCTGATCAATTGGTTGAAGCTCCTTTACAAAATACCATTGCACATTGAATTTCCTGATCCAGACATTCTGACAGTAAGTACAAAATTTTGGGAATTTTACTTTGATGGTTCTTATACACAATATGGATCAGGCACAGGAATATTTTTCATCACACCTCACGGACACACAATTCCAAAATCATATAGACTGCGGTTTCCATGCACAAACAATACTGCAGAATGTGATGCATTGGCTATTGGGCTCAAAATGGCTATTGAATGGAATGTCAAAGACATGTCTATGGTGATTCACAGCTTATCATCAACCAAATAAATGGTGATTATCAAACTAAGGATGATAAGATTATGCCATACAAACAGCTGGTAGAGGAGTTTAAAGAACACTTTAAAGAAATATCATTCACCCAGATTCCAAGAAATGAGAATAAAGCAGCAGATGCAATGGCTACAATAGCATCTCTCTTGCAAAATAAGGAGAATCAAAATTGTTGTGAATTTCTCGTGGAAGATATCTTAACCCCTACCATTCAATCCCAGCATATCTACCGAATTTTCCATATATCAGGAACCAGGCAATCCCTATATGGTCAAACTTATCAGTACTTCCTCTTGACCTATCTCACAATCAGAAAAGGAATTTTATCCATCAATCCTCTCGATATACTATTATTGTAGATATCCTATATAGGCGAGATCTAGATGGTACTTTATTGAGATGTCTTGAACAAGAAGAATCTGAGAAAGTTCTTAACAAAGTTCATGTAGGTATTTGTGGCACACACTCAAGTGGCTTAGCACTGGCTAAGAAACTTCTTCGTATGGGTTATTACTTTGGCCTGCACATATGCTAGGAAATGCAAACAATGTCAGATCCATGGAAATCTCATTCATGCACCAGCACAAGAATTATATCCTATGACAGGATCATGGTCATTTTCTCAATGGGGCCTTGATTTGGTAGGAAAGATAAATCCCTCATCTTCTAATGGACATAAGTTCATTCTGACTACTACTGAATATTTCACTAAATGGATTGAAGCAGTACCTCTAACAACAGTGACAAGAAAAAAAATATCATCATTCATTTTGAATTATATAATATGTCGCTATGGAGTTCCTATGACCATTATCACTGATAATGGAAGACCATTTAAGAATCAAGATGTGAAGGAGCTATGTGAACAATTTCATATCCAACATAGGTTTTCTACTCCATATTATCCACAGGGAAATGGTCAAGCTGAGGCATCAAACAAAACTATCTTGAAAATTTTAAAGAAAATAGTCAATAAAGCTGGAAAAGACTGGCACATTCAGCTAAATCCTGCTTTGTGGGCATACCGAACCAGCATCCACACTCCAACGGGGGCAACTCCATATTGTTTGGTCTATGGATCAAAAGCCATATTACCTATAAAAGTAGAGATACCTTCTCTACGAGTATCCTTGAAAGGTCTTATACCAGAAGAAGAACAATGAGTCTCTCGACTCCAAGAACTTGAACTGATTCAAGAATGTCACCAAAATGCAACAGATCATTTGAAAGTATATCAACAAAGAATGGCAAGAAGTTATAACCACAGAGTTAAGCCATGCATTTTTCAGATTGGAGATATTGTTCTAAGGGAGAATCCAAGAAATCAGCAAGACCGAGAAAAGAAGGGAAAATTTGAACCAAATTGGCTAAGACCTTTTGTCATAGTAGCAGCATATGGATCAGGAGCATACAAGTTATCTACACCTGAAGGTGATCGGTTTGATGAACCTATCAATTATATTCATCTAAAGAAATTATATGCTTGAGATATAAGGTCCTGGAAAAAATCAATAAAAAGCATATAAGGTCCTGAAGAAATCAGTAAAAAACAGAAAAAAAAAATTTAAAAAAAATTTAAAAAAAAAGAAAAGAGAAAAGAGAGAAAAATGCAATAAATTTAGATGGTGAAAACCTGGTAAACAGACGCTATCTAAAAAAATGAATTCCTCCATCTATGAGATCGATTTGCGCACCTATTTATTCCATCTTATCCACTTCTACTGCATCTATCGCCTCCATCATATCCTAGCTTATATGTTTCATCTTTTGCATCCATTGCTCTGAACCATTGACAGAAAATATGCAGCTTACCAGCAATTATCAATCTTTGACACTCTTGTCATAGTCACTTTCTTAGATCTTATCAGAATCAATCAATCTACATTCATATCTCGTCATAGTTTGGATCTTGATCAATTCATATATCCATAATAAAGTTTTGTTTCTGCTGGGGGCAAAATCCTAATTCCTTTTGCTAATGTGATCTTTTGAATCATTAAAAATCCAAAACATTCGGAAAAATTAGAAAAACCAAAAAACACATAGGGTTTTGAAACAGATAATGAGCAACAAAGCAACGAAGATCAAGGCGTCTTATAACAACTGAATTGGGAAACTCAAAAACCGAAGAATCAACCAGCAAGTAATAATAGATTATCAAAAAACATTCATCAAGATATTTATATCAGTTAATAACCATAAGAACATGTGAAGGACATACAAGATTCTGTGTTTTTATCTTGATTTTATTGCTAATCATGTACTCTATGCAACTCAAGGATGTCCATGACTAGAGAAGCTATGGTGGGGCATGATTATTTTTCTTTGATTGTTGTATGTGGTTTATCTCTTTTTAAGGTATGTACTTGTCTCAGGATATGATCGACAAAAGATCAAGGAGGACGTTCCAAGTCATGCATGAAAGGAGATAATCCTTGTTTGTTCTGCAAGCAATACTCAGGTCAACTTGATTCATTATATCAAGTTGCTTGTATTAACTTGCTATATCAAAATCCATGTAAGAAATACTCAGGTCATCTTGGATCATCATGTCAAGTTGCTTGTATTTTCTTACAACATTTTAAAGCTCAATGATGAAATCAAGCACTGTTACAAGGCAAGCATATGAAGAATGGTAGTATCATTTTTAGTTAGATCATTGTAGATTCGCTCATTATTCGTCTGTATTATAAGCATTCATTGTCAGTTGCATTATAAGCATCTCATTTCATTCATAGATCAACGATCATGAATAAAGATTGAGTATACTTGGACAAACAAAAAAAAACAAGTTGCGTTTGATCATTATAGGTGCATTCATTTTTTAATCATCATCCATTTCATTTAGTCGCATTTTAATCATTGCATTAGTTTGCATTCAATTAAGTGCATTTCATTAATCATGTAGTGTATCATCATTATTATTTGCATTTATCATTAAAAGTTCATTAAAGATCATTTAGTTGCATCTTTGCACTTAGATTCATAATCATTATAAGCATTACATATAAAAATAAAAAGCATATCATATAGATCATTTGCATTTTCACATCATTTTCAATTGCATCCATGTGCATTGTTGGAACCCTAAATTTTGCAATTTTTAGAATTCCAGATTCCAAGACAAGAAATGAGAAAAATTATATATATATATATATATTGAATAGGTACAAGTAATATGTTTTATATTTGTTGCACAATATGAAACCATAACATAAACACAATAATGGGCATAAAAAATGGATTGTGAAGCACCAAAGGGGGTATTTACATCATTTAAAGACCATTTATCCATTATATACCCATAAAATAGCCTTAAAATACCTCTAATATGCCTAAACAACTTGTAAAGTGACAATTAATTACATAAACTAAGGCAATTTCGGGATTTGGAATTATTTTTATTTAAAAGGGGGGTGTCTTTTCACCCAAAGGGGTATGAAAACCATTCAACCACATATATATGTGTGATGTAAAATGTAAAGAGGGGGAGAATAGAGAGACAAGAGGTGGAGGCAATTTTGTACTTTTAAACTTTTTATCAAAAATTACCAATTGCATTTTCTTTCTCATATGTCTTGGGAGTTAACATATTTTCAGAAGGCAGTTGCTTGTGATATTATCTAAAGGAGATAAGGTTATTTGTGTTCTTCCAGTGAAATTTTGTGTTTCATATTGTAGATTTGGATTAAAAAAGATTTACTTGTGAATTGTAATTGTTCCCTGTATTTCTTCCTTGGATGGTCTCTTAAAGTTGGGGTTAAATTCATTCAAGCGGTTTACAATATAGACATTGAAGTAGAGCTCATAAGAAACAGTAACTGACAGACTCGTCGAGAGGGGGTGGGTTTAAAAACTGTCTCATAAGTTTACACAATAAGTCTTGAAGAAATATAAGACTCTGTAGCCCAAATAAGAGGAAAGGCACTGATCATTTGTAAACAAACCCTTTAACCATCCCAATTACCCTTTACTTTTAAGCATTAGGATTAGTAGAGTAGATATAGTAAGGTAATTTAGCCAAAGTGTAACATATATACCTTTTTAAGATACATAGATCAATACACACATCTGAAATCAATCTGTTTGAGAAACTTATGCCACTCTGAGACTAGGAGATATCATATTAAGACACTAAATCTGCTCTAAAAAGCATTAGTTGAAGGAACAACTAGTGAGTAGGTATACCCGCCTAGGTCCTGCAGAGCCTAAAGTGAGAGAGTTAGTAACCAAATAGGTTCACTCTATAAGTTGGCCAAGTCAATTGGAGGGTTCGATCATAGGAGTTGGCATTTCCTTAGAACCTATCCAATCTATTGATTTTAGACCCAACAAATTGGCGACTCTGCTGGGTGAGAATCATTAAGACTCTGTTGTGGGAGAGAACTCGGAAAAAAGAAATAACTTATGTCCTCTATGAAAGAGGTGGTGACTCTGTAAAAAGGAAAATTAAATGAAAAAAATCAGTAGCATTCAGTATGTTTCAATATCCATATTTTTATGGAGAAGCATCTTCAGAAAAATATGCACAGTGGCAACCACAACCACAAAGAGGCAAGAATATTCCAAGAAGTTTTAAGCCATTGGATTTTGGTAACATCCCTGAGTATCCATATGCATTTCCTTGTGAGTTGAAGATCTGTATGCTGAGGTTCCATGGAGATGAAAGGGAATCACCAATTGGGCATCTAAAATCATTTTATTGGTTTATTAAGACCTTCAGAATCTACTCAGAAGAAATGATCATGAAATGGTTTGTGCTAACATTGGAAGATGTTGCAGAGCAGTCATTCAGCTTGTTACCCCCACAAAGTATCTCATCATGGGAAGAACTTGAGTGGTGGTTCATGGAAGAATTCTACGGTGTAATCGAGGACAACACTTCAGCCGCTAGCCCTTCAATTGGTTCTCCATACCAAAATCAAATTCAATCGGATTATGATTGTGGCAATGCAATCTACAACATAAGAAGAAAGGAAGGTGAATCTATAGAAAAACTGATTGGCAGAATAATGGTGACTTATTTCCAAATGCCTGATAATATACAACTTAATTCAGCTATACTGGAGGAATTGATCGTGAGAGAATTTGGGTCTGACAATTTGGAATCAGCATGTTCAATTCTTGAAGAATAGAATAAAAAACTACATGATTTGCGTGAGACGAGTAACATCAATATAAGAGATACAAATGAAGATGAATATATAGAAGAATCAGTTATCCATTTGGAAGTCCCATCTGATGAAGAAGCAATTGATGATGTTTGTGAGTACAAGTCAGAACCTGAAGAAATTGTTGATAACATTGATGAAGAATATTATACCAGTCATGAGGAAAGTGAATCCATACTTGAGTACCTTGATGATACAATTGATAAAGAAGAGGTATACAAATTTGAAAATGGCTTTCAAATATTTTCAAACCCCTTATGTGATGAAGTGAAAGAGGAAAATCATATTCCCTACTGCCATGGTATGTGTGAAAAGGATTTTCATGTATTCTCAAATCCTCTATATGATGAAGAAAAAAAAATTGCAAACAGTATGGACAATACAAACATGTGTGAAGACAACATGGGTAATAATATGACTAAGTCACGTGATAAAAGGACCACAAAAATAACAGAGTTACAAAAGGAACGTACATCACATAGAGATAAAATAAAAGGTGAAAAGAAGTACCAGTTAGATAATATGCAGCATTCCAATAAAATAGAGATGAAGAATATGCAGATGCCACAAGAAGCAAACTTTTGTAAAAGTATAAATACCATTTCCTATGGAATAGGGGATAATGGTAATCTAGGTGAAATAAAGAATCCTTATAAAATAAGGATGGATGATGCATCTTATGACAGGAATTGCCAATCAGGTGATATCACTAATTTCAAAGTTTTTATACTACTTCATGATGAGAATCAGATGTTTGATAGAGGAAAGAATTAGTGTTCAGTTTTTGGGGCTTGAGGCCACTAAAATAGTTCAATGAATAAGGCACATGGTCTGCTCTACCAGAGATCTGAATTCTTGCTATGCCCACAAGAGGCATGCATCCCTAGACAGAGCCACTGTTGGAACCCTAAATTTTGCAATTTTTAGAATTCCATATTCCAAGACAAGAAATGAGAAAAATTTTAAATATATATATATATATTGAATAGGTACAAGTAATATGTTTTATATTTGTTGCACAATATGAAACCATAACATAAACACAATAATGGGCATAAAAAATGGATTGTGAAGCACCAAAGGGGGTATTTACATCATTTAAAGACCATTTATCCATTATATACCCATAAAATAGCCTTAAAATACCTCTAATATGCCTAAACAACTTGTAAAGTGACAATTAATTACATAAACTAAGGCAATTTCGAGATTTGGAATTATTTTTATTTAAAAGGGCGGTGTCTTTTCACCCAAAGGGGTATGAAAACCATTCAACCACATATATATGTGTGATGTAAAATGTAAAGAGGGGGAGAATAGAGAGACAAGAGGTGGAGGCAATTTTGTACTTTTAAACTTTTTATCAAAAATTACCAGTTGCATTTTCTTTCTCATATGTCTTGAGAGTTAACATATTTTCAGAAGGCAGTTGCTTGTGATATTATCTAAAGGAGATAAGGTTATTTGTGTTCTTCCAGTGAAATTTTGTGTTTCATATTGTAGATTTGGATCAAAAAAGATTTACTTGTGAATTGTAATTGTTCCTTGTATTTCTTCCTTGGATGGTCTCTTAAAGTTGGGGTTAAATTCATTCAAGCGGTTTACAATATAGACATTGAAGTAGAGCTCATAAGAAATAGTAACTGATAGACTCGTCGAGAGGGGGTGGGTTTAAAAACTGTCTCATAAGTTTACACAATAAGTCCTGAAGAAATATAAGACTTTGTAGCCCAAATAAGAGGAAAGGCACTGATCATTTGTAAACAAACCCTTTAACCATCCCAATTACCCTTTACTTTTAAGCATTAGGATTAGTAGAGTAGGTATAGTAAGGTAATTTAGCCAAAGTGTAACATATATACCTTTGTAAGATACATAGATCAATACACACATCTGAAATCAATCTGTTTGAGAAACTTATGCCATTCTGAGACTAGGAGATATCAGATTAAGACACTAAATCTGCTCTAAAAAGCATTAGTTGAAGGAACAACTAGTGAGTAGGTATACCCGCCTAGGTCCTGCAGAGCCTAAAGTGAGAGAGTTAGTAACCAAATAGGTTCACTCTATCTGTTGATTTGAGACCCAACATGCATCAAAAATCAAATCAATCATTAAATTGCATTCCCATATAGATCATTGAATTTGCATCATTTACGTTAGTAATCATTTTCAATTACATCCATGTGCATCAAAAACAAATCAAACATTTATTTGCATTTTCATATAGATCATAATCATAAGGAAAAGAAAGAAAAAGATCATAACATCATCCATATAATCACTGCACCCATATAACATGCATATAGAACATCACCATATAGAATAATATGCATAATAAAAGATCATCATTACTGCATCCATAGAACATGCATATAGAACATCATCATATAGAATAGCATCCATAATAAAACATCATCATCACTACATCCATATAACATGCATATAGAACATCGTCATATAGAATAACATGCATAATAAAATATCATCATCATATAAGGTCCATGTCTGCATATAGACCATCATAAAAACAATAAAAGTCCAAGTAGACAATGATATCAGATCAAAAGTACAAATGCCTCATCAATACAAAGTCAAGTCAAGGTTGTCTTGTACCACTACCACCTGAATTTGTCCATCTTTGTGGTTGTGGATGAGAAGATCCTCCAGATGCCTGTCTTCCATGATCACCACTTCTCTGAGGAGGTCCCATGACTCCACCACTGCTAGTATCCATCAACATGGTGGTATGATGGCTACCTGCTCTCTGGCTCTCTGCGACTACCTCCTCATATAGTCGTCGCCAATGGGAAGTCTCCTTCCCGGCCCGAACTAGTGCTCTAACAGTATTAGCTGAGAGAGTGCCCGATCCAACCTGTTGGATATGATCAAGAAGGCCCTGAGTATCCTGTTGTCTCCTAACAGTTGTGTCTCTCTCTGTCATAAGTGTTTGTATCTATCCTCTAAGCTGATCTATCTATGCTTTGAGACTATCAATAGTCTCCTGCTCTGGCATATCGTGCTCTAGCACATCCTGCTCTAGTAAATCTTGTTGTGGCACATGAACCCCAATCCCTTCTCCCTGTCCACCTGTTGGAATCTCAGTCCGAGTAGCTCTTAGATCCCATCATCTAATAAGTGGAACATGATCCTCTGGATCCTCATCCTCTCCACCATGAGCTGCAATAACCCTAGGGTCTGGCTTTATCTGACCAAAATCAATGCCTCTCCCGCAACCCCCATCCAGTCCAGTCATCCTACCTCCTCCTGTCAATGGCAATCCTCTTGGTGATCTCATCCCTGCCCTGCCAGTATCCCTCCCAATCCGTCCACCATCTCTCCCACCCATAGGACACAGTCTCCCAATCCTTCCAACTCGTCCAAACGATCCTCCATGAACTCTCAATCGACCTCCCCTTCGTCCTGGTCTCCTACCACCACCCCCTCCATCCCCACCCTCATCTCCACCTCCCCCGACCTCCTGAGAATCTCTAAGATCTCATCTCCATGTCCATCTCCTGACACCTGGATCATCTGAATCTTCATCCTCATCTCCTGAGCTGGGAGGAGGATCTGCTGGATCAGTAATACGAGAAAATGGATGTGCTAGTATGTACTGAGCATAATCTGCAGTAACACCGGGATCAAGAATGTGTAATCTCATATCATAAGCCACTCTCGGAGTAGCAAGAAACTTTGCGTGAACAATCCCAAACGACAAAGAAGGTCCCCAATCTCGCCTATCTCTGTACCGCTGAGCATATATCGTGACACCAGTAGGCATAGGTTGATTGATATCGAACTATCTAAGAATGTGACTCATCAACTGTCTCTCAACAATGTAAGGAGTCTGACCAATAAGATATCTACTCTGCATAATAAATGCTAATGTTCGTGCATCATCCATCCACGACTCACAATCAACATAAGGTCTCCAAGTAACATTATCCAATGAATCAAGAACCCAACGCCAATACTCCATCTTACCCAGCTTATGCTGAGTAAGGATACCTCCATACAGATAAACATATGGTTGCCTCTCTCTGTGAACTCTATGATGGATAGGCCGAGTGATAGCAATGTGCTCCCAGCACCAGATTTGCAAAAGTGTACATCTTGTCGATAGACTAGCACTCTCATCATAAACAACCTGATGAAGATCATGATATAAATGAGCAAGCATACAAACACCCCACGCATATCAAGTTCAATTTTGCATCATGCTCTGAAGAATCTCACCCCAACCAACAGAAAAACCTCGAGATCTCCTATCTGGACAAATAAATCCCTCAATCAAACCTGCAAGAATCACAGGGAGAGTCTTGTAATACATAATCATATCCTCCCATCGGATATCTTCTCTCAAGCTTCTCTCATCGCCAAATATGGCTTTGCAAGCCTCTGTCCCTACACGATCCTGAAAATCATACTGAACTAGCTTGCCAGTTACTGGGATATGAAGAATCCTATACAAATCCTCAAGCGTCACACTAATCTCACCCATGGGCAGGTGGAAAGTGTTATGCTCGCTATGCCATCTCTCGGCTAATGCTGTCAACAATCCCCTATTATGCGTAATATCAGGCATGTATAACAAGTGACATAATCCACAGGCATCTATATGTCTCACCTCTGCTTGTGTAAGCTCTGGCACTAAGTGCCGCATCGCCGGGAATTTCTCCCGACACTAGAGAACATCAAGTTTCTCCTGTTTACCAAGAGAACTTGATCAATCATCACTCATCTATGTATCAAATCAAAGGGATCGCTAATTTATCATATCAATCTTTTCAAAATGAAGCAAATCAGGCTATCAAATCATTTTAAACCTATCAAACATGGTTTTCTATCAAATCACTGAGTTCAATCAAAACTCTACTATGCTCTTAAATCAGAAACTAAATCGGTTTCTTAGAGCTAATAGGGTTCTATCCAAACAAATCAAATTGATCTAACAATCACTAAGTTCAATCAAAACTCTGCTATGCTCGTAAATCAGAAATTAAATCGATTTCTTAGAGATGATCTATCAAAATAAATCAAATTGATCTATCAAACAACATCAATCAATCAAGTACCTATTCATCATAATTGTGCATCAGACATGCTTAAATCTAATCAACAAAGTGATTTTCGACTATGAAATCTATCAAAAATATTCATCTGGAGCATATGCGCTAACCTTTTTAACAAAAGCGCTATCCTATTGAACACAGGCGCTAACCAAAGCATATGCGCTATCATATTGAACATATGCACGAAACAAAGCAAATGCGCTAACTTTAGCTACAAAAGCGCAAACACACGATGCAAAAGCGCTAACCAAAACATATGCGCTAACATTCCCAACATATGCGCTACCAAAATGAGAACATGCACTAACATGAGCAAATGCGTTAAACCTAAATGCAAAAGCGCTAACCAAATATTGAAAATCGCAAAAAAAATTTAAAAAATCCAAAAGCGTGCCAAAAAAATGAAAAATTGTACAACAAGTTGAAAACAAAGCTCGGGATAAGATACATACTGAAAGCCCATACTCAGGAGGTCCCTGATATCGTCGAATGCGCTCAAATTGATGGTTCTCCACAGGAATCACCATTTCGCCACCTCACCAAGACAATTTTCTTCACAAACTGACAAGGATGAAAATGAAATTAAAATTAACCTTATATTTACTATTTGAAAGGGTAATTAATGTTTTTCAATGGGGCAATTTAATTTGTTTTTTACAAATGAATTTAATTGACAGAACTTTTCAATTATCATGAGATCAATTGTTCAAACCAAAATTTTCAACAATTTCACGATCAATCTCCCGAGGGGGCACACAATCAGGATTTTTTATCTTCATCAGGTGTACTGTCGAGACTTGATTTAATCTTTTAAACAATGTTGTTTTGACATCATTTCAAAGAGGGGCAAAATGTATACACATAAAAATGGCTATGAGCAATTAAATAATTATTTTATATTTATATAATATCATTCTTCTATTAAATAGCTAATTTGAAAAGATTAATTTATTTAATTCATTTTCGGGTCTTTCTATTAATTAATTTAATTGAAATATTTTATTAATTAATTCATCTATTTTATTCCTTTAATTAATTAAATATCTAATATTTAATTATCTCCTTCAATCAGTTAAATATCTAATATTTAATGGTTATTCTCCTATCCTATAGTCTCAAATATTAAATGATTTCTTAAATTATTTAATTTCATTTCCAACTCACCTTCCATCTCCACTTCATCTTCCATTTGCCAACTCATCCATCATGTGGCTAAGGAAATTAATATTTCTTAAATATTAATTCATCATTTATCTCCAACCTCCAAATTTAATGAAATATTGTGTACGTACACATATTTCATAACCTCCTTCTATATTCTCTCCAACATCCCTACATCTTAGGAAGGACTTGAGTCCACTTGTCCTCTCATGCCTAAATTTTCTCCAACCATCCCTAGATTCCCTCAGTCAGCAAACCAGTCAAGGTGAGATGAGTGACATTTATCTTCTCCTTCCACCTTTCTCTCAACCTTCACCTTTGCTCACAGCCATCTAAATTTGTAGATCTGATCATGACCGTTGATCCAGACTACGTCATCTTATCCTCTCAAAGTCTATAAAATCAAGAGTTTTAGTTGAGAGAGAGAGTTAGACTTCAAGTGAATTTGCAAGCTAATCATTTGTGAAAACTTATGCATCTGTGAGTTTTAATCTTGAAGCAATTAGCATTTTAGCATAGACATTTAGCATTGCATATCATAGGATTAGTGAACTATCAATTATCAGTCCATTCTTCATATGCCATCTTGGAAGCTATCAGTGTTTGTCTAAGAGTACACCATCTGCAACCAGGAGCAGTGGAGTTAGGACACAATGAGACATAAACCATGAAGGTAATAATAGTATTTTTATTTTATATTTTTAATGTAGTTTCATTGGTTGAGTTTGGATTTCCTGTAGCATTTCTTTTGTATTTTGTGAAACTAACTTGTTGCAGGTAGCATTACGAGGATGAAATTCAAGTCGACACAAGTGTTTGTCATGTCTTGTTGGGAAAACCTTTGCAGTATGATAGAGGAGCTATTTATGACTGTAGAAGAAACCTAGTTACTATTGAAAAGAATGGACAGAAGTTCACATTGATTTCTTTGAAGGAGAAAGAGAAGGAGGTGAAGAATCTGAGTCCTAAAACAAGTTGCAATATTGAGAAACCAGTGGCTGAGGTTATACCAGAAGGTTTGGTAGAACTGGTTGCAGAAGTTGTACCGTAAGTTTTGAAGAAAGATCTGATATAACCAGTTGCAAAGGTTATACCGAAGGATGACCTGAACTTGCAGAAGGATTTGACAGATGAGTCTGATGGATAGATGGAACCAGTTGACAGAGAACTTATGATGACAAACCGGATGAAGTCTTGTGGCAAATCCAAATTATCATTGCAGAAATAAAGACAATGTGCACATCTGAAGCAAAGGAAGAACAACAAACGGAGTCTGAGGTTAGAGAAGCCAGTTGAGGCACCGAAAGAGCTAAAATAAAGGTTGGTATATAAAGATGTTTGGATCAGAAATGAGCATGGGATCTTCATTCAAAATCCTTTTAGATGTTCATGAGTTGCCTCTCATGGAACATATTTTTTTATCTAGGTTTTCTGATGCAAGAGCATCCCCAGTCGATGAGAAATCTTGCATCAACCAAAAATATTTCCTTTCAGTTTTGTTCTTATTTAGTTCTTTGTGCATTTTTTTGTGTTCTGACTGGTTGGTACCGGTAGTTGCTTTTTCTACATGGAAAATCTTATTTTCGATTTCTAGACGATTTCATGTGCTTGATTCCATATTTTCAGTTAATTTGGGTTCTTTTTCGATCAATTATCGCTTTCGATTGACTGTTTATGGGTTCTAGGACAGTTCTTGTGCTTATCAGTTGGTTTTCCTTCATTACTGGCATGATTCTTGGTGGGTGGATCCTTCTTAGGTCTTGTCCGATGTTCTTTGGCGTGTGGCCGACCTTCCTGCTGAATCGCATCACTTGGTTGTTATTTTCCGGAAAGATTTATTTAATTCTTAGGGCCGACCTAATTACACGTTTCATTTTCCTGCATTGGTGAATGTAATCTTATGAGGCCGACCCGGATGTGTTCTGATGGGTATAAATATGTTATTATGTATTCATTTGGAGGGGCAGAGGAAGTATAATTGAGAATAAGGATTGAGATTTGCATGTTGTGACACGGTTGATTCTTAGAGTCCCGGTTGGATTGTATCTGGTTTGAAGCCTGCATGTAATCGGTTAACTACCACATCTTTTTGGATGATAATATGATGATTGTCGGACGATTGCCGAAAGTTATAAGGCTTTAATATGATTTGTTTATGTGAATTTTTTATGTTTTCTTGTTGCTTTCATTGTGTCTCTCTTGTTGCATAAGTCGGTTGATTCTTTTGAGGGTTTTTACCGGTTATGGTTGCATCACTTTCCCTTATTAATACCCAATCTCACTTAATTCAAGCATGAGTGAGTAATGTTTGACTCTCAAATTTGTCCCTATTATGAAATACCAATATTTGCATGAGTTAATTGATGATTTATTTTACTTGTAGATTGTAAATAGATTTCAATAAACTTAAAAGCATTTTATATCATCTATTGAATTATTTCCACGAATATTGCAAACAGGGGGGAAAGTAAGATAAAATTAATTATGATTGGAATATTTATTTAGATACGAATTCTTTTATTTGATTTAATATTATAACCAATTATGACATTAAAGTGGGGTTCACCCCATAGTGCAACGGTAGTTGCAAGGTTGTGTTGATACGGCATCCTGAGTTCGAGTCCATGCAAGTCTTCTCAATCGCCCAAGCTATGTACAAAAGATACAGATTGGTCAATGTACATGGATTCCCTATTGGCTTCGGTGGTCGCTGGCATTGGCAGGTCGGTCACTTGGTACGTGGATCACAAAGTGTAGTCAACGCATAAAGGGTGTTAATGCCTTGCCTTACTACAATCACAAGGTGGATCAAGCAAGGTTGGAGTGATAAGTGGATTTTATGGAGAGATAAGGTAGCCCAAGATTTGCAGATGGAGAGATAAGGAGGAATCACGATTGGTGGAGTGATAAAGGGTTCTTTCTCATGGTTGTGTAGGGATAAGGCGACCATGTGGAGAGATAAGGTGTGGGAGTTATAAGGAGATGTATGGAGTGGTAAGGAGAGAGCATGAAGAGATAAGGAGTAAGGAATATGGTTAACTCCGCAAGACTCGAATCTAGGAGTTAATACCTTGGAAATGTAACCACGGTGATGGGGTCCCCCAATGTGATCCCACTGATTCAAAAAGCTCCAGTCAAAAGTGTAAGAGACCCAATACCAATAAAAAAATTGTGACATTAAAGTAATGCTTTTTATTACTAATCAAAAAAAAATTATTAAAAAACCAAGAAAACAAGGGTGTTGACCCTATACAAAGACAAGCCAAAAAGGCTACATACAACTAGTCCAGAACAAACTTGTAACAAAGGCCAAAACAGCACATTAGTAGAGAAACTAGTAACCCACATCAAGGGTGGGTAAATGTTTCAGCAACAAAGCGGGGAAGAGTTTGGGAAGAAGAGGAAGGACGATCTTTCTTTCATCGACAAACAATAATCCATGCAAAACTATCATTTGGAACACCACCATGAAGGGGAGCAAAAGGAATCCGCTTAGTGAGACTGCTAGCACCGAGAGTAGGATGCTAACAAGGCGACAAATCCACCACCAAAGATTGAAGCAAAATAGGAGCAACAAGCGGAGAAGGGTCCATAGGTCCAAATGGGAACACACCAGTTGCACGAGGTGAAGAAATATTAAGTGTTTGTGTTTGCTTAATTTTACCTTAGAGGAATATTAACAAAATAGAAATTTCAAAATATGTCAAAAAATAGAATAAAGGAAAAAGGAACTTGAGCATTTTGCATAATTCATATTTGGAAAAGAAAATTCTCTCAAAACCCTCCCTTTTAAAATTTGAATTTCAAGAGACAAGGGAGACTTGGGAATTGGATTGATTTGGATTGCAAAAGAGTGTGATTCTATGTGTGATCTCCACTTCTTCAAGTTTACAAGAAATTTCTAGTTTTCATTGTTTTGTTGTGTTTTCATATTCAGGTAAATATTTCTTCTCTCCTTGTTTGGTTGTGTTCTTTCCAATTAGATGCCATGTTCACTCATAAGGGGTCACGGGAATTCCCCATTGGTTGCTCCAATTGGAAAAAAAATTATAACTAATTTTCTCCCAATCTATTTTGTGCCTTCACCATGCCCAAATTTTTCAAAAAGCCCAAAAATTGAAATTGATTTTATAAAGTAGTTGTTATGGATATTTAATGCTAAAATGAACTCTCTATTGTCAAAAGCTTTTAGAATGAAAAAATCATACATCTATACCTCCATTAATGGAGTTTGTGATAATTTTTTTGAGATAAAAGTTTTAAGATCGTATTTAAAAAAAAAATAGCCAAGTTTCATGCCTTGCTTTCCATGCCACTCAATTGTAAAGAGTGTGAAGAACCTAGGATGTAGGTGTTATAGAGTAGTGGGGGTGTGGTTTCCAACATTCGTCAGGCTCCAAAGTGGCCCAAGGATATGATATGCAGATGTTTCTTAACTAGGTGATAACTAAACTTTCATGGGCAATAAATTAACTAAGATACTAATTCTTACAACATCTCTTGAGTTCTTGTATAGGCTCAATATGAGAATAGAAGACATGTCTTCTTGAGGAGTGTAAGGACCATAGTAACACAGAGTTAATTTATCATTAATGCACATGTGATGATCACGATAACTGACATGCAAATATTAGATGAATTTTTAACATTCATGTGATTAACATGCAAATTATGATTAACATGCAACTAAAATATAACGTAGCAAAAATAAAGTTTATGTGCACATGATGAATAAGTAACATGCATATATCATAAATATCAACGATATCAAATTAAGTGTGTGAATGCGTGGTAGTAATCGTGTGTATGAAATTATTACGAGTTAAATTAACATGCAAATGTGTAATTAAATCAATTCAAAGGAAAATGGAATAAGATCATGCATGCATGCGGAAAAGAAAACTAAACTACAGAAAGTAAATCATGCATGTTAGTGGGTTAGTATGTTAGTAGTTTTTTTCTCTTTCTTTTGTTAGTTACATTGCATGGTGACTTTCTATCGCATTACATCATTTGACCTTGTTTTAGGGATATGTCTGATAAATTATTTTTATCTGAAATCTTTGGTTCACTGATTCTCTATCGCCGGATGTATTGCCTTTATTGCACTGGACAAAATTCCACCTGCAAACCGATGACGGACATATGACCCAAGCATTTTATCCACCCAACTAAACGAAGCATAAGCTTCCCAGTTGTCCATAAGCTCTCGTCCCTCACGACGGAGCTCCCTAGCAAGCTGGTACCAACTGGCAGGAATGGAACCATATGCATTCATGTAAAACTAACAACCACCATGTTGAACTTTGTTGGCATTGTGTTGTCATAGATGTCAACCGATATAGGAGATTGATGAGCAGTGTTGTCATTGATGCATATCAGAAATGGTGTCATTGATGTCAACTAGCATAGCACGTCACCGGTAAGGAAGAGAATGGCATTCAGCATAATGGTCATTGGAGTCACTGGTACACAAGTTAGTGTTGACTTGTTTTGAAGGCATGCATTGGAGACCGGTATTAGATAACAACCGGTAAGTGATATGTTGGCAGTGCATTGTTGCCAACCAGCAAGTGACCAAGTAGTGAGCTAATGAAGAAGTGGCAACCGGTATGTTGCTGGATAGTTGGATGTGAAACAGCAAGATTCCCACCGGATAAAGATGCAATCACCAGATGATGAGAAGACTCACAGAGAGTGTGCCCAACTGGATCATATGTGCATGTTTGAAGATATGCCTTCTTAAACAGGGAAGCCATATTGGTGCAATGTCGGATGCAAATGACAAGGATCCACTCCCACCGGTAAGTGGAGCTTATCTCCCATTATGCATCATAGTCCTCTAAGATAAGACATAAGAATAGAAGGTAGGTGATTGAAGACTCGCACCGGATGAACCGATGAAACACAAAGTTTCCTTAGGTGCATGGAATCAGAAATGTGCACCGGATCAGAAAGGGTAGACATGATGAGTTGTCGGTACAGAGAAGGAAGGATAGGTTTGTCACTTTGACAAACCAGTTGATAGGAGAACCGATCTATTTGATGAAGAAGGCAATGGTGAGCTGTTGCAAACTGAGAATGTTGTCGGAATGCAGATGGAGTTTGGTGCTACCGGTATGCATGGTGTGTTACCTGTATACATGCAGAAGATATTACCGGTATAGATGTCCATCGGTGAGCGAGAAAAAGTGCAGAAATGAAAGGCTCCCATATGATGAAGATGTGGATGAGGTGGCTTGGAAAGTGTGATGACTGGTAAAGTGTTCCACCGGAATATCTGCAAAGTGCAGGTATGAAGGTTACCGGTTAGGGTAGAATCGATCAAGTTAGAGAACTAGTAGATGAACCCAATTATGTGGTTGGTCGGTGATCTTGTCTAGACCAACACAGAAGACTTAGCAGAGGTGAATGCCGACAAAGATGACACACAGGAGACAGGTCATACATGTTGTGGTCGGTGAGGTAGGTGGTGACGGTTGACATTTAATGTCGATTGCGTGAATCATGGGTCGAGAGCAGAAGGATGCGGCTCGAGACAGATCTAAGCTCAGAGATCGGATTCGTTGGCATCAAGATCGATGTAGTTTGTCCAGATGTTGATCGAAGTAGGTGAAGCTATCTGTGTGATTGCTTCATGGTGTTTGACAAGTGCAGGTTATCGTGTTTGCCAAATTCAGCAAACATTTTCTGGATGCAGCGAGATTGACGGAGTTTGATTGATCTGTTGCAAGTGGTCGATATCTAGGAGGAGATCTGATTAGATTTGGTTTGCCTCGAAGTCGATGAAGGAACCCTAGCGCACCAGAAGTTTGAATGTCGGTCATGGTAGGAAAACTCAAGTATAAATATGTTGATTCAAGACCGAAGGGGTTTGATGATGCTGCTAGAAGATTAAGTGTCGGATGTTGAAGAGTGGAGTGTGAAAGAGCATCGGAGAGACAACCGATCAGAGACTTCATCGAAGATCATATGGACTGTGTTTTGGAGGTGCAACCGATGAGAGGGTTTAGTAGAGGCTCAACCAGTAAGGGTTCAGTAACTGGTAAAACTGTAAGTGTGCATCAATGAAGACAACTAGTGGTGGTAGAACTAGCATGAAGGTTGGTGTTAGTGAAGTGGTGGAGAGTGAGTGTCGGAAGAGATCCGACAAACCATAAGCAGAGAAGAAGGAGAAGAGACAGAGAGAACAGGGAACCGGTGAACAGTTGCACAGACAGACAACCGGTAGAGTCTGAATCGGTGTATTCGCAGTAGTAGGTGAATGTAAGCAGATAGAGAAAGAGAGAAGAAGAAAGGAGAGGACAGAAAACCAGTTGAGAACAAAACAAAGGCAGAGTGACAAAAGGAAGAGGAGAAGTCAATCGGTAAGGCAGAGGAGAAGTGAAACCAGCAAGGTGAAGTGTATGCAGTGGTTACAAGATTCGCTTGTAATCAGATTATTACTTTTGTATTTGATAATGTTCATTATAAATCACTAAGTTGGAGCTCGGTGTAGGGGTTGGTGCCCTAAAAGCAGGGGTGGTGCCCTAAATGTTGTAACCAATGTTTCATTGTGAGGCTAGATTGGAGGAGTACACTCCAGCAGCATTTCTCACCGAGGTTTTTCCCACCTTGGGTTTTCCTCAAGTATACCGGTGTTATGTAATGTGCCTTTGTGTGGCCGCATTGAGTTATCTTGTTTTATCTTACCGGTAGGTTAACTTGGCATTAGGATTGATAATCGGTATTCACTCTTAGGTTTAAAAGGGTAAAGTTTGGAAACCACTAATTCACCGCCCTCTCAGTAGCATCTTGTGTTCAACAAACTTAACTACATGTGTTATGGCAGAGAGAAAAATAAATAAATATGATGGCCATCATTACCCTATTGGGGAGGTGAAGAAAATCTCCCTTCCCTGGTTGACCCATAACAAGCACCCTATTCCAAATCATCCCTCATAGACAGAAAAGAAATGAATTTAATCCCTCCCGAATTAATATCAAAGATAATATTTATTATAATTCTTATTGTTTTAATATCCTTTCTCATTTTTAAGAAATAATCAATGTGTTTGCTTAATTATTTCCTACACTCAATAAATATTCCCCAATTAAATCATATATATATATACAACTGAACATTTCTTATTCAATTTTTGGTTCAGCCAACTACAATCTAAATATGGATCTACATAAATTCAGTCCACAGAGTTAGTCTTAATATAAATAATATACTGAAATTTTTAAAAAACATTCCAACATTTAACTATATGTTAAACTAAGTATCTATTTAGCCAGGTAATCAGGGAAAAATAGGAAGAAGGAGAAGAGAGCAATCCTCTTCAATCTAAAAACTAACAACATAAACTAATTTTAAATATATATATATATATATATATATATATATATATATATATATATATATATATATATATATATATATATATATATATATATATATATTCCTAAATCGATGTCACGGGAAGGGAAAGAAGGCGATTTGATGCTGGCATCGGCTTATAAGATTCAAATACATGTAAAAGAAAACTACCTACTGCCAAATCAAAATTTCACGTCAGTATTCCAAGGGAGGCACATACTTAGTCAGCGACTCAGCTAGAAGGAGAAGGGTCGAGTTGGTTTATCGGTCCAGCAGGGAACGATTCTCTACCATGGAGGAAGTCATGGAAGCTGGACAGGGGGTAGGCGTGGGTGATTGGAGAGAGGAAATTTTCAACTCCCCATATTGATTCACACCTCGATATTTCCTACAGAAAAGTCAAAGCCAGGTGTTGAAAGGGAGATGGAAGTGGGCTAATCAAGGAAGGCGTATAAGATGTGATGGGAAGGAGAAGGTGTGGGAAAGGAAGGACTAAAGCGTGAGACTAAACAATTCACTAGAGGAGGACACTGTCTGTAGGTCCATTGCACTAAGGTCGGGGTCTTGAAGAAGGTCTCTTCGGTTGATGTGCCTTTTCTTGTCTGTAGGTCCATTGCACTTTCACTAGAGGAGGACATTGTGGCCGAGATTGATCATGGTGCTTCCATTTTTGTTGCTCATGGTCTCATTTGTAGATTCAAGGGTTTTTGGCCCAGCCTTCCGGAACTTCATGCGTGGATTTCCGAACACTGGGAGCCCCTCATTTTTGGTACAGTTTATATTTTCCCTTTATCTAAAGGGTTTTTCATAGCAAAATTTGACATTATTGGAGACAGAAATTATATTATGTGTGATTATTTCTTGAGTTGGAATAATTGTTTTGTGTTAATGGTTAAGACATGGCATAAAGATTTCAATCCCTCTTTCAAAACTTTCAATAAGATGCCTCTATGGGTTAGAATACCTAACCTTTCACTTCATCTTTGGGTGGATTCTCTTCTTGAGGAAGTGGGTGAGGCTCTTGGGGACTTCCTCATGTTCGATTCTAATTCCTTTAATATTCGTCATTCTACCTATGCTCGCATCTTGGTGGACATTGATGTGTCTAAGGGTTTCCGTACTCACATCTTGTGTTGTCATTGATGTCAACCGAATTGTGTTGTCATTCATGTCAACCGGTATGGGATGTTAACCAGTGATTAAGTATTGGAGACCGGTATGGAATGACAATCAGTGAGTGATGGGTTGGTAGTGTGTTGTTGCCAACCAGTAAGCATTGTGATCAGTAAGGAAGCAAGGTTAAGCTAATGGAGAAAGTGCAGGCAATCGGATGCAGTTTGATGACAATTAGCAAGACTCCCACTGGATAAAGATGGTATCACAGGATGAAGAGAAGGCTGATAGAGAATGTGCTCAACCGGATCATATGTTCGGTTCAAGTTGTGTTTGCTCAAATAGGGAAGTCATATTTGTGCAATTTCGGAAGCAGACTGAGCAATATAATGTCAACCAGTTCCCCTCAGATGGTTGTCAGCAAGTAACAAAGATCCACTTCTACCGGTAAGTGGTAATACTTAGCTTATCTCACAATATGCATGGAATGCACCATAACCCTCTAAGATAAGACAGTCAAGAGATATAAGGCAAGCGATTGAAGGCACACACCGGATGACCAAAGTGAAACATAAAGATGTCTCAGGTGTGTGAAACCAGAGATGTGCATCGGATCAGCAAGAGTAAGCATGATGAGCTACCAGGATAGTTAAGGAGTGATGAGTTTGTCACTTTGACATACCAGTTGAGAGGAGAACCGGTCAAATGAAGAGGAAGGTAATTGTTAGGATTTGTAGACATGGATTCACTCCGGGTTGCTGATATCAACACAGATTCATGTTGATAATTGATGTCTACGAATACCATGACACTGGTATGATAGGAGGTGTGCATTAGAGACCGGTGACATGTCTATGTCAACCGGTAAGTGAGCAAAGAGGCAAAGTGAAGAGCTCTCATCAAATGAAGATGTACATAGTGACTCACCTGGATATCTGTTGTGGATTTGCAAGTTTGGTATGTAGGCAGATATGTTCCAACCGGCAGAATAGGAGACTACATGGTTCAAAGTTTGACTGGTTAGTGCATGATCAGTAGGGTAAGAAGACCAGTAGTATGATGTATATCGGTTGTGTGTTGTGGTTGGTGACTAAGCCTAAACCGACACATGGACTTTATTGAGCTAAACGTCGACAAAGATGACATGTGGATACCAGGTGGCAAGCATGTAGAGGTTGGTGAAGAGTGCTTCAATGAGGTAGTTGCAGAGTCGGTCAATATTAAATGAAGACCCCGAAAATCACGGGTTAGATGCAGAGGTTTGTGGCTCGATGCGGACTGAAGTTCTAAGTGATGCAATGATCGAAGCAAGACATCAGGTTGTGATCTCATCTGGAGAAAGGGAGTGAGAGATCATTTAATGTGATTGACAGATGCGGGGTCAGTGATCAGTTTGCAGGTTGCTAAGTATAGCAAACGTGTATTGGAAGAAAAGATAGTCGTGTTATCTGATATGTTGCGTGATTTGTGGCAAGTTGTCCATCCCTAAAACAAGGTTAGATCAAATCTGACATGAATGGAATTGGTGAAGGAACCCTAGCACGCCAAGTTTGAATATCCACCTTGGCGAGAAAGCTCAAAGATAAATATGTCGACCAAAGACCTTAGTTGATTGATGTTGCATGTCGAATGTGGGAGAACACAGAGAGTTGATCAGTCAGAGTGCTGAAAGAAAAGACATTTGAAGCGACTGAGTGCTTGAAGAGTCTAACAGGAAAGAAGGGTCTAACCGACAAGGTTAAGGCAACTAGTAGACTGTCACTGAGTTTGACAGTGGTGTGAACCAACAATGTTTGTACCAATAAGAACGCTACAAAGAGTGAGGCGGGGCAGAATGAGAAGAGGTCAGTCAAGTAATAAGCAGAACAGAAGTGGAATCAGGCAGAAAACCAAGCAAGGTTTAACTAGTAAGCAGAGTAACCGGTAACCAAGTGCAGACAGTCCATGAAACCGGTAGTTTGAACCGGTAAGGAAGTTGCAGTGAGAAAAGGAGAGCAAAGAGAGTGTGAGAAGAGACCAGACAAGGTGAAGGTTGAGTTGAGGAAGAGTCAGAGAACCGATAGCAAATAGAGCAGAGGAAGACCGATAGAGAAGAGTTGAACCGGTAGAGTGATTTGATTGTGAGAGGTTACAAAACTCATTTTTAACTAGGCTATTACTATTGTATTGTTTGTATTCATTGTAATCACTGAGTTGGTGCTCGGTGTAAGGGTTGGTGCTCCTTGAGTTGGTGCCCAAAATTAGGGGTTGATGCTCCTTGGGTTGGTGCCCTAATCTTTGTATTCAATTTTATATGTGAGGCTGGATTGGAGTAGTAGACTCCAGCAACATTTCTCACTGAGGTTTTTCCCATATTTGGTTTTCCTCGTATATCCATTGTTATGTGGTGTGCCTTTTATGCGTGCTTGCATTTTGGTCTTAGTGGTTTTCCTCGTATATTCACTTAGTGTTTGAACAACTGAAGGGTACACATAGATAGGTTAAAAGGTTAAAATATTGAAAACCACTTATTCATCCCCCCTCTCAGTGGCATCTTGTGTAGCCACTTGTGTTCTACAGGGATTCCCTTTAGGTGCAGAAGGTGCTTAAAAACGGGTCATGTTGTTGCCAAATGTGATCATGGTGTTACTAAGAAACATTTTGTGTCTTGGTGGAACAGTGCTTCAGCTCAACATTATTCTGTTGTGAAGAATTATTCACAGCAAAGTTTTACCCAGGTGGTTACTTGGGATAGCCCAGCTGGCACAACGGTCACGTTGATGAATGGGGAGGCGTCCCCCATGGTGGGTGGCTTTGTTTCCTCGCGACCTGAGGTGGTTGCTAAGGGTTGTGGGTTGTCTGCTGGTGTTTCTTCTGCTGAGGTTATCCCTCTCGTCGTTGTTAGGAAGGAAGTTGAGGTTGTTGGTTCTTTAGTTACTGGATTTGTCCCTGTCCAGTCTGTTGGGGTTGTCCCTGTCTCTAGGGAGATTGCTGGTGATGTCCCTTTGCTTAGTTTTGTTACAAGGGGTGTTTCTGGCTCTAGCCCTGCTGGTCCTGCTGGAGTTGTGTCATATGTTGGTCACTTCATGGTTGCTAGGTTTCCAACGCTAGATTTGTTGGAGTGGCAAGATGAGGTTGCTAAAGTTGAAACAAATGGATTAAGGTCAAAGGCAAACATTCTAAGCGGTCCTCACCTTCTTTTGACATGACCCTTCGATTCCACAAGAAGGGTTCCATATGGAAATCCTAAGTTTTGGGGATTATCTTTAACTCTGTGGGCAGCTAGAACTTTCTTTGCTTTATTATCTCTGGTGCCCGTTGTTTGTTATGGTCTGCCTGCAGTTGGGTTTTTCTTTTCAGGCATCTTTTCTCTTTTGAGTGTCTACCCTTTCTTTGTTTTGTTCCGCCTTGTATTGATCATGTTCCGTTTTGTGAACATGATTGAATATCTCATGTGCTGGGTTGCAGGAGCCCCTTTTAAAACCTATTTTGTATAGGGTTTTAGGTCCCTCAAAAACTTGTTTTTGCTTAATCAAAAACTAATTACTCATGATTCATTATTTTCATGCAATACCCATTGTATGTCATATCATAAATCTTGATTTTCTTATTCATATATGTGAAAATTTGTATATTAGAATTTACAAATCTTTATTTTTTTAAACTATCAAATATTTATTTTCTTTAATTAATCTCATTTATTTATTTATAATTAATCCTCTAATTTTATAATTTTGTAAATAAAATATTATAATTTTATATAAATTTAATTAAAGAATTTTTATATTTTAATTATTCAATTAATTTCAACCATTGATTTATTTATTTTTAACTTCTGAATAATTATATTTTAATCATTTAATTCTCTAATCAATTTATTTTTAATTCCCAAATTTAAGTTTACTAACTATTATCTAATTGTTGTTTTTGCATAGGGTTCCATTCCTTAGGTCACTGCCGACGAGCTAGAAAACTCCTCCTTGGCCATATGTCCGCCTTTGACGGTTAACCTACAACCAACTTATACTTGGAAAAAACTTGTCAGATCACGATAATCAAATTGCATTATCATTACCACAAAAACAAATCTAATAAAAACATTATAATCATTAAACATCATAATTAACATTATTCATCATCATTAATCGATGGCATTAATCATAGCAGTAAAATATCATAAATAACATTAATACATCACCATCATAAACAACTAACCATCATTAATGTCACTAAACAATGTAATACCATCTAACATCATTATTAATGTAATCAAATCATCATGTGCAAAATGTCAACACTATAAATATCTGGTATAGCAAAGTAAATCTAACTCGGGTCTAAATCGGGTCGTGACAAGGAGTGTTGGTCCTTCTCATCTCTTATAAGATGTGCACTCAATTTCGCTTAGCCAATACCAAGAAATTTAAAAATATAACATCAATAATAAGAATTTTCATGTAACATCAATAATAAGAAATTTCATGTAATAATAACATCAATATTTTGAAATAATATCTTTGAAATTAAAAAATAATGCTAACATTAGGGAAAAATAAAATAAGAATAATGTTGAAGCAATGCTTCTACAATCATCCAATATTTTCTTGTCTAGTCAAAATAACCTTGTGACTGAAATTAAACTTTAAAAATAGATGAATATTAATGAAATTGCGCATTATATTTGTGGCTCGAATATTTTTCATTGTAACTTTACACACTTGCAACATATGTACAAGATAATAGAGTAAAATTTAATTGTAGAGATTCTCAACCAATAAAAATTTGGACCTTATAAATAATTCAGTAATGATATAAAATAATTTTCCTATATACAAGTTAATACCCTAAACATTTCAACAAAGACGACCATTGAAAATTATTATCCATGAAAATTATATTAGGTTATAAATTATCTTAAGCTCATGCATAACACATGTCAAAGCTAATTCCTCAACACATGTCAAAACTAAAATTTCCTTTGCATCTCCTAAGATCACAATAACAATTCAAACAAAACCTACAACCAAGAAACAAGAATGAATATTGATCATTCACATTTCACAGGTTACCCACAAAGAGTATCATATATCCATTTATCCAAAATTTGTAAATAACATTTATTAATTGTTTATTATTCATAAAGGAAAGAAATAAAAACTTATTAGTGCAATTGAACCACTTGGATTCCCACAAGTAGTTGAATCATGATTTAAAATAAATCCAATATTTCATTTTATCAAATCCTTTTATTCCTATCAATATTTATCTATCAATATTTATATACCTATAACCATCTCAAATTAAATAAATTTTAATTAGGGTTGAATATAATTGATATTTAGGTTGGGGCCTACCTTGAGTAGCAAGAGTTTCTTATAGTAAGCAACAAGATCTAATCTCCCCAACCCACACATGATACCAAGGATGTGTCATGTCAACATCATTGATCACGTTAAAAAGTTTACCTCATACACTACAGTATACATATATATAATTCAGCTTTCAAATGTAAGTTTGTATTGTTATGGAAAACATAGAGTGGGTTCTTTCTTTCTATATATATATAACCTCTTTAACCATTTAATTTGTTATGCTTAAGGTCACCTGACACTAGTTACTCAACCTGCGTTACTCATACGTAGGTAATTCAATGAAGTTAACAAGAGCAAAGGCAGTTAGCGAACCTATTCTTCACAATAAGACTATTATGAGGATCATTAAGGCCTAGAAATTCGTTGAAAGTTGTTTCTTAGCAGAGAGCATTACTACCAGGGCTGAATGTAACCAACGCAAAAGGCCAAAGCCAACAAAATTACTGATAAGAATAAACATACAATGGAGACAAAAATTATTTATTTTACAGGTCCAAGGCAATACAAAATATAATTAACATTAACCACAACGAGATGAAAAACTACAGGGCGTGGAAAAAGATATGATGCATCTAGAGGTCGTGGAAATGCGATATAAAGCATTCACAGGTCATGAGAAAAAAGTGAAAAGACTTGCAGGTCGTACGAACACAGCATAAAGAATTGCAAATCATGCGAACACGTTATAAAGGATTGCAAGTCATGGGATCAAAATATAAAGAAATGTAAGTCGTGCGAACAAAATACAAGTATAACCGATTGCAAGATCAAGTTAGGAAACATCTGGTGGTCATGGGAAGAAGCCATGGAGTACCTCTAAGTCGTGGGCGAATGAGGAACCAAGAATTTACATAAACTATGAAAATTTTCAAAACAACCATCCACACACGAAGAAATCGATGGGTTATGCATGAATAATTTGAATGCTAACTTAATATACGACCATTATATCCAAATCTTACCTGAATATCTACCTATTATTCTCCACGCTTCCACCTAGTGAAGCTCACCCTTCAATCTGCCCTTTCCTTCTTTTTGTTTTCAAATCTGAAAACAAAGCAAAGAAAAACCGTGCCACCCCACTTTGTTGCATGCTTCTTAAAATGAATGATGGAATGAAGCCTCCTTAACTTCGAAGTATTGTAAGTTGGGAATGGATGATTACTCCACCACCTAGGCATTACAAAAGGACGTTACACATTAAATCCTTTCCTCAGCTCATAAATAAATTAAAGGTCACTATACTTAGTAAGTTAAATTACCATTATTCTTAGTAAATAAATCTTTCATTTTTACTTTCAAACCTAATAGATCTCCAAGGACCTCCATCAATGCAAGAATAGGTAGAAAAGGATCGTGTCTAATTTGTCTTGGATTTCTTATGGAGACAACAACATATTGAATTTAAGATGAAATCATCTTAGCCCTCAACAAGTCCTAAAACGTAAATGTTAAAACACTATTAAATACAAAAATCCATAATGTGACAAAGCCATTGCTGCTTCACAGTGCACCATAAATTATTTGTAACATCCGATAGCCCTTCTAATCTATTGCACGTATTTGAACTTCTCCCTTATGGATCATGGCTGAAAAATTGTCACAAGCGCTTAATATCAGTAAATTTGAAGAGCTGGCAGCAAGTTTATATATTTTAAGAATACATCGCCAAATCCTGTGTGAGATGAAAAATTATTGATACCCATTATAGCAACATTGGGTTGACAATCATCCTTCAAAAATTTTACCTAAGCATAAACAAGATGAAATATAAAGGTAAATGCTTTAAGATGAAATATTGGCGACACTAATATAAAGGTAAATGCTTTAAGATGAAATAAACAAGATGTGATTTTTTCCCTAAGCATATACAGCTTTACCCTACCTAGCTTTCAAGGTCATTATCTGCTTAAAACCATAATGGTATATTGCTTATATATTTTTCTCCTATACATAATTGAATTTAAATGTGTTAAGATCATCTGATGTTTTGCATTTAATCGTCTGATTATAAAGTGTCTTTTCTTAACTACATGATACGGTATTCCCAGATGCAACACTTTTATAAACTGATACATCCTTAATTTCAGGTTCAACATCGGATTTATAGTTCACAACCTAACATCTCAAATTATGCCTTAACGATTATTACCTTTCATTTTGTGATAACCTTAACAATTTTGCATTCCTCTTCTAGTGGCTTGATAAATACTAGCTTAACTCAGAAATTTGGAATTCTTTCAATACAAATTCTGGCGATGGAGCGCTCTCGGTCACTATCATGGGCTCTTGAAATATTATAAAGCAACATTTTCCTTTATGCAACGACTGGCTTGATGATTTTAATAAAGTATGGCCAGGGATAAAAAAAAATAAAAAAAAAACGTTCAAATTTCTGCTTCTAATCTTTTCCAGATATGAAGATCATGAAAAACTTTCCCAAAGACATAAAAAAAACTTTCAAAGTGTGTTAGTTAAAATTTAATTTGTGACAGACCTGTTAATAATCATATCAGAGCAAATCCACTTAAAAAAACAAAATCAGTTAAATGATTTCGTTCTTACCAATGTATTGGCTTTCTCCATGCTTCTTATAAAAAGATACGAAATTACCAAGAATATATTTTTTTGCCTAAAACTACCATATTGAAACTTTCATCTTAACGTGTTGGAGATTTCACGTTTCGACAGAAATTTGGATGTTCTTTTATTACCATAAGTTTTAACAAACTTGATTACCCGAGAATTTTATTTGCTTTAGGATCGTGCATTCTAAAAAAAATCTAAACAGCATTCCAAAACCTTCAAGAAGCAGAAGCCAGGTTAGAGATGGGGCGAGCAAATTCAAATGTCACAGTTCTAAAGAAAAAACTTATAAAAAGACATCTCAACCCTGCGTTTGAGCTCAATATCTAAATCATTTACATGATAATTGAGGAATAATTTCAACTCCAATTAGGAATTACAAACCAATTCAGCAAAAGATTGGAAAATGGTGTCCCGTATATACACTGTAAAATATAAAACAGATAAATTGTGTACATGAAATAAGTTCAAGAAAATGGAAAACAATTTACTTTTCGTACAAACGGAGCCAAAAGTGAAAATTTAGACTTGAAAAAAAGATGGCTGTCCATAATTGAATGCAGACTGTCCATAACTGAATGCTTTTCTGGCAATATAGTCAGCCTCGTACTGAAGCCACTTGATTTTGTTGTATCAATATTACTAACCAGTTACCGACCAGTCAACTGCACAAACCAATAAGGTGGGTAGGACTGAGAAGATGACCTCATTCACAAATATTCATGTAATAAGATAGGATCTCTCGTACACTCCAAGCAATATCTTTTAGCTACACCAGTGATATGTATGACAATGGAGGCCATCATCTCTCAAATGATCCATCTCTGTGAATCCAATAGCCATTCAGTCACATTTTTGACCCACAAGCACCTGACACATCCACCCGAGTAGCCTATAGAACAATCTATTGTACAAAATACTTGTCCGCAAAAGAATTCTTCCAATTTATTTGTACAAATTAAAGTTATGCATGTAGCATACATTTTACAACTTTCAGATTGAAATAAACCCTACATCAAGAGATAAAATGAGCTAAAGCCTAATCCCTTAACAGAAATGAGAGCCTGTACCAAATAGCTTGCAATGCCATTACTACAACTGTTTCATTATATTGGTATATAATGCATGTGCATTACCTGAGAATGAATATTAGATGTGTATCGACCGTCATGTTTTGACCTTTTGAAATACATGAGCTGCAAAGTCCACTTTCAGTTTAACCTGAAAATGACATCAAGAAGTTTGTCTATCAAGAACTCAATTGTAACCAAAATCTTTGCTGAATTCAGCCAGCAAGTACAAATCGTTTCTTCCTAATGAAAAGGATCCTAATACCTTTTTAATCCAAATCAAAGACCCATGTTTCAATCAGCTTCACTTCCCACTAATATCCTAATTCTAATTAGTCCTCCAAACCACATTATAATACCATAATATTCCAGATCATTACAAAATCTAAACTTGGCAAGCTGAATGGTCAACGCAAATACTGGAAAGATCTTGCCAATAACGCTGCAAACTCCCAGAGTTATTAAAACAACGATCAATGATCATAAAATATTCAGAATTTTGAAATCTTTTTGTACGTTTTTTAGATCCCATGATTTTTTTACTGGTTTCAGCCAGGTTTTTGCTAATAAGACCTAATAAGAATTTTCTCCTTGCCTCATTTTTTACCCAAGTCAAATTTCACGTATGAGTAATTATGCATGCAAACCCTTAGCCATGATTAATTCCACCATCATAGAGATTCAAGAAAGAAAATTTACTGATAATTTTGTCAGATAGAGAAAAACTAAATATTCGTTGTCAAATTTCTTAAGTGGCAAAAAAATACAAGTTACTACCTCCCTAAAAATATCCCACGATGCTTGTTCATTTCTAAAGGTGTAATCCTGAAATATAGGTCAGTCTTGTAAACCCCTTAAGGATTAGCTACATACTGAGCCCAACTTGTAAACACCTTAAGGATATTGCTACATACTGAGCACAACATGTAAACTCCTTAGGATTTCATTTTGATTTTTTGGTTTTGATATATGATTAAAGAGATGACAGTCACTACCCTTTGTTCATTAGACAGTTTAGTGTCAAGTAAGAAAAGTTTTTGATAGTTAAAAGTACATAATGGATTATCGAACTTAAAAGACTGCAGCAGTCAAGTCACCTAAGAGATTTATGATAAATGGTATGATTTTCATAGATTTCTAAAAAGAGAGAGTAACCTTGTTTAGTCATACATCAAATCAACTTGTTGATAGTAGTATATCAACAGGCTGTCAGAACAGTTTCACTGAATCTTAGGTTGTTTGCTAATCTTCTCTAGCATGATTGTTCTCAATTACTAACATTTGCAATAAGAATTAGAAAAGTTTATACCCATTAATTAGGGCTCTACGTAAAATTTTATTAATAAGAGAACTGCAGTTAGCCATTGGAGTAAATAATAAGAAATTCCTTTCTACACAAATGCTGAACTCAACAATAGCAGAAAACTGCTAAATTTAAAATATTAAAATGACTGAATCAGAAGGAATCTTTTTAACTTTAAACATTATATCATATTACCTCCAAGAACAACCACTGCAACAAATGCTGCACTGCCATGAAGAGGACCTCTTACACCTGTGAAATCTGGCAAATGAACAGGTCATCCGATGACCTGATTTTGCTAATTTTCAATTCCCAATTACCATCCGTATTTACTCAATGGTGCATCAAAATGATTCTCAATTAAAAAAAAGTCTGTTACAGTGCAAATGCTCCAATGCTGCCATGAAGAGAAACTCTGCCTGTGAATTATGCAAAACAACCAGGTTAGCTTTGTATCCTGTCCTTGCAATCCATTAGTTCCCAGTTACTTCTGTCTCTAGTAATACAACTGGTGCCAGCATAAAACACTTCAAGCCAGTGTCAGTTCAATTCCTGGAATGCTGGTCCAATGTATACATTATGCACCGAACAAGATAACACAGGCAATAAAGAGGATAGTCCTGCAGGTGCTACTATAGCCTCCTCAAAAGTGTAGTTAACCTGCATAAAAAACCATCTCATGGCCTTAGTGAATGGCATGCAACTAACTAAATGGTGCCAAAAAAAATCAGCAATTTTTAACAAAATTATCATTACAAAACAGATCCAATCGATTACAACCTCAACTAAATCTAGTCCTCATGACATGTGCATATCATGGCTATGCTGTGTTACACCACAGCTTCCCTATGCTTATTTCTACTGAGAGAATTTCAAATAGTATATGCTTGCATACTATCATCACCAAAAACCATAAATTTTCTGATCTATTTTTGTTTTAGCTATTTTTTTTCTTTACCCTCCTTCAGGAAAACACAGAACTGGTTAACAATTTGAGATTTTCCAGAGAATATTTTACAACCTCGTAATGTTAATTAAGGATCACATCAAAGAAGCAAAAATTGTCAAAAAAAAAAATAGTGATCAATCAGGAATCGCCACTGCAGGCAATTTTTCCCTGAAAATGATGCAGCTTAAGAAGAAAAAAAAAAAAAAAGTAACTGTTGACCCCTTTTTCCTTGTTGAAATGTGTTTGAATCATATTTTAACAAGATTAAATCTCCCCGACATGAATTTATATTTTCACTTGCAAATTTTACCCCTCTTTAATTGGCATGGCCCACCAATTTGAGTGATAGATCGGATTTTATTTGATCTGTAGGTTAACAAAATACACCCTGCACTCCTGAAAATTGAGGCTCACAATGTAAATTCACAACAGAATAGCCCATTTTTTTCGAAGTCATCTCATTAAAAGAAGCTCAATACCCTTTCAAAATCAACAGTGTATGAAAAGACAATCAAAGAGATCCTTTGATATTCATGAGAGCTGCTACCATCATTTCCTACAGAGAAAAATCATCAAATTAAATGGCAACAGAGACCCCCGTTTCCTTTACAAGCCCATCACAGATTGACAGCTAGGTGTAAAGTTCCAAGAAGTAATGGTAAGGGTAAAGCATGAGTTAACCTATTTAACTATTTAATTTTCCAACCTATTAAATTATCCTTTCTTTATACATTATTAATATGAATGAGTATTCTCTACACAATGCTTTAAATGACAAGACAATTAATTTATTGGCATCCAGAAACCAAAGTTGCAAGGACACGGATATGGAAATGGGTATGGTATCGGATCCAGATACAGCCATTTTTTGAGACCTCTCATTTGGATAAGGCAGGATACAGCATTCATAAAAAACACATACATGTAAATAACACAATTTCTAAGTTATTAAAAAAATTAATAAAATTTAAAATTCAAAAAAATACATAATTGTAAATTGAATTTATAAAACACAATTATAATTTAGAAATTGATTTGACAATGTAAATTAAATAATCTCTAATATAAGTTTAAATTTACTATTTCAAGTTGAATCCTAGAAAAATATAGAAACTAACTGTCAAATTTAAATAATTCAAAGGATGGCATGTGTGGCTGGGTGCAGGTTCACAGGTTAGGGTTTACCCTAGCCACACTATCTTTCTGTCAGCTGTGTTGTCTGTTTGCAGGGGGGCTGGTTGCTGGCTTTCGGGGTGGTGGGGATGCACAGAGCCTTGGGGGGGCTGCATATTTCCTTTTTCTTTTGATGTTTGGGTGCAGGCATGCCCTTGTTTAGGGGCTGTGTGTGGGTTCGACCTCTGTCGTTTCATGCTGCTGGGGCTTTTTCCCTGTGGTTCGTGGTTCTTTTGCGGGGGTTGCCTTCATGTGGATCTTTGTTCGGGGTTTGGTGGGCGGTGTTTCTACGATAATAATAATAAAAATAGAAAACAATTACATTTAAATATAATGTTAAAAATCTTAAGTTAAAAGAAAATATACCTATAAACTGAGTAGCAACAGACAGAACTGGTGGCACGCAGAAGAAATGAGGCGCACAGAAGAATGCGTGCAGAGCAGGAACAAACGCAGAAAGAGACTAAACCCCAACAGAGAAAGTGGCCAACAATGTAAAACGACCAGCAATCAACAACCCCAACCGAGAAAGCAGCCAACAATGAAAAACGCAGAAGAAGCGGCAAAAATGAAACATGCAGAAACCCCAAATGAAATTGTGCAGATGCTAGAACTTGCCAAAATCGTATATTTGTACAAAAAAGTCTCATTTTTGGGCTACATTACAGTTAACTGCAGATTAAGTTTCAAATTCGACCCATTTCTTCTAGAAATTGAATGCCAGAGAATCCGACACAGGATTAAAAACAGCAAGTTTTGGGGTGCTTGTGGAAGCATTTTTCACACCGTACTGACACTGTATCCATAGCAATACCTCAAAACATGTACCAGGGTTGGGTGTGTGGCATTTCCAGTAACTGTCTGAAACTTTTAATTTATTTTATCATATACAACGCAATCATTTTCTTATTTGAAGTTCAGAAATTTTCATATTTGAAGTTTAGGAATTTTATATACACTTATTGCTCATTGTTTTCTATATTTGAATATGTTTGTAATATTTTAATAAGTTATTAAAACATATACAAATTAAACCTTATAAAAAAATTACTACATATATCTTAAACATATTTATCTAAAACAAACGTTAGAGGTTAATCCTTATCTACATAGAGTTTATGCTCTTTGCCATTTAAATTTAGTGTGAAGCATAATCATAGCTGCATAACATTAAATTTATTGAAACCCCAAAATATTCTGTTTGTAGGTTAAGTGCTATGGTTTAGGATTTTATTTATTTCTAATATTAATAAGCAATAAATATATGAAAAATATCATGCCCCATGAAGGTCTTCTAAGTGGTTTCGAGGCTTTAATTTGGCTTGGTGGCGGACCTTTGCCCCTCGACCCCACCTTGTATGACAAAAAGGAGCATACAACAGACACTACCCTGGACCCTGTTGAAACACTACCACCCAGAACCCTATGGATGAGGGCATTAACCCTTGACCATGCTAGGGACTGTCAACCTAGATCCCTGATCTCATTTATAGTTTCTCGAAGCTATCAGAATGCATTTAATTAAAAATAGGATTTTTCTCTTTTTTTAAAACTTTTTTTGATAATCCAATTCTTCCCCTTTTTTCCAATATTTCAAAAAACCTTTTTGGGTTTGCCATTTTTTCCCCAGAAAAAAAAAATTATTACTTAAGATATCACAATTAACAAAATCATTTACCTTAAAAATGGAAATAGTTTAGAGATTCAGTCTATAATCTCAATTAAAATGACTTGGATCCCATATATCCTAAGTTAAAAGCAAAATATCATTTTGAATGTCAAAACAGAGTCCATGCGATACTGACTTTCAAAGTCTGCATCACTGATACAGTCAACTACTTTGGAGTTTGGAGTAACCAATATCCTTTTCTGTATACACATTCACCGTATGATTATTCACAATAATACTAAAATATATTTAACAGGATTTTTATGTTAAATCTAGATTTTGGTCAACATTCAATTCCTTTTCATGCTAATCAAAATGCCACAAGTACAACACATAGTTACCAGGAGAAGCAGAGCATGTGGTGATACACTCTGCCAAAATATGGAAGCCTGGTACTTGGACATGGGCAAATGAAATTCAACAAATATGGTTGAAATTGAAAAATAAAAAAAATTGTTTCTCTGAATTCCCAGGATGGGGGGACCCAGAGGGAGGACATAATTTTCGTGACAGCAGAAAAAAATTCCAAATTCGCAAAGACAAACACTCCCTTCTACCTTTGGAAAGGAACTTTGAATTTTTTCCTTAAAAAGTTACCTTTTTCTA
This sequence comes from Cryptomeria japonica, assembly GCF_030272615.1. NCBI lineage: Eukaryota > Viridiplantae > Streptophyta > Pinopsida > Cupressales > Cupressaceae > Cryptomeria > Cryptomeria japonica. The sequence goes on along the minus strand of NC_081407.1, from coordinate 568,484,280 downwards.
TTTTTATTGCCCAAATGGGGCAGGCCTCCCAAATCTGGAATAAGATGGCATAACTTCCAAGTCCTCAGAGTATATGCATCAGATAGGCCACCTGGACTCATGGGGGCACATCCCTGTGGAATGTTGGCAAAAAATAACTATAGATTTATAAAAAAACTATCAACCTTAAAAATGTAGAAACTTAAAACTCCTAAAACTAATATTCCAGCATACCTAAGATGTCAACAAAAGCAACGATTAATTATATTGATGATTAATAATCATGCCATAAACCGTTCAATTTTTAAACAGTCACAGTAGCATTATTTAAAACACTGTACAGGTGTTCTTAGAGATGGCTGTGCACGTGCATGTATAAATAATAATTCTGGGGTACTGATTAATTGATAAAGCTTCACTGCAGTTAACTCATAAATTTTCATGCAAAAAATAAAAAATTACAAATTTGTTAGTGTTTTTCTTCGACTCTTTCACGTTGTCAACCAAATATTAGCACTTTGAGGAAAAAAAAGCAATGCAATTCATATGATATATCTCAAATACTTGTACAAAAACTTTCCCAATTTTCAAGCAATTTTCTAGGAGACAAATAGAGACACCAAGAAACTTCATCTCAAGTCTCATAACATCCTGAGACATCTCCACGTGTCCAACCACCAGGGCTGAGGATACGAGTCTCAAAGTGAATAATACAAATGACAGCAAAATCTACCTTATTTAATGTTTGCCCAAATTTCTGATTTTAAGCCACTGCCTTATTATCATGCAAGTAAATCAAAGCTCTACGAAATCAACATTCTACACCATGTAAACTTAGTTATATGCATCCTGAAAAGAAAACAAGATAAGATTTGGAGAAAATAACAACCTGCAGGGTCATCTGTTGGTGTTTCTTGACTACATATCTGCTTCTGCAACAGATCAGTGCCTGGAAAAACCATCAAATTCAGATGTCTGATTTCATTCTTATGTGAAACCTCCAATGGGTTAAAACCAAAGGCTACAGTCCATGTCTGCAGAAGATCAGGTACTGCTGGTAAGATAAGCTTTTCCACTTGAAGAGACAGTAACATCTGAAACAAGCAGGATAAAGACACATTAAGATTTAAAACCACAAAACATGTACGGAATTAAGAATGAGGTATTTCCTCATGCTGTCTATAAATGCTATAAAACTAAAAGTGCATTTTCATTTTCAAGAAATAGTAGCTCCTGGAGATATTCAACATCAATGTTTCATAAATTCCTACGCACATGGACATGGCTGGAAGGAGTAACCAAATTAAAACTTCGGCCCAAAGGAAATGGACCTCAACATACTAAAATACCATTTTTATATAAATAATAGCCATGTAGAGAGTGAGACTATAAAAGGCCTGGAAGCACACGCTTTTGACCATTAACTTAAAAATAATGCCATTACAGAATTCTAAGAAAAGCTATTTTGTCAAACTAAGTTTTCAATAGGCCATTATTGAAGTATCACTTATCAGCCAAAACATTTTTACTCAAAGTATGAAGGCCTTGTGGCATCTATTTAAAATATGTCTAACACAGATCAGCTTTATAATGTTGATCCCTATGAAAAAAACAGCCCTGGCATACCTTTTCAATTGCATTCACTAGACGTCGGCACATTCCCTGGCGCCGGTAATGATGCCGAGTTCCAATAAGAGGCATCTCTGCTAAACGTGCTCCATGGATCCTATATGATGATTGAGTAAACATAAAAACTGCATCAGGTGTGTCCCTAGGGAATTGTTCCTTGTATATATACAGATTAAAAGGGATTATTAATCTCAGATATCTGCCAACAAATTTTATCTTTCACAAATATAGAAATTCAACAAAAAATTCAGAACATTTTGAGAAAAAAAACCTGATTGATGCAACAGAAATTATTTCATCATCCTTCTCCAGCACTGCAGTGTAAAACCCTTGATAATTCAAGCGACTGAAATTTGACCTGTACAAGAAAATATGTTTTCATATGATGAGGACATAGGACAAAACCTGTGGTAATTACAGAAAATAGTCTGATATGAATAAGATTATATTGACCATACAGTGGTGGGGCTTCAAATCAAGCAAAACTTCATAAATATGAAGGAACGAATTATAATCAACTACAACCCTGGAATTGAATCTTGTAAATGAATTCATTTTACTTCTTTATCAGAGTGTGGTCCAGTACAAATGACAATGGTAGCCTGTCACTACTGATTGAAGTTAATGTCAGTAACAGGGGGCAACCACTTCAATAAACAGCCTGTATATAATTAATGGGAAATATCACTAAAGCCTATATAAAGGTGATTTTTCCAAGAAGATACTCACCAACAGCTAAAAACGACATTTGAAACCATGTCTATGTTGGTTCTTTTGTCTACTATAGGCATAAAGCATTCATCCATCACTATGTGAGCAACAGAAAGCTTTGCATTGCATTCCGCGATTCTATCTTGACTAGGCCCTTGAGAGGAAGAACTGTGCTGGTCATCATCAAAACGCCTTAAGAGAGTCCAAGAAAAGCCATCCGCAAGAGAATTTGAAGTTCCAAGAAGATGTTCGAGCCCATCATAAACCTGTGCCAACAAAACAGAGAAGAAATAACATACCATACCATTGGAAACTGCTTAGCATTTATCAACATGCACATGTACTATCAATGGTACATAAATTAGAGCCGATTTATCAAATATTTTAAAAAGCAGCATCTTTAATCAGCTCGCACAGTCTCCAATGTTATGGGTCATACCCAACATGTAATATTTACAGACCCTTAAGTCACCAAAAAATCATGCATACTTGTAAAGCTTGAACAAGTCGATATCCAATCAACAAAATTGCAAACGCTTTAGAGAAGCATACCTTCTGACAAGCCTTCCCACAAAAAGAGGAATTCTCTAAATCAGGGCAGGACATTTGACTTCCTCTCTCTTGTAGACACTTCTTGTGATCTGAGATTAAAAACATGTATGAATTCAATACTGCTAACTCATAAGACTTGTCAGAAACCCCCCATCTTAAATAATAACACAAAACAAGAAATTTCCTAGAGAAAACATCAAAATGGAATTTCAAATCAAAATAAATATCGAAGAAACTAACGTACATTCATGTTCGCATTGTTCACAGAAGAGAACATCTGCCATCGTGCTGGTTGCATTTTCACCTAAATGTCCAACTTTTCCACAAACCCCACATGTACAGTTAAGACAGTACCAATCACCCTCCGGAATACTCTGCAAGGACTGCATCATTAGTAATGGTTCCAAATTTTATTCGAATGAAACTATGCAATAAATAAAATTCACCATCAAACAAATTAGTTTCATAGATCATAAAAGGAAGTCGTTCATATTTCAGTATTTCTTAAAGAGCAATTAAGTATTCAAATAAGGGAAAGTAAGTTCAAAAATACCTTCAGTTCCAGACAATCTTGATGAAAGGTTGAAGGGCACTTATCACAACAGATCAAGTCTCCTCCATCACCACAAAGACCACATGTGTCGTCATTTTGATCATCTTCATCAACTTCTATAATGGATTTGCCACATTTCCGAGACTCATCTTGTGTATCCCATGCCTCCCTTAAGCATTGAGTCAGTGATTTGCCTGACCAAAGGTAGATATTTTCAAAAGGTCGATGACGTGTGGCACCTGCATGATCTTCAAACTTTGATACTGAAATCACCTTGCTGCAACATTCACAAAGAATACCATCCTTTCGAACCCAGCCCTCCAGCATTATTCTTGTACCTTTCTTATTCCAATACTGCACACATTCATTCTCAGGCACAATGCCAACATCAACCAACCAGGAAATAACAGTCCGTTTAATAACAGTTGATACCCCTTGCTCACGTTTGTCCCCTTTTTTAGAGCTGCGAACCAACAAACCACAACCTCCCCTCCGACTTTTGTTCTTTTTCACTTGTGATGAACCACTTTTTACCAGATTATGATTAGACAATGCCTTTGATGTTGACTGCTTCCTTTCAGAGTCCCCATGCAGCCTTCTCTTTATGTGTTTTTGACCAGAAAGAGGAGTCAAATAGATATTTTGTGCTGAACCAGATCCTTTAACTTGAGATTGATGAGTCATCTTGTCATTTATGTTCATTTTATCTGAAAACTTTGAATTTGGAGTTGTGGCATCCAATCCACCAACTCTGAACTTTTTCTTTATTACTTTCAATTTAACATCAGTTAAATCGGTATCTTCACTGTCTGCTTTGCATAAAGACTTCTGCATTTTTACTCTCTTACCATCTTTCCTGATTTTGTTTGCCCTTTCATCTCTCTTTTTGAGTTTGACATCAGATGTCATTATTCCATCACTGTCTACTTCATGAGAAGACTTCTTTTTTTTCTTTCCCTTACCAATTTTCCTCTCACCATCTTCCATTATTCTCCTCCTCTTCCGCTGTAATAAACTAAGGTCTTCATCAATTACCTGAATCATAAGCATGTTTGAAGCACCATCGTCACCTCCATTAACTCTGTCTACATGTTTTGATGTTTCTGCCTCTTTGCTTTCTTCCAATGAACCAGAAATTTCTTCCGATATTTCATTGTTCTTCCCCAGACTACCTTTCAAAGCATTCCATGCTTTAGGAAGTGACCAGAAAGATGTTCCTAAAGGTGAAATGTAAACATTGTCATCGTAGTTTTTTCCCTTTCTAGGTCTCAAGTCAATTTTCCACCCTGCAGCCAAAAGAGCATCTCTTAACCGTTCACGCAATCTCCTGCGATCCTCAGACCTTGCTATCCTTTGCATAGCTTTTGTTTCCTTTGAAAACAAGGCTGCTGGTGTTTTTTCTTCTGATGCCAAAGATGACTTCGGTCTCTTTATTTCCTCTGTCAAATGTGGCACTGAAGTTTTTCTTTCCTTTGCAATTTTTGATTCCCTTTGCAAAGTTGGTGGGCTTTTCAACATTTTCTTTTGCTTTTGCAAATTCAAAACAGACAAACTGTCACGTGTTGGGCTTACAGAAGCAGCAATGCTTTTACCTTTTAAATCTGATTTTTTCCTTCTTAAACTATCCCGATCCATTGATCTGCTTCCCAGTTGTGCATTCCCAGCCCCAACTCTGCTCTGTTTTAAATGTTTTGTACTCTTAGTTTCATGGTCATCCATCACAGTGGATACAACTCCAATCCCTGACTTATTTCTCTGAATTCGACCATCCCCTGGAGTCCCCCCTGAATTAGGCTTTAATAGAATCCCCTCAATTAGAGATTCCATACCAGCACCATTTGATATTCCATGGTCAAACTTTTTTGCTCCCATTGACAGCCTTTCTATTCTGCTCTCCCTTAGTTTTTTCTCGGATTTTTTCCCACTGGCAGCCTCTTCTAAGTTACCAGATGACTTCTGCACGTGGTGATCAACCTCAGAAGCCTCAATAATTGAAGCTCCTCCTAACTTTCGGTTCAATGATTTCTTTACTTCAACTATTGATGATTTCCTGTCAATCTTACCATCCTCTACAAGCTTCTTCTGCAAAACATTGTCTTCCTTCCCCTTGTTCTGATCATTATCAGCCACCCTTCTCCTCCTCTTCCTTTCCAGCAAAAGTTTTGCATTTCCATGTTCCCTGCCAGTTACATCATCACGGCCTACCCTTTTCCTTTTCCTTAAAATCCTACAACCATCAGTTCCATCGTCAACGGCAACCTTTTTTTTGTTTCTTAGAATCTCTAATTCTGCACTCCCATCATAAATGCCATCAGCATCGACTACATTTATCTTTTTTGGAAGTTGTAAATCCAAAATTTTATCAGATCTCTCCTCTACATCAGCTTCACTTTTCTCCCTTGAAAGCCTAAATTCTACAATCCCATTGTCTCCCTCCATAACTGGACTTGTAGTTTTTCTCCTTGGAAACTTCTCGTCCACTTTCTCATTTATCTGAAATGCCATCCTCTCGCCCAAATCTTCATTTTTCTCTAACAAAAGCGCATCATCCAGATCAGCCTCATTTTTCTCTACTAAAAGCAATGCATTTACATCGCATTTATTCTCCTTCCCTGAAGTCCTGCGCTCTGCAATTGCATTATCCTCATTGTCATCCACGTCAGCCTTATTGGCATTCTCACTTGACATTTCACACTCCGTACTCCTATCATCATTACTACACCTTAAAACCCCCAATTCTGGAGCCACGTCATCCTCTAAATTGTTGCTCAAAACCCCGAACCCTGAGCACCCGTCCTCCGCATCAGCCTTGCTTGAAACCCGAAAATCTGCATCCCAACTACCCATATCAGCCTCATTTTTCTCGTCTGAAATTCCAAACTCCGCACACCGGCCACCCACGTCAACCCCAACCGAGGCATCATGGTGTTCAACCTTCGCCACAGGAACGGCATCAATTTCCCGGCCATCATCAGCCCCTTTAGTGGGACTCACGAGGTTCCCCTTGCCCTCCTCCATTTCAGACCTCCCTTCCTGAAAACAAAACCCCTCGCCAAAAACACCCACGTCATCATCCTCATCATCCTCGAGGAGCCTGAGCTTTCTGTGCGGCCTTCTCCTTGTCCTCACATACGACTTCTCATCCCGACCCTGCGTTTCCTCAAACCCTGACTCCGCGCCATTACTACTCCCCGCCATATTCGACACTTGTGAAACCCTAGAGTCCTCTTCCTTCTCTCCTATATTTTCCGCCATTCCCTGAAACCTTTTCCGTATCATCACATCGCAACCCCTCAAACCCTAGATCCGAAAAAAAGTTATATAACCCAGCTTCGGCACTTGAACCCCTAAACCCCCATTTCAAGCACATAAAAAACTACGAAAGGGTAGAAGGCCCACAGTTGGGGTACAGATCCAGACACGCTACAGACAACTGCTTTGAGGGGGTAAGGCGCATACCTTTGTAAATATGTATATATCCAGCTATTTTTACCTCCACCTCTGATCCGTTGCTCTATGATTTCGATGTGCGGCTGCTACTCTGGGAAGTTTTCGCTTGTTTTCGAACTTCAAACTGAGGAAATCATGGACTGCTACTCCGAGTTAGGGTTATATGGAATGATGAAGAGAGTAGCGAAATATTCAATTTCAATATCAATATTACCCTTCCAAGGTCGGGCACCCGCCGATTTTTGAGTGTGTGTGGCAGAAAAAAGATTTGTGAATTGGAGCTTCAATGGTGTCGCTTCGTTCCGACGTCCTTGGAGTGATCCCCTTTCATCGATCCAGTGCCCCTTTTTCATACGCATCTACTCCACAATGTCATTAATTTTGGGATTTTTTTAGTTGGCAAACGTCGGAGAAAAACTCTTGCATAAATAAGCTAGAAAGTTACACCATTGGGAAACTCTACCATGATTTGTAATCAACCAGTCCAATTTCCCATTTCCATTTAATCTTGGACCTATTTCCATGGAATGTTTTGATTTTTTTATCCTTTTCATTTATTCTAATTTTTATATATTTAATTTATTTTTATTCAATTTAATTTATCTCTATATATTTGTCATGTCAATTCATATATTTTTGCACATGATTCTTATTTCAAAATGCTATCCATATTCTATATCATTTTTATGTTGTTCAAGTTCAATTTCATACAATGTAGAGCTAAATAAAAAAACATAATTTTTAATTTCAACTTACTAATTTTTACACTTTTTCATAAATCAAGTCAACTTGATATACATATTGTGTGACTATTCATTATATCTTAGTATTTAAATGTATTTATTTATGTATTTAAATATATTTGGGAATCATCTTAGACCATTCAAAAATTCTATGCAATTACAAGTAGCATTCATAGGAACATTTAGTTTTGGAGCATTAGAATACACATTGAAACCATCTAAGACACCTACATGTTTGATAGTGTTGTCTTCGATTTCCTTCCTAATCATAGAGTCAATCCAATGAAGTGGGTCAAGTGGTGATAGCAAGGTTACACAATAAGGAGGAAACGATGGCGTTGTTGTGCCCTGCTAGGGTTTTTTGTCCAAAGACCGATCGCAAGGCAAGAGGTGGCAGAACTTCCTTCTTCTTTGGTGGCACGGGGGGAAATGGACAACAATCGCAGAGCAAGTCATTTGCAAAGTTGCTTTCTAATGATTGTGATGTAAGTGATGAACCCGACTACAATGCCATTAGAAAAAGATTTCATAGGAATGGGATTCAAGGTGTGGAAAATAGGGCGAAGGCGATGTTGTCTAAAGAAAGATCTGGAGGAGGGGGTTCAATGGACGATAGGAAAAATGAGAAGAGAGGGGATAACTCTCAAGGTTTCACGGTAGCAAAAAGGCAAACGATGCATCTAGGGGCTAAGATTGCTAATGAAGTCAAAGAAAACGATAAATATTTCTCTGAGTTGGGTCAGATCGATAGATTCAAGGGGTTTTGGCCAAGCTTGAGTGAACTCCACAAATGGATCACAATGTTTTGGAAACCTATACTTGAGGGGGATGTCTAGAAATTCCCAGGGGCTAAAGAGCACATGTTGTTTTTGATAATGAAGTGGATTGGAAGAAGGTCCTTTGTGAGTACCAATGGAGTTGGGAGGACAAGTTTATGCTACTGCTAAAACCATGGTATTCGTCCTTTAATCCTACCATGGAATATTTCAACAAAGTTCCAATGTGGGTAAGACTTGCTTACCTTCCTTTGCAATTTGGTTTGAGGAGTGTTTTGAGCCTATTCGTGATTCATTGGGCAAATTTTTTGATAGTTGATGAAGGTTACACACAACCTTTGCCCATATCTTGGTTGAGATGGATTTAAATAAGAGCCTTCTCACAGATTTACTTTTAAATTTTTATGAAGGAAACTGGTTGCAACCAGTGGACTATGAGGGAATACCCTTTAGATGTTGCCAATGCTTCCAATTGGGCCACATAGCTGCAAGATGTGAACAGAAAAAATTTTAAAAGTAGGGTACATGGTGGAAAGATGTTTCTGATTTGCACTATGTGGTGGAAAATAACAGCCAAAATGATCCTCCTCACGCCTCAAAGGAGATGGGCATTGCTCGTGATACATCCCAAAGTGAAGAAACTTCTTTCGAACCTAATGGAGGTTTCAGAATTTTGGATAATGCTAGTGTTGACACTAGTTCTAGAGATCTCAAATCTGGGAAGGATAGTAATCAAGGATTGAAGGTTGCTACTTATCCAAAGGCAAGGGGTAGTGTGGGTGCGGAGAATAATGGAAATCAAGATTGTGCAAGAATTCCAAAGGTTAAGAGGATTACCAGTGATGAATCCATGGTAGATACGCAAATGCAGGATGTTAGGGACCAGGTGGAAGGGTGGACAGAGGTAAAGAGGAAGAGAGACAAGAGGTTTAACGAGGAGACTCCTTTCAATATGCTTATCCATTCTCACGATAAGGGCGGGGAAAACACCAGCATGTAATGTTTTGACCTGTTAAAGGGTCTTGCACTATGGTGCATGTTTGGTTCGGGGAGAGGACTCCCTTGTTGTAGTCTCACCTAATTCGGGCCAAGCTTAAATCCCAATATTTTAATAGAAACAAGCAACAATTACCAATCAAAAAAAAATGAAATGGGTCAACTTAGGAGAACATGACCCTTGGGATTTATTGATTTTCTCGAAGTATTACAAATCCTCACACTGCAACATGTAGTAAAGAGAGTGACAAAATAGTTAATAAATGTACAATATCAATCACGTCGATCGTGTGGATTATAAGATGAATCAACATATCACAACATTTTGTAGAGCATAGAGTTAATCCCAAAGAACGTGGATTTTACCTACATAGAATTATGTGACTATTATAGCTCCAAGACGATGAGCAGATCAAGAGCATTTGTTTTCAACATTAAGATTATCAAATTTTATGCAACATTAAATATTATTCTTCACTATAAGTCCTAAAGCTAAATACCTATTTCCTCCTTGTTTAATTTATGTACATTCATTTATTGTAATTCAATTCCCAACTAAATTGTTTGGATCTAGGTTAATTATGGCTATATATATAATATATTTTCTAAATTTATGTAAAACATATTGTATTCTCTTACAAAAAATATTTTTATGTTGTTATGTGACTTTTTCCCAAAGAGAAAATAAAGTTATGAAATAACCCTTCTTAGAATTAAAAGGGAGATATTATGACCCTTTGGTTAAAAGAGAGAATATTAAAAAAAAAAAAAAAAAAAAAACTCTTAAAATTTTGGAGGATTGATTATTTATCTAAATAATGATTAAACAAAACATTTTTGAAAGGGTGTGATGGTTTGGAAACAACCTCTTGAAAGGTTATATAAAGTATTTTTGTGAGACTTGGAAGGGGGCACAGAGATTACTCAAGGAAGAAGAATAAGGTGGCCCAGTGGGCCATTGACACTCAAAGAAGAGGGCACGCAGTGTGTGTACGACCCAAAGTACAATGTGCACTTGAGACTGTCCTAGACAAGGCTTGGGTATTTGTACTTGTGTTGAGCATTGTTATTGTAGAATCTACACCTCTTTAGAGCGACATAGAGCACTTTGTTCCTCATAGATGTGTCATAGCTATGAGGATCAAGATATGCTATATATATGATATATATGTATTATATATACATTGAAATCATATAAGAGACCTACATGATTGAGAGTTGTCTTTGACATTCATTTGTGATCATAAAGTCAATCTAATGAAGTGGGTCAACTTAGGAGAACATGGCCTTTGTGATTTAGTGATTTTCTCAAAGTATTACAGATCCCTACACAACAGCACATAGTAAAGAGACTGACAAAATAGCTAATAAATATACACAATTCATCACATCAATCATGCGGATAATAGGATGAATCAACATATCACGATAATTTGTAGAGCATAGAATTAATCCCAAAGAAGATGGATTTTACCTACATAGAATTACATGACTATTGTAGCTCCAAGACAATGAGTAGATAAAGAGCATATATTTTCAACATCAAGATTATCAAATTATACGCAACATTAAATAATATTCTTCACTATAAGTCCTAAACTTAAACACCCTAATTTGTCCTTGTTTAATTTATGTACATCCATTTATTATAATTCAATTCCCAAGTAAATTGTTCAGATCTAGGTTAATTATGGCTATATATATATAATATATATGTATAGTATGAAAATGGAACTGAGTAGGACATAAGACCAAGATCCACTTTCATACCAACATTGGAATAAGAAATCACCTAGAGGAGTGATCGTATTTCACTAACTCTTATAAAAGATAGTCAAATGACACTTCTAGGTTTTCTATTCCTTCGCTGCTATGGAAAGTGAATGAACTATGGAGATATGTCGAAGTGATGCAAAACTATGGCTAAGATATAGTATATCTATATTTAAAAAATATATGTAAAATATACAGAGAGATATCTTATAATAGAAGAGAATCATCTTTAAAATAAATGTTCTTCTAAAATACTAAACACCAAGAATACAAATACATTAAAGTCCTGCATGCAAACAATTGTGAATCTAGTCGGAGGCAGGCAGCGAGGGTTCTATTTTATTTGGAGTAATAAAATAACACCTCCACAAAAGTTGAAACATTTCATGCATTTACCTGTCATTTGCATGTCAAATTGTTTCAAAAATGGATTTTTGTTTACAGACATTTTAATGTCATTGTAGATGCCTCTCAGCATAATGAAGAAAGTAAACACTTAAGTTGTAAATGACTAACATATAATCAAAAGCGTTGTAACATACACAGAGTTGAGCAAAAAAATTGACTGTGCACCTATGATTGCAAATTGATGCTAATCTGACGAGACTAGGGCACAAGAACACCTTGGTCTTCCAAGGTTGAGCTATTGTCGAAAGATCCAAATCCTGAGACTATTTGAGTGTCACCACTGAAAATTGATGTAGAATCATGAGGACTGGGGTGCCTCGATGCCTTCGTCCTAGGACAAGGGCACCCCACTACCCGAGTCCCTAAAAAATAGGTTCAAATTCTAGTAACAAGCCTATACCAACTTCGTGATGCTTTTCGAGGTCTTTTGGCTCTTTTGGGTACTTGTAGTTGCACACAAGAGGGAAAAAAAATGGCATTGTGGATATGGGTTTCTCTTAGGTCAAACCCAATGTTTTGAATTAACCCTATAATTGAATTAAAACAAACTTTAATTCAATTGGAAAGCATGTCTTTTGATGCCAAGGCTAGATCTAGAATTGAGATGCTTGAATGTAGATGATTATACATTCAATAAGTGATGCAATGCTCTTGGGATAAGTCCTCCATGTGTTGATGCAATGGCATGATAAAACACATAAAATTCATCATGAAATCGCAATTAAAACATAATACAAAGATGTCTTGAAGTAATTTGTTGCTCCTTGAACTAGGTATGCTCTTGAATTGAATGATAATGCTAGAATAAGATAAGATGACCTAGATTGTGAAAATAAATTGAGAAGGATGCCTTATATAAGGTTTTCATAATTAAAATCACCTTTAGGATGACTTAGATTTGATATATTTTCACACAGAGTGGGATTTAAATTAGATAAGGTTGGCAATTTATCCTCCCAAAATTCGAGGAAAATGTGTGGGACTAGATTGGTAGGTCACCCTGGTCCTACCAACATTTTTTTGACTTTTGAGGAATGCAAGATAAATGGGGTTCTAATGTTGATTCCAACTTGGTGGCTCAAATCGTAATGTATAGATATGCGGAATATGCTTTGGAAGTTGAAATTGGGGTAGGATTAAGGATAAATCGGGATATTGAAGAAATAATGGGCACGCCTAGAATTAAAGGCCCAAGTAAGAGTGTAATGGTGTAATAAAGTGGAATAAGACCCATAATATTAATTTAAGTATTGATTAATTACACTAAAGGGCCCATAATGCATAGAGGAAAGGGAAATACTAAAATAGGTGCCAAGAGAGTGTGAAATTGGACACACTAATAAAGGTGTATATTTTTTGACGCTAATATATATATTCTAAATTTATGTAAAACATATTGTATTCCCTCGGAAAAATCATTTTTATGTTGTTATGTAGCTTTTTCCCCAAGAGAAGATAAAGTTATGAAATTGAAAGGAAAACAAGAGCAAGAAATGAAATAATAATCCCAAGAAGTTTGTTGATTGAAGTAATGTTACCAAGAATGAAGAGCAACTTAAGTTGAGAAGTCACCGAGTAGAAGAGGAGACACAAGACCTTTCAAAAGGGGAAAAAGCAAAGGAAAAACCCCTTATGAATTACGAATAGAAGGCAATAGACTAGGAATACGAGAGAGAGAGAGAGAGAGAGAGAGAGAGAGAGAGAGAGAGAGAGAGAGAGAGAGAGAGAGAGAGAGAGAGAGAGAGAGAGAGAGAGAGAGAGAGAGAGAGAGAGAGAGAGAGTGTTATAGTGATAATTTATGAAGAGGGGAGAGACATCTCTTAAATAGAGATGAGGAGAGGAGTTACTTTGTAACTCCCAACTCTATGAAGACCACCATTCATAACACGTTTGTGCAAAGTGTCAAGATCCTCTTAAGGAGGAGATGACTTAAAAGAGGAATTAAAATAAAATGAGTCATCCACATACATGCGAGATGACACAAAAAGACAAAGAACATGTAGGGTTTCCAAAGGAATCTCCTAACATAATACAAAAAACAAATTAATCTTTATCGAGTAAAGATTAATATTATAACAAAAAAAATTCTTTTAAAAATTAAAAGGGAGATATAAATAGAGGATATTATGATCCTTTGGGTAAAAGAGAGACTATAAAAGAATATTTATAAAAACTCTTAAAAATTTGGAAGATTAGTTATTTATTTAAATAATAACTAAAACAAAACCTTTTCGAAAGGTGTGATGGTTTGGAAACCACACCTTGAAAGGTTATATGAAGTATTTATGTGAGACTTGGAAGGGGAAATGGAGATTACTCAAGGAAGAAGAATAAGGTAGCATGGTGGGCTAGCGACACTTAGAGAAGGGGGCACACAATGTGTGTATGACCGGAAGTACAATGCACCACTCAAGATTGTCCTAATCAAGGCTTGGGTATTTGCACTTGTGTTGGACATTGTTCTTATAGAACCAACACCTTTTTTAGATAAACCTAGTGCACTTTGTCATCTTATATGTGTCATAGCTATGAGGGTTGAGATCATTAAAGTGTTCTTAGAGTGAGACTGGCAATTTCAAGTTCTCGAGATATAGATAAATATTTGAAACCTTCGATGATAAAAGTTATCAAGAATATAATATATGATTTTGGTGATAATATATTTAATTTTTGTGGCTATGTTATTCAATTTATTGTGTTAACAACTAATTTTATAATTCTTGTCAAATTATTACACGTTATAGAACTGTTATAGAACTGCATTGGTCATTTATATTTAATTTAATAACATCGCATTTTATAATGATCTTAACTTTAAATATTTAATCTACTAAATCTGCTACTAATATTTACTTAACTCTGAAGAAAAGTGTTATTACATTTGGTATCAAAGCTAAATTTGGTTGCACAAATCATTTTTTATATCTTACCTTAATTAATTAATTTGAGAATTTAAAATTTATAATATTTAGTTGACCTAGTGGTTATGAAAGTGTTTAATAAATTAAACAATAAAAGTGGAACACTATAATCTCTCACACCTTTTCTTAGACCTTGTAAATTATAAAATCAACAAACATAGAAATGTGTTGACAAAACCTTTTATATGCTAGGGAATAGGTGTTGTACACTTTGCATAAAATTTGTAATATTTTATTTATTTATTATGTGTGTTGTGTTGGCATCTTCAAATTTTGAAAACTTGAAGTGCCTATTATGAGCATTTATGTTGCAGCACTCAAAAACACCCCTACAAAATCATCCCGAATGACCTATTTTGGGAAGTTCCATGCAAATTTACTTGGGGCTCATATACTCACATGACATAAGTAAGTGGGTTTGTCCAAACTTAGATTCCCAAAATCGGATTTGATAAGTTTTTCAAGCACTAAGTTAGAGGGTTATAGAAAAATCTGTTGTTCACACATTGTTAGATCCACTCAAGTGGCCCACTTTACAAATTAATATTTCAAAGCCAATTAATATTTAAGTCAAGTAGATTAATATTCATATTTTCCTTATATTCATGAATACCCTTGTTCATTTTTAGATCCTTGGGGTCAAGTTTAATATTTTCCCCGTACCCAAAGCAATCAAGGTTTGAATAGGTTTAATGTTTTCACTTTTCTGAATCTAACTTGAAGGTCATCTTCAGTGATTAAATTTTTGCAATCTGGTGATGATCATGCAAAACCCTTTGGTGGAAAATTGATTGGAACATGTGGGAGTAAGCATGTCCAGTCTCATGGTTGACAAGTGAGGTTTGATGTGCTTTTTGTTGCATTCCTAACTGTTATTGAGCTAAATTTGGCATCCCAAAAATGTTGCAACTTTCAAAATTCCAAAGGTAACCCATTTCTTGGTTTGGTCCCAATAGCTTCCAATTTCAATTTCATTGCAATCCAAGGTCAAATAATATATTAACGTAAACATTCTTTTGCTTAGTGATCTCGCTAGCAAGGCCCATTAACAAAGGAAGTGCCTAAATTCCTTATCTAGTTTGACTTTTGACGACAAATCCACTTATTAAATAATTGATTATTTATCCATGACAAATTTCATGGTCTCAAGCCACCTAGTTTGTGTGCAATAGAATTACTCCAATTAGTCAACAAAAGAAATTAAAATTTTATCATTTCTCCAAAGTTTAAATTGGAAATATTTAAAACATTTTTTAAATGTTTTAAAATTTAGGGCAAACTTTATAATATTCTCAATGTTTAATGTTAAAGTTTTATAAAGTTTCACATGAAATTTTTTAAAAGTTTTAAGTTGCAAGTTTCTCTTCCTGCAAGTCTTTGGATAGAAATAAGCACCCAAATTGGCTTGTGGCTGTGCAGGGGAGCTTCTTCTTGTCTCTTTTTTGGGGGTTTCTACTTGTCCTTATGTGCAATGTTAAGATGAGAGATTGGATGAAGTTTGCAGCACTGGAATTAGTGGAAAATAAACTACACATATGAAAAAAGGGTTTCTCACTTGCAAACATTTTGGGTAGAGTTTTGGGGTTGTATACAAGCTATAAATGATGGGTTTTGTCTTCCAAACAATACCCAAGCCACTTGTCTTTCCTTGGCAACCATTTTGACACTATTCTAAGTGTTTCTAGAGTGATGGTAAGCTCAAAAATGACCAAGATATGTTAAGCACAACCTACACAGTTTTATAACAACCCAACAAACATTGCTAATGCCAAACAACGAATTTGAATAGTGAATTGAGCTTTTAATAGCATATTTGAATTGAATCAATGCTGGAGTGATTTGTAATAATGTTTTTAGAGTTTGAAGCAGATTTCCAGTGAGTTTATTGGTTGGTTGTGATTGTTTCATTACTCAATAACTTGCCCAATGTATTTTTACATGCTTTAGGAATCAGTTAAATTACGTAATGAGAATTTTTTACATGTTAGGCAACATGAAAGTGACCTACTTCTTTCAAAAATGAATTGGTTCATGTTTCATGCTATTATAAGAAATATCTTGCATAAATGCTAAAACTTTAAGAGCATGGTGAAGTTTAAAAAGCAATATGGTTCAAGCAAAATGCACAATTTGGAGACTGTAGACTAAATTTTTGACATTATGTCAAACAAGGCATTATGCAAGAATTGTATGTTGTGGGTCAAAATATTTGAAGGAAAACATTGCAAAGAGGCCTTAAATATTTGTGAAATGTGATTTTAAAGGCTAAGGGAGATAAGGTAATCGTAAAATAATTATTTCCACAAAGGGACACAGTGTTGCAGCAGATAATTGATTTTCACGGGAAAGGGTCAAGCAAAGTAGAATAAGACAAGGTTTATTGTTGCAAATGAGATGAAAAGTATGTGCAAATGAAAAGAGGGGGGGATAAGAAGAAGATTATTTGTGTTACAAATCATATCAAATAAAGGAAGGGGACATGTGTCAGCAACATAATTAATCTAAAAGCTTCTTCTCTTATTTATATTTTCCCTTTTCCTCATTTGTATAGGTTTTGGACTTCTGATCGAGGCAAATATAACAGAAAAATGCTTAGCTTAGAGTTGGAGTTTTGTCTACAGTGAATAAGTGTGTAATCTTTGCAGTAGTGTCAATTTGTTTGAGTAGATTATGAAGAAAATGTTGTAGAAATTATCTCCATAGTATGTACTTAGGTTTATATGAATCAACAATAGCAAATATATTTTGAAATTTGTTATCATGGTTTCCCTATGATTGTGTAATTTGTGTGTTGCTTTCTTTCAAGGAAAGAATTAAAAAAGCTGTATACAAACTACAATGAGTTTGAGTATGTGATAAGGATATGTTGTTAATGCATTAGTAGCTTCTGCAAGATAAGACTCTCCTAACTCTCTACTCTGTTATTAGTTTACTTATTCATGCTTTATGTTTATCAGACTATAACATTGATCATAATTATTCTATTGATATTGGATAATGATGGATTAGATTGACGATCTACTTAACTATGTTAAGCGTCAATCTAAAGGGCTATCGGGCTACTAACCTAATAGCATACTAATGTCGATTCATATATGAATCAGCATTAATATGCTATCGGGGTATTAACCCGATAGCATATAATGCTAACCGTAATTGTTACTGTTTACTTTATATTATATGCTTTGATACCGATTCATTATCGGGTATGTTTTATCTGAAACAATTAACAAATACCGATTCATGATCGGATGTGTTCATAAGCATTAACCGATTCATGATACCGATTCACCATCGGATATGTTCATAAGCATTAACTGATTCATAATACCGATTCATCATCGGGTATGTTCATAAGCATTAAATGATTCATTATCGGGTATAAGCACTGTTATCACTATACTAATACATTAATGTTTGAAGAACTGATTAGTTATGGATCGGTTAAAGATAAGTAAGGGTCACGACCAAGTGACATCTTGGTCGGACATGTCTAAAAGACATATCCGATCAAGGTGCCACTTGATTGTGTTCATCCTTCACTTATACATCATTCAAACCAAAGGAAATGACATTGAAATCGATACATGTTCATTCTCCTAACCTGCAGTAAAAGAAAGATAGCAATATTAGTGTCATAGCCATAATATCAAAATTAAAATACACCATTCTACATATAACCTGTTCATCAAATTGGAAATTACAATACTTTTACATATGTAAGTATGATTATGAAACAACAAGAGGGGTTGCATTAATATCAAAAGGGTCACTAATTTGAAGTGAATTTCTATTTGAATTTGCATCTAGGACCTCAGATTTGACTCCACACCCTAAGATTAGGTACTAATTATGATATTACTTAGAACTATTAGAAACATTTAAATAATTCAAATATCCTTTAATTTACATTGTTAGTGGTAGGTTTAGCCTAGGGCTTGTTCCGAATTGCTAAGTGAATGTCGAGATACCAAGAACATAGCCAAATTTAAGGTTAAATAGACTTTCCTTGGTATTTTTTCATTGGAAAATATATGCTAGATAAAATACAATCTCTATGCATAATTTGAAGTAGGTTTTAGGCATTGTAAAGGGATACCCACCTTGGTCTTGCAGAGCCATAAGTGTAGGAGAAATCAATCACTCTATGATCGAATATCATTCCCTGGCCACTAATCCAAAAACCTATTGATTGAAATTGGCTATTTCATATGAGTTTTTGGGCAATCAGTTGGAGAAACCAATATGTTGCATCTAGGGGAACCTAGATGAATGTGCATCACATAGAGATTGCATTCTTGGGGCCACTTGATGAGTTGTATTGTAACATTGGGATATTATATTATATTTATTAAATATTGGGGAAAGATGTTTTAAAAGTGAAAACTTAGTACCCAATATTAAATAAGGGGTCAATGGGTTTGTGGCACATGATTTTAATTTACCACTTGCTTGTATTTGTGTGAGCTTGATTCTGTAAAATCAAAAGCAAGCACATGTTTAGTGGTTAAGATTGATTGGTGGTTTAGGCTATCATTATATTTAGTCATTTGGAGGATTGTATATGTGAAGCATGGCATGGGATGTGTGGATTCATGCTTGGACACGTAGAAAATGCATTGAGGGCTTAATGGTTCAACAATATTCATTGTAACTCTGTAAGTGCTTTGTATTACTTCATGGTTGAATAATACATGGACCATGGATGCTTTTGGAGGTTAGTTATTTCTCTTGTGAGGGTTTCCTAGGGTATACCTTGTGTTATCTTGTGGCCTATCTATTTAATCTTTTTGTAATGGTAATTTTGTAAGCTTGTATGCATGCTTTTCTCTCATGGGTTATGTGGGAAATGGATTAAATGTAACAAGGTATGAAGCATTATTTCCTAACATTATATATATTAAAAAAAAATTCAAAACCACTTTGCATAATATTCTCTATAATAAAATAATCAAATTTTACTAAAAATGGTCGCTAAGAACAAGAGTGAAATAAAAGTAAATAAAGAATTTTCATTTGTCCCTTTAAATATTAATATCTATAATTTTATGAGAAACAAATTTATATGAACAAACACATTCCTATATTCCTTTTATGTTTTTATAAAATTGAGATAATAATTGATAGTTATTCTAAAATTAATCTTAGGCTTTATAGCAATTGTACTATGAGTCGGAGCGAGTAACGGCTATGTCGATGCGCAAGAGATTGGGGCTGCAACCCAGAGAATTCAGAGATTTCAAGCAGAATGATAAGCTGAGATTCTATGCAAACCCAAGTTTTAGAACATGGATGAAACCTAAGTGGGTTTGGGAGGATCATAACAGAGTGTCGGGGTTTGGTGCAGATGATAGGACAAATGGTAGATGGAGAAAGGACTTTCACTAATCCAGAAGTGATCACCATAACAACTTTAATAATCGTAGTACCAACATGGCAAGTGCTAAGATGGACTGGCAGAAGATCCATGAAAAGGAATGGAGGCCGAAGAAGATCCCTAGATCAGAGCCAATGGAAAAGGTAAAACCTAAACTAGTGGAATCCCAAAAGCTGTCTTTCTTTCTGGATTGCAAGAGTTGGAATGATTTAGTGGCATTTTTTAGAGAAAGGTTTTTTTTTTCTTAAATGCTTTGGGGATTGGCCAGTTGTGTGTCATATTAAGAAATGGTGTGAGGAGAAGTGGCCCTTCAATGTGAAGATTAAGATGATGCCAAATGACTTTTTTCTGATCATTGCAGAAAATAACAAAGATAAGAACTAGGTATTAAATAATGGGCCTTTTTTCTTGGGCGACAGAGGTTTATACATCAGAGACTGGGAACCAAATTTCAATCCCATTAAGGCCTTTGTGGATGAGGTTCCCATCTGGTTGCGCCTCTATAATCTTCCAAGGGAGTATTGGAACGAGGAGACTTTCCAAATGATTGGGAACAAACTTGGGTTTTATCTCAAATCAGATGAAGCTATTAAAAAGGAATATTTTAGTTTGTACGCCAGGATTTGTGTCGGTTGGAAACCTTAGCTCTCATTACCGACATGGTTAGAAATCAACACAAATGCAGGTTGTTGGCTGCAACAAATCGAGGTTGGAGATCAATTGGAAAAATGCTCGATGTGCAACAAGGAAGGTCACACGAAGGATGTCTGTTTGATCGGCCCTAAGAGCAAGTTTGTTGAGTCCTCACTTGAAGATAGAGTTACACATTTTGTCAAAGTGAATAAGGAACCAGGTCAGGTACACACATTGGATAATGGGGCTTCCGCTCCTTTGGTGGTGTTAGGGAAGGGGGAAAAAGGATCATGTGCAGGAAATGTACAAATGGATGACAAGGTAGGAGGGAACAAGTTTGCAAACCAGTTGGATGTTATGCACTTAGTGTTGGCAATATGGATGAATTGATTATGTGTTGCATTGATGTTTTGTCATTGATGTCAACACTATCTATTATGGTTGGTTACCGATAGATAGGTTTTGGTTACCAACAGATAGGTTTTGGTTATCGGTAGAAGATCTTGTGTTGCCGAATGGGTTTAAGGTTTAACCAACAGAGCTTTCACTGAGAATCCTTGACAGAATGGTAAGTGGTGTTGGTGCAGCTTCTAGATGGAATTCAGGATGCAGAAGGTGATCCTTGATCGTGCCTCAACTGATTGAAGACATTGTTTTGGCGTGGTGGACCCAGATTAGGTCTAGTACCTATCTAGGTTATGGACCGGTATCATGTTAACGTATTCTCTACACATTACCGAGATGATTTATGGATTGGGTATTGTTTCTTTGGTCTTAAGTCGACATGGCATATCATTGTAATATGGATGTATATAATGATCTTATTGTAATATCTTTAGGTGACTGACCTAATTGGTTTAGGCCTTAGGGTTTGTATAAATTGATGTAAGATCTCATTGTAGACCATGGTATGGTATGGGAATGAAATAAGTGTGTCGTGGTCGTGGAATGCAATATCATATGCGAAGGAGATTTGGTCGATCATAGGTGATCGAATTGGGTTTAAGGAAGAGGTCAAAGGCCTCCAGTATTGAACTTAACCAGGATTGTAATCAGGCATGGTAGATGTTATCTTTAGCAGTTCATTCTTCTGGATTGTTGTCCATTTATCTCGAGGTGGTTATAACCTCTTTGTAGTCAGTGAGACTCTTTTGTAATGAGCAGTACGCTCTAGGCAATGTGCCTTCCTGCATGTGCAGGCCCCTTATTGTATCACATACTTTCTGCAGAAATATCATCTGACTGTGGGTAGGCTTCCCACCGTGTTTTTTCCCTATATCGGGTTTTCCACGTACAAATCATGGTGCTATGTGGTATGGTTGCATTGAGTTAATTCTTTGTTTCATTCTTAAGTTTTATTGCTTACCGGTATTTGTTTCTGTTATTCCGGTATTCAATGTTTATGTGCTCTGGTTAAAGGTTATAAAGTGGTTTGATTGATATAATCTGTTAACAACTGATTCACCCCCCCCTCTCAGTTGCTCACTAGTTATCCTAACACTTAGTGGAAGAAGCCCTCAACAAGGTCGAAGCTTCTATGAATGTACTTGATGCGAGTATTGAAGGTTCTCATATCGTTAGGCATACAAAATGTGACCGATTGCAAGAAGAGGTGCAGTGTGCTAGCTTGGTTAATGAAGCAAGGACTAGGCTAGATGAAGGGGGAGAAGATCTTGTATGGGAATATGATGAGGAGGATTGGGGAGCCTTTGATGAAGAGGACATTCTGGAGAGCAGGACCATCCATCAGTCTGACTCCCAACTTGACAAAGTTGTTATTGGTGAAAAGAAGTCCATAGGAAGGAAACCTAACAGAATCCGGATTTCCATGGTCGAGAATGCTAAAGGTCAATCCAAACTTTCAATAGAGAAGGGAGGCCCCCTTCTTGAAGGAAAATGAAATTCATAAGTTGGAATGTCAGGGGCTGCAATGCCCTTGACAAGCGTCGTCTGATCAAGTGTGGGCTTGAACAGATGAAACCGAATCTGGTTTGCTTTCAAGAAGCCAAGTTGAGTTTGGAGGAGGCTGAAGGATGGATGAATGCCTGGAGGTCTTGGGCAGGGATTTTCTGGAGTGTTGTGGGTTCCTCTAGTGGGCTTGGTATCATTTGGAACCCTGCTCTCATTCAGGTGGATGAACTCATTAATTCACACTCGTGGCAGTTGTGCAAAATCCATTCTTATGGCATCAACCGTGACTTCTTTTTAATTAACATTTATGGTCCAACAAGAGCTAATTTGCAACTGGAAACATGGAAACAAGTGTCTGTGATTTTGAGCAATTTGTCTCAGGATTTGGTGGTGCTTGAGAGAGATTTAAACACCATTTTAGAATTAGATGATAAGAAAGGAGGAAATGTGGGAATTATTGCTTCTCAAGTGGGCTTCCAAAACTTTGTTTCTGATAATGGTTTGTGAGAAGTAAAGACTAACAAAGGGGCCTTCACTTGGTCTAATCGTGGAATTGGAAGGGAACACATTGTTGAGAAATTAGACAGATTTTTCTTGGGAGATAATTGGGCTTCTAAACCCTTAATTTTTGAAGTGGGGGTAAATCCGATGGTTGCTTCTGATCATCTTCATATTGAGCTTTTGATATGTCAAGATAGTGCTCCGATTCGATGCCCCTTTAAATTAAAAAAAATGTGGTTAAGGGACTCTACACTGAGAGAGTTAATCAATTCCTGGTGGTTGGAAGCTCCAATGGTTTATGGATTGTGGGCTTTCAAGTTCTTAAAAAAATTGCAACATCTTAAAGGGAAGCTAAAGGAATGGAACAAGGTTAAGTTTGGGAATATATTTGTGAATAGAAATGAAGTTGAGGTAGAGATTAATGACCTGGAGATGGCTATTATGGGCCAGGGTATGACATTGGAAGCTTTCAATAAGGATAAGATCCTTAAATCCAAATACAATGAAATCTTGGCTAGAGAAGAGGTGTATTGGAAACAAAAGTCTCAAAAAGGCTGGTTAAAGGAAGGTGATAGAAACACAAAGTTTTTTCATAATTCGGTTAAGGTTAGGAGATCCTAGAACAAGGTGACCTCAATCAAGAACAAAGCAAATGTTGTTTTGGATAAGATGGAGGATATTAATAAGGAAGCAGTTGATTTTTCACAAAACTTCTTACAAAGAACCAGAGTTTAGATTCTCGACACCAAGACACACTTTTGGATAATATTCCTCATGTCATCTCTGATAGTCATAACCAAATCCTTTGTGAACCCATCTTGTTTGAAGAGGTGAGACAAGTTGTTTTTTCGATGGTGGGAGACAAGGCTCCGAGGCCTAATGGGTTTCCAACATTTTTTTATCAACAATTTTGGGATGTGGTAGGTCATGATGTCTGGCAGGTGGTGGAAGAGGCGAGGGTTAATGTTAGAGTTGTGAAAGAAATGAATTGTACCTTTCTTTCTCTGATCCCCAAAGTTGAGAAACCAGTCTCCTTTGGTGACTTTAGACCTATTTCTCTCTACAATGTGTTATATAAGGTGATTACAAAAGTTGTTATGAATAGATTGAAACCTCTCCTGAAGTTTATTATTTTGGAGGAGCAAAGTGGCTTTGTTTCGGGTAGATTTATTGTGGAAGGCATCATAATAACTCATTAATCTATTCATTCAATTAAGAAAGCAAAGGTTGAGCGGATGTTAATCAAATTGGATATTAGAAAAGCATATGATATGGTGGACCGAGATTTCCTTTTTCGTGTTCGGGAGAGGTTTGGCTTCTCTCCTCACTGGACTAATTGGGTGAAGGCGTGTATTGACGGGCCGTGGATATCTGTCTTAGTCAATGGGAGCCTGCAAGGTTTCTTTCAAGCATCTCGAGGTTTGAGGCAAGGGGATCCTCTCTCACACTTCCTCTTCATTTTGTTGGCTGAGACTTTGGGAAGATTTATCCAATAGTTGAGACGTGAGAGAAAGTGGAAAAATGTTCTTGTTGCAACTGGCGTTGATGCAGTCACCCATCAACTATTTGCTAATGATACAATTCTCTTTGGGGATGCCTCGCTAAAGGAAGCCCGTATCATTAAAAAAACTCTTAATGTTTTATGTGATGCTTCTGGGCAGCAGGTTAACTGGAACAAATAAGATATTTTATTTTTTAACACTGATATGAGAAAGTAGAGAGAAATAGTTAGAATTTTGGGTGTCAAAGTTGTTTCACTCCCAGGCAAAGTCCTGGGCACCCCGTTGTTTGGGGGTCCAAATAGCATGAATTTGTGGCATAGACTAATGGATAGCTGTGTTAACAAATTAGATGGTTGGAAGTGTAAATGGCTCACATCGGCTGGTAGGTTATTGTTGTTAAAATTAGTTTTATCTACCATGCCGATTTATTCCATGATGTGTTTCAAAGTCCTGAACAAAATTGTAATAAGTATCAATCAATTCACGAGGAAATTCTTTTGGAATGGTAAGAGTGAACCAGACAAAATTCCATTGGTTGCATGGGATAAAGTGTGTCAACCAAAAATGGTAGGAGGTTCAGGTTTGAGGAAGTGGTTATTTTTTAATGAAGCTATGGGTGCAAAATTGATTTGACAGATGTATGAAAAACCAAACCCAAAATGGGTCCAAATTCTGAAACATAAGTATATGGACTTAGTTGGTAGAGAAAGAATCTTTACTGTTCATGACCCCCCGAGAGGTTCTGCAGTGTGGAATTTTTTACTGTCTTGCAGGAAAGTGATTACAGATCACATCACATGGCAATTGGGAAATGGGGAGAAAACCAATTTTTGGACGGATTCATGGGATGGCAGACCAACTTTGGTTCTTAGGAGGGATGTTTCTCAAATCAAACAGGTGTCTGAGACTTTCGGAGGCTCAAAAGTTAAGGATTATTTGATATAAGTATGATGTAATTGAGTGGACGAGTGGAAGTGGAAGGATGTTGATTTGTTACCACTATCTCCTCAACTAAAATTAGTGTTTAGTAGAATTTTGGAAGAGTACTCACCAGTACTCAATCCAAAACAGGATGTTCTCAAATGGTGTGGATCAAAATCAGGGAATTATTCAGTCAAAATTGGCTATAATATCATTGAAAATGTAGAGATCCAACCAGAGTGGCCTTCAAAGATATGTTGGAGTTTTAAGTGTCTTCCTAAGGTCGGGGTGTTTGTTTGGTTGGTTCCGAAAAGAAGAATTTTAATGGGAGACAAAATGATGAGATTGGGATTCAATGGCCCGTTCCAGTGTGTGATGTGCAAAGAGAAGGAAGAATCTCTGGATCATTTATTGCTACAGTGTGATTTAGTGCAAGGTGTGTGGAAAATTTTATTAGGAAAACTGGGGTGACAAACCCCTCTGCCAAAGACTATGATCGACCTATTCAAAAGTTGATTTCTAGAGTAGAGGAAGTCATCCCTATTGAGTGTATGGACGGTTTTGCCTTCTATTGTTATTTGGGAGTTATATGAAGAAAGAAATAGGCGAGTATTTCAGGACAAAGTAGAGTTGTTGGACAAAGTTTGTGGCAGGGTGGAGAGGGCTATTTCTGAAGTGGTCTCTTCAGCGATAGTTAATCATAATTTTGTGAAACATTCATATGGTTTGGTAGATAATTTTATTCAAGTCAGTTGGCCTCTTATTCAGATCAAACCTGTTTATGGGTTCCCTAGGGTTAATCCTTTGTGCAAAGATCTTGGTATTAAGGAGGTGATTTGGTCAAAACCTGAGCGGGGCTGGGTAAAGATTAATTTTGATGGGGCTTCGAGAGGTAATCTAGGTATCTCAGGAGTGGGATGTGTGGCCTATAATGAGGAAGGGAAGGTTCTCTTCAAAGGTGCAAAAAAAATACAAGATGGTACTAGCAATGAAGCAGAGGTGCAAGCGACTTTGTTAGCTACTGATTTGGCAGTGAACATGAAGGCTTCGAAACTCCACTTGGAGGGGGATTCCCAAGTGGTGGTTAATGCTCTTATGAAAGGTGACACCCTGAGCTGGAAATTGAATAAGTTCATCACCCTAATATGTGTAAAATTAAAATCTTTTCAAGATTTTTGCATTTCCCATGTTAGGAGAAGTGGAAATGTTGTTGTTGACGACTTGTCTAACGTGGCTTGCGAGCTATCCAAGGGAGAGGTGAGGTGGTGGGATGGTAATAACAACAACATTCAATGGAGTTAAGATGACCTGCTAAGTACAATATTATCACATATTTGATATGTTTGATATGCGGTTTTCACCTATTTTAATGTGTTGAGGCTGGATCGTGTATTATGGGCAATTGATGCCGAATGTTTCTGCAATGGCAGTGGTTGTTGTGCAAGCCTCATTAATAGCTAAAAATGGAATTTACGCTCATTCAATGTGGCAGTTGAGCGAGTTTGGTGGTGGGGATTATGAATTTTTTGCAGAGTTCGACGGTTTTGAGTGGCTTTCAAAATAGAAGCTAATTTCACCCTTAAATATTCTAAGTTGATGCCTGCATTCTGGGGTCCTGTTCATGTGAAAAGGCTTGAGAACATGTTTTTGGTGAGAGATCCCCTATTTTTTAAGCTATTCAACTAGTTCTTGGTGAGGAGTTAGCTATTATTGGCCATAGATATCGTTCGAGGGTGGACATTTACTCTCTAATAATGGCATGGGGGCTAGACTTGGGCTATTCATGTGAGGTGGTCAGAAAGGTGATGACGATGATAGTTCCAAGTGATTATCTTCTAAACATGGACTCTATACTGTAGTGGGCAGTCTTGGGTTGGGGTTTTAACATTTTTGAAGGTATACTAGAGGAAAATGCAAAGCTTTGGGGTAGACACATGAAGATTCCCATCCTGCGATGTCGTGAGGAGGTTAAAGCTAGGTTCCGCGATGATGCGAGGAGAGGGTGGGAAGGTTTGAAAATTTATGTTAAAATCATGGAGTTGGAGGAATTTATTAGGCATGCAAGGGAGGAAGCCAGGATGGTGGATGAGGTGCGAAGGAAGTGACCGACTACCAGACGTCTTTCAGCGGAATTAGCAAGGCAAAACAAGTTGGATATTGGTGGGGGTGGCAAAATAAACAGGGTGGGAGACACTTTGCACTGGTTGCAGAGGTGAAGAAAGAAATATGAAGGGATGGCGGACAAGGGTACCTCTTGGTACCATGTTCTTTTTTGTTATTTTTTGAAATTGTAGCTTTCAGTTAATTTTGTTTTGAACCGTTTATGCCAATTTAAGTTTGGCTTGATGTACATGGACAATTGCTCTCTAGTAGTTGTGGGGTAGGGTTTTTGTGAGATTCTGGTATGAGAACAACATGATTTTAGTAGGGTGGTTTGGTGGACTATTGGTGGTTTTTTGGGTGGTTAATGTTTTTTTCCTATTGATGTATTGTTTTAGCTATATATTTAATAAAATCATAAATATTACCGATCAAAAAAAAAAATAGTCTTTCATTAAATATTCCATCTATAAATTTTAAAGAACCAAAAATGAAGGTTATATTATAATGGGTAAACATTGGATAAATGGTATTTTTTCATCATATTATTTCCTTTGATTTGCTATTTAAAATCACATTTTATTTATATTGTAGAATCACTTTATCTAGATTTTACTTCAAAAGTAATATACATTCACAAAAAATTGTACTCTTTTGTATAGATTAATAAATGTATTTGTGTATTGTAGAAAAGAAAAATTCATGGTTTTTCCATTAGTTTTTGATAATTATAGTCACAATGATATACTATTTCGTCATAAGATCCATTATCAAGATTAACATTTCCACCCATCTTCTCCTATGCTCACTTCTTGTTTATCGCTAAAATCAACCCAAGAGAAAAGTAGACTAGACAACTTGAAAAATATTAATACATGCTTTTAAAAACAAAGTTGAAGAGTTGTTCCTCCACCACCCTAAATTGAACATGCTCCTTTAACTTGAGTGTAAGGTAACAATAAAAAAAGATCCTAGACTGAACCTGCTCCTTTAAATTGAGGGTAAGGTAAAAAAAAAAGCCTTGTCCTATCTTCACCAGTGATACTTATACCAATATCCTCAATAAACAAAGTTATACTTGCAACTTAGGTTTTCTATTTTTTGGCACTCTCTTTGTGTTTTTCATTATAAGAGAAAAACTTGCATCCTTGCATACCCTCTATTTGAATGGATTCTATTTGGAAAGGATCTTTAGTAAATGTACCATTGCAGGCTATGCAAAGTCTAACTTTTCCTTTGAAAAGATTTTTTTAAAAAAATTAGAGAGATGATTAGCAAGAACCTATAATAGTTTGAGAAATTAAATGCCTACTGATTTAGATTATCTTGACCTTTGACTATATTAAATATTGATAAGTTTCATGTTTCTTCCTATGATATTACATCACAAAAACCCATAAATAATCATAGATACATAATTAAAACCTGAAATGTCATGAATACACCCTTGACCATTGAAATTGAATAAACACCTTTTTCTCCCAAGAACATGGTTATCATACACAAAATCCACATTTAGAATACAATCTATTTGTAGAAAATGAATCATCACTAGAATAAAATCAAAATGTTATCTTAATGGAATATACTCAAGAAGTACACATGTACATTTAACTGAGTTCAAAAGACCGCACCTACCCTCAAATGATGCTTTAAAAAGATCAATGACACATAGCACAATCATGAAAAGTCATGTTAGGGTTTCAAGCAGATCTGAAGCAAATATGAACTAACAATTATATGCAGATTTAAATACAAAAAGATGAAGAAATAAAACAGGACACAGATAACACAGAGATTTAACGTGGTTCACCCAGAATGGGTTACGTCCACCATACACAGTCGTCCAATCTTTCTTATTATCCAGCAAAAATAGTACATCAACCTTACAATGCCTTAAGCATCCTAGCCGCTTATAACATGCATTTTTAGGGCAACAAACAAAGTCAGCCTTTTTAGGGTTTTATTACAATGTCAGTTTTCATCAACGAAAAATGACAAAATTGCAAAAAAAAATTTCTCGGGGCTGCCACCCTTGAACCCCTACCCGGGGCCCGGACCCCAGCAAGGATACATGCTGAGTGTATAGTACTTTGCTGATTAGTTGCCACATTTCAACAATCTCCCATTTGGAGATTGATTAGGCTCCACACCGAACAATCTCCCACTTGGAGACTGATACTACATGACACCACTGTACATGCAACATCCGCTGGATAAAACACTAGGACTCGATAAATTCCACAATTATCAATCAAGAAGACCAACAGAAACTAATGAAGAAATCAGCTTCTCCTGTGGAACTGCCTTCGTGAACATATCGACAAGATTCTCACTTGTGTGAATCTTCTCAAGTCGTAACTGGCCCTCCTCCAAAATAGTCCGGATGAAGTGGTACCTGAGTTGAATGTGCTTTGTCCTTGAATGAAAAGCAGAGTTCTTCGCAAGATGAATGGCACTTTGGCTATCAGTATACAATGGGCTATCCTCTTGTGTCTGACCCAATTCCTCCAGAAAACATTGCAACCAAATCATCTCCTTGCTGGCTTCTGTAGCAGCAACATACTCAGCTTCAGTGGTTGAAAGTGCAACAACCTTTTGCAGCCTAGAAATCCAACTGACTGCAGTTCCCCCTATAGTAAAAACATACCCTGTAGTACTCCTCCGTGAATCAATATCACCCCCCAGATCAGAGTCAACAATTCCACTTAGAGCAGTATTAGATCCTTTGAAACATAATGCCTTTGTAGTAGTTCCTTTCAAATATCGAAGAATCCATTTCACAGCATTCCAATGTTCCATACCCGGATTACTCATAAACCTGCTCACAACTCCCACTGCATGTGCAATATCTGGCCTTGTGCATACCATTGCATACATCAGACTACCAACAGCTGATGAATACGGGATGTTAGACATTTTATTAACCTCTTCCTGTGCCTTTGGGCACATCTCCTTAGTCAATTTGAAATGACTAGCCAAAGGTGTACTAACTGCTTTTGCATCCTGCATGTTAAATCTTTTCAACACCTTCTTTATATACTCACTTTGGGATAAATTCAAGGTTCTATTTTTCCTGTCCCGTGCAATCCTCATATTGAGAATTTGCTTAGCTGCACCCAAATCCTTCATAGCAAATGACCTGGCTAATTTCTGTTTAAGATCATTTATATGTTGCATGTTAGACCCAACAACACGCATGTCATCAACATAAAGCAATAGGATAATATAACTGCCATTATCAAATCTCTTAAAATATACACAATGATCAGAATGACATCTATGATAACCATGTTCAGCCATGAAACTATCAAATTTTAAATACCATTGTCGGGGTGCTTGCTTTAGGCCATACAGACTTTTCTTCAACCTGCACACCAAGTTCTCCTTACCTTTGACCTCATATCCCTGTGGTTGCAACATGTAAATTTCCTCCTCCAAATCTCCATGGAGAAAAGCTATTTTGACATCTAATTGTTCAAGATGTAAATCATCTACAGCCACAAGACTAAGTACAGTTCTAATTGAAGTCATTTTTACAACTGGAGAAAATATTTCATCATAATCTATACCCTTTTTCTGTGCAAAACCTTTTACCACAAGTCTGGCCTTATATCTTTTCTGACCTCCTTCCTCCTCCTTCAGCTGATAAACCCATTTGTTAGGCAAGGCTCTTTTTTCTGCAGGTAAAGGGACTAAGTCCCAAGTCTTATTTTTCATCAAGGAATCCATCTCCTCTTTCATGCCTAGCTGCCACTGTTGTTTGGCATCCACCTGCATTGCTTCTTCATATTCTTTTGGTTCACCAGAATCCGTTAATAAAATAGAATACAAAGAAGGAGAAAATCTTTCAGGGGGTCTACTTGTCCTCGTAGAATGTCTAACACTTGCAAAAGTTTGTGGGACAATCTGTTGTTGTTGAGCATCAGGTACCTATGGCATTTCATTTTTAGGAATCTCATCCAACACGACATATTCTTGTTTGTCCTGTTCATGCTTCTTTTCCTGCATCTGTTCTTTATACATAACCTTCTTATTGAATATAACATCTCTACTTCTAATTATTTTCTTATTTTCAAAATCCCATAACCGATAGCCATATTCATCTATCCCATATCCAATGAAGGTACATTTATGAGATTTAGCATCAAGCTTGGTTCTGTTTTCTTTATCAACATGGACAAAAGCTTTGCAACCAAAAGTTTTTAGAAAAGAATAATTTACCCTTTTACCAGTCCATACCTCCTCTGGAATACCACCATCCAAAGGGGTTGAAGGTCCTCTATTTATCAAATAGACAGCAGTATGTACAACATCTGCCCAAAAATGTAAGGGCAATCCAGCATGCAATCTCATGCTCCTCGCGCGTTCCATGATAGTCCTGTTCATTCTCTCTGACACACCATTTTCCTGTGGAGTTCCTGGAACTGTCTTCTGCTTTCGAATCCCATTTAAGGAGCAGTAATCTTCAAATGCTTTGCTGTAATACTCACCTCCATTATCCGATCTGAGACACTTCAACTTTTTTCCTATCTCATTCTCAACCAAAGCTTTCCATTTCTTAAAAGTTTCAAAAACATATGATTTTTGTTGTAGGAAATATACCCATGTTTTTCTGGTTGAGTCATCAATAAAAATAACATAATAACAAGAGCCACCAAGAGATGATACCTGAGCCGGTCCCCATACATCTGAATGTACAAGTTCTAACTTCTCACTCTTCTTCTCTTTCCCAACTTTGAGAAATCCGACTCTTTTCTGTTTACCATAAACACAGTTTTCACTGAACTCTAAATCAATTTTTTTTAGTCCTGGCAATAGATTTTTGGAGTGAAGGATTTTCATCCCTTTCTCACTCATGTGCCCAAGCCTATGGTGCCACATTATCGAATCTATTCTTGCAACATTTATTGTTGTTGTCCCTGCAGTAACTTTATCTGTAGCAGCTAAGGTAGAGTAAGTGTTACCAGTACACAGATATAATGTGCCTACCTTTGCACCTTTAGCTACTACTAATGATCCTTTAGTGGCCTTCCACATACTGTCTGAGAAGGTAACTATGCAACCTTCACTACCCAGTTGCCCTGCAGAAATTAAATTTCTTCTTAAATTAGGAACATGTCTTACCTCCTGCAGAAACCAGTCATTACCATTATGCAACTTGATCTTTATCTTTCCTTTTCCAACAATTTGATAGGGCTCATCATTACCCAAATATACCTGTCCAAAATCACCTTGAACATAATCTAGAAAATATTTTCTATGGGGTGTAGCATGAAATGAAGCTCCTGAATCTATTACCCAGGAATCATTAACATTACCCAAACATAAGATTAAAGCATCTTGTAAAGTATTACTTGCAATATTAGCTTCCTTACTGTCATTTTCATTTTTGTCTCCTCCTTTGTTTTTTCGAGACCAACAGTGTTTCTTTAGATGACCAGGCTTTCCGCAGTACCAGCAATCTTTCTTTCCTCTAGATTGAGAGCATCCTTTCTTTGACTTCCCTCATGACTTCTCAGTCCCAGGGCCTTTTCCTCTTTCCTTTGATCTTCCTCTGTTCTCCACATTCAAAACACTGCCCGATGATGTTGGAGTCTCACCTATGCTTTTCCTTCGCATTTCCTCGCTTAGGATAACACCAACAATATCATCAAATACCAAAGTATTTTTACCAGAGACAGAGTTACTTACAGCCATAACCAAGCTATTCCAGCTTTCTGGCAAAGAATATAAAATCAAGAGAGCCCTAACCTCTTCTGCAAAGGTAATTTTTACCGAAGACAATTGACTGGTAATTGTATTAAATTCATTTAAGTGCTCCGCTACAGATCCTCCCTCACTCATTTTCAAATTAAACAAACGCTTCATAAGAAATACCTTATTCGAAGCCGAGGGTTTCTCATACAACTTAGCCAATGTTGCCATCAAATCTACAGCCGTTTTTGCTTCTGTTATATTGAATGCTACAGATGACGCAAGGCACAATCGAATGGATCCCAGTGCCTTTCTATCTAAAATGTCCCACTCTTCATCTAACATTGTGGTTGCTTTCTTTGCCTTTCCTTCCAATGGCCACCACAAATCCTTTTGATATAGGTAATCCTCCATCTGCATTTTCCATAACTGATAATTCTGGTCGTTAAACTTTTCGACCTTGAATTTGGAATCCTCCATTGCTCCCACTCAAATCTGAAAGTCCTGCCAATTTACAGAAAACCTCGCTCTGATACCAATTGTTAGGGTTTCAAGTAGATCCGAAGCAAATATGAACTAACAATTATATGCAGATTTAAATACAAAAAGATGAAGAAATAAAATAGGACACAGATAACACAGAGATTTAACGTGGTTCACCCAGAATGGGTTACGTCCACCATCCACAGTCGTCCAATCTTTCTTATTATCCAGCAAAAATAATACTTCAACCTTACAATGCCTTAAGCATCCCAGCCGCTTATAACATGCATTTTTAGGGCAATAAACAAAGTCGGCCTTTTTAGGGTTTTATTACAATGTCGGTTTTCATCAACGAAAAATGGCAAAAAAAAATTTCTCGAGGCCTGCCGCCCCTAAACCCCTGCTCGGGGCCCGAACCCCGGCAAGGATACGTGCTAAGTGTACAATACTTTGCTGATCAGTCGCCACATTTCAACAAGTCAGTGCCTCCAAAATATGATGAGACTAACAACTAAGTCTATGTCAAGAGTATTAAAAAAAAAACCTTTAGAAAACAATTTTTTAAAAGATCTCAAATAATTCAACTGTAAGATGCTATAATAATAAAATATTTGATTTCTTATATTGAACTCTACTAAAAAAATATTAGCAATGTGTATAATAATCAAACTCTTTAACATGCAATTTTTAACTTCTACTGCTCTCCCTAAGGATCCTTCATCATCTATGGACATGTAAGTAGTTTGTTCTGCTCCACATCCTAGACTTGGGCTCCTTCCTACTCCTTCCATTACTCCCATACATGCTACTGTTCCAACTCCCAAATCTTATAAAAAACAAAGAGAAAACACACAATATCTCTTATCTCTCAACATAGTGTGGTTTCTTCCATTCCTCCTTCCATTCCTAGAAAAAACAAAGAAAACAAACAAATATTGAGTCATCTCAAACCTGTTAGATGCAATGACAGTCCCAAAGACACTGAGAGGTTAGGGGGGGTGAATTAGTGTCTAACCGGTTAATAGAATATTTAAACTTATTTATAACTTTGCAACTCAAATTAATGTACCGGTAAACAAGAAATAATGCAGTAAAGAGAAATAATAGAGACAACATAAATGCACACTATAACACAAAATATTTTGGCGAGGAAATCGGTGTGGGAAAAACCTCGGTGGGATTTATGACCCACAATATTTACTCACTATCCAATATGAATAAATATTACTTACAACAGGGGTCTGCACATGCAGGAAGGCCAACAGCCTAGAGCGCACTGCTCAATGAAAGAGTCTCACTGACTACAATATGGATAATTAAATCCAATACAATGTACTGCTCAAAATAGCATCTACAATGCTTGATTCAGTACCGGTTTAAGCTCGGTCAGATACCTTAACCAAAACCTTTCACTGTCTTACATAATATCCTTCTATTCCTTGCTATTACAAAAATATCTTATCTTTTTTCAAAATGATCTATAAGATCTCATACATATATGAGTCTTTACAATACACCAAGTCGGCTTACAAAAATTAATTATATTTACAATACAATTCATATAAACAAAACTTTGTCTCATGTCGGCCTGAGTACCGATAGACTTCATTTCCGGTGTAATCTGGATGTCGGTGAATGTGCTTGCTAGTGTCGGTGCCTGCTGGTATATGATGTCTACAATGCCGGTGTATGTGTAGAAGTCTGTTACCGGTTGGTTGCCATCAATGACAACATCAACCATTCTCATTTGAGTGTAGAATGCCAACAATCTCCCCCTTTGGCATTGATGGCAACACTCATGAGAAAAATCCAAAACTGTTATCCAAAAATGAAATCCAAAAGGAGTGTGCTCCCCCTGAGCAAGTGATCTCCTCTGTACATTTATTTTTCTCCATACTACTCCCCCTTTGACATCAATGGCAAAGGATGTCAAAAAGAATAAAAGAATACAAAAATGCTACCTCATAGCCTGTAACTGGTTGGTTACAATTTGAAAAATGTCCGCCAAAATTAGATTCAGGCTCTGCATGAATTTGTTACTGTTAGAAATAATGGTCTCTGTCTGCTAGATCATGCCGGTTAGATAGTGCATCTGTTTCTCTGGTGACCATTCTCCTTGAATTGTTGCCTTTAATAGCTCAACTCGCTAAGTAACGAGACTGTCCAATCTTGGACCAAGTTTTCATTTCAGTTCCCGAGCCTTTAACCTTATCCTTGCTTTCTCTTTCTCAAGTTTCTCTAACTTTTCCTCATAAACTGACATTTCCTGTTCAAAAACTGAGGTAAGTTCCGAAGAAACTATCATATTATCCACAATGTCATCTATCTCCTTCTGTGTCTTGTTACTTTCCTCATCAATATCTCCAGTCAGGTGGTGAGGATTGCAAGCTTCTCTATACAGCTCCTTATATTCCAAAATTGTTGAGTTAAGGACCGGTAATAATGAATCCATGTGCTCATTACAGTCTTTGATAGTTTTCTCAAAGAATTATCCTTTCTCTATATCTACTCTTTCCTTTCATTTTCCTCATTCACCTTATCTATGGTTAGAACATTTCTAGCAATGAATTTGGACAATGTGTCCAATTTACCTAAAGAATCATCAATGTGATCTATCTTACAGGTTGGTGCAATCATCTTCAAGATAGGTAATGTATCATCAATAGCCTTAAATGCTAAGGCATTGCAATCTTTTATCCTTTTAATTGAGTCCAATAGAACATCTGTTACATTAGTGGGTCTGAATTCTCCAGTTTATGTGCTTGGTTCTGCAATAGATTTCCTTTCAACAGATACTTGCCCAATTACCTTAATTATTTCTTCCTTATTTCCATCAATTGCTTCCTCTTTACTTACATTTTCTGTCGGTTTCTTTGTCTGTGTATGTACCTCTGTTTTTGATGATTTCTCAATGTTAGTGTCCTTAGCCTCTGTCGGTTTCTCAATCTCCAATTGCTTAGCTTGTGCCAGTATTTCAATCTTATGAGAGTCAAAAGTGTGTGCCAGTGACTCAAAGATCTCACTGTTCTTAGCACCAGCTGCCTTAACCTCTGCAGTCTCTTTATCCACAACAATGTTAATACCTTGTGTATCTACATTCATGATGAAAAGAATTTCAGAATCTGGGTTAGTATCATCATGTGTTACTTCTTCAGTTGCCTTATCCGATTGATTGTCTGTATGTACCGGTGATGCTGAAGTTATTGGTGAGGTGTCCTGTGCTGGTGGGGGAATGTTATCTATTACCCTTATAGAAGGTACACTACCAATTTTTTTTTTTACCTTTGTCCTTTTGGTATACCTTTGCAAAAGATTTGTCCAATTTTTGTCTCTCCCTTTCCTCTTTCTTTTCTTTTTATACAAAAAATATATCCCAACTGTCCGCAGTTTCATCAACAATTTCTTTTACTCTCCCAGCCATTAAGCTAACCTATCGGTGTCCACTCACAAAAATTGACCGGTTTGCTTTAGAAATTAATTCATCAATTTCCTCTTTAGAATTTACAGGGTGCACTACCAATAATGCTTCAACTTTTAACTTTTTTATCTAATTCCATCACTTACATTCTTTAGCCTCTAATCTTAGATACAAGTCATTCGACAGATCATCTACAACTTCAATCAAAACCTTCTTATAGATGTCTAGATGAAAAATACTACTAGCCTCTATTGTTTCCTTGTCAAAATCTTTGTAAGAATGATAATATTTATTTACATTGCACAGATTACCATCTTGTGTTATCTCATTTACCAGTTCCTTCGGTGTAAGGGTATCTGGTGTCTTAGTTTGTTTCTTCTTTGGTGTTAGCTTTTTCTTAGGCTCCCTTACAACCTGTTGCTTCTTTCTTAAAGTTCTAGTCCTTTTGGGAGAAGGAGAGGGTACCAGTGGGGTTTTCCTCTTCTTCCTTTCAACTCTCTTGAACTCAGCTACTTTTCCACTGTTTGTATCTGAGGAAGTGACAACCGGTGAAACATGAGCTTCTGGTTTCAATCCTTCTAGTTCACTAGCAGATATACCACTCAAGTTCATTAAATTTTCCTTAACTTCCTTAGCCATCTTCGATGCATCTCTGATAAACTTTTCTCTTCTTTTTCTTTGCTTCTGCATCGAAACAACACTCTCAATGGTCTCAAGACTACCAAAACTTTCTTCTGAAGGTTCCTTAGGTGTATCAAGAAGTGTTTTAGCATATGCTTCAAGAATATTCAGGTCAACTTCATAACCCATTTTTGTTATCCAAATAGTTCTAGGAGTAACAAGTTCCATCCATGTTTCATCTCATTTGATTACAAAGTAGATTTGCTTGTCATATTTATCTACTATGCTTTGTGGTAACCTTTCTCTAACCTTCATCTTAGTTTGGAAGTTTTTGAAGTAGTCTGCTATAATGTTATCACTGTTGGAGTCCATATCGGTAATGACTTCCATGATTTGTTTGCCTACTGGGATGTCATATCCAAAGTCCTTATGAACAATGTCGAGTATCTCTTTGGTGAAGTAAAGCATCAAACACACAAGTAGGTTGCCAAAATGAAATGTCCCCTTCTTGTCACTCTTAATCTTTTTCAGGTTATCTATCAGTTCATCCTTAAGCCATTCATAGATATCAATCCTAGCATTGATCTTAACCATCTCATATGCACTATGAATACATAAGTTGGAAACTGAATTTAATCTATTTGCATGAGTTACTCTATAGCCAAGTACCATACTCACATATCTCACATTTGCATCAGTAATGTCATTAACCCTAAGAGATCTATTGTTAGATGTGGCTCTGATTAAATCCATAACACCCTTGTTAGGTATCTTCTTGGTTTTGTCGGGCCTACTACCGGTTGAGGGTAAACCAGTAACTGCCTTGATTGCTTCCTTTGAGATTTAAAAAATAGAGTCAAGCCACATAAACTCTCCAAGAACTCTGCTCAAAACAAGACGAACTACCTCCTTCATAAATTCAGGTATGTTCAGTATTTCAACAAATCCTAAGTCTTCTACTATCTTATGCTCTGGTTTAACCAAACCTTGTTCATCAGTAATAATACCATTGTACATGTTCTTCAAATCACCAGTCCCTAAATTCTCTATCTTGCAGTGAATGTAGATTCTAGGGTCTTTGGCAAAAGCGACTCCTTTCAGAATTTTTGAAAAAGCTCCGATAGAATCATCTTGCTTGGCAATTTCGGGGATGATCTTAAATACGGGCCTAGGGTGATTAATGTTTTCTACCACATTAGGGTTTGCAATAAACTCAGGTACAGAAGATGAAGATGCCATTTTAAAAAGATAAATACCTCTTGCTTGAAATCCTTGAATGCCTGAAAAACACTTTTCTGCTCACCTTTAGAATGCCTTTGCTCAATTTCGTGCTCTCTGAATGCTTGGTGGATGAAAATGAAGGTTTTTCGGTGCTTTATAGCCAAAATGTTCTCCAACTACCATATTAAATGCTTGTCGGTTAAGTGAAATCTTAACATATCTACCAGTAAAGAAGAAATGTATCTTCTTCCCATCAACCAAGGATAGAATGCATGATTTTCAACTTGTTGCCATACCCCCTAAGGATTATTCCTTAGTTAGATGAAGAATCTCCTACCGGTGGAGGATTACTCTGTTCAACCGGTGCAAAGACAGATTCATCAATTCTCTGATCTCCCTTCTTAATCCATTGTTTTGAAAATTCTTACTTTATTTCATTTACCTTTTCTTTTCCCTTCTCATTAGATCCTTTATTGTTCGCCGGTATAGTCTTGCTTCTACAAAATTTTGCAATATTCCCAATCTTGTTACATGCATAACTAGTTACATTATTCCTCTGAATAGATTTTCAATATCCTTGTCCAGTTTGTGTTCTGCATTGATTAGATAAATGTCCAAATCTACCACAAACATAGCAATTCACATTCATTCTACAATTTTTTGAATTGTGACCAATTTTATTGCATTTGGAACATTGACCGGTGGGTAAGTTTGTATTCTGATTATTTCTAAATCTGCACTGATTTTCTCTATGACCAAATTTGTTGCAATTGAAACATTTCCCATTAAATTTATAAGCATTAGGTTGTCTCACCAGTTTGATGTGATCTTGATTGTTTGTAGTCCCAGAACTTTCTCCATGTTCAAATCCAAGTCCAACTGTATCTCCATCAGGTTTTTGTCTTTTCAGCATGTCATCAAGTCTTTCTGAACTTTTCTTGAATTTGTCTTTGTGTTCATTTGCAGTGACCAATTCATTTTCTAGAATCCCAACTTGTCTCATAAGCTCTTCTTTATCATGTTTCATGTGAATCAGATTTGTCTTTAGCATATCAACTTCATGACAAAGTCTCAAATTTTCATTACCTCCATCATTGAGTCTTCTAGTCAAATCTTCTTCATTCTTCTTCCTGTCTTCAATATCCTTACATAGCCTCATGGTCAGATCTTGCATTTCATTCCTCATATTACTGCTCTCTTATCTCAACTTCTCTGCAATATCACTAAGAGTTTCTTTTTCATCATCATGTTTCTACATTTTCTCATGAAGTTCCTTCCTCTTATTTTATGCTATAACTAGGATCTCCTGAAGTCCTTTAATGAATTCCTTATCAGTCCTTAGATCACCTTCGAGTTTGATATTCTTCAATTTTTTTGCATCAAAATCTTCAAGAGCTCCTTCCAACTGTTTTCTCAGATTCTCCATCGGTACCGGTTCCAGAATCTTCCTCAAGCTGTTAGGATTTTGCAAATAGAGGACCAGGCTCTGATACCAATTGTTAGATGCAATGGCAGTCCTAAAGACACTAGGAGGGCGCGGGGGGGGTTGTGAATCAATGTCTAACCGGTTAATAGAATATTTAAACTTATTTATAACTTTGCAACTCAAATTAATGTACCGGTAAATAAGAAATAATGCAGTAAAGAGAAATAACAGAGACAACATAAATGCACACCATAACACAAAATATTTTGGCGAGGAAACCCGATGTGGGAAAAACCTCAGTGGGATTTGTGATCCACAATATTAACTCATTGGCCAATATGAATAAATATTACTTACAATAGGGGCCTGCACATGCAGGAAGGCCAATAGCCTAGAGCACACTGCTCAATGAAAGAGTCTCACTGACTACAATATGGATAATTAAATCCAATACAATGTACTGCTCAAAATAGCATCTGCAATGCTTGATTCAGTACCGGTTTAAGCTCAGTCAGATACCTTAACCAAAACCTTTTGTTGTCTTACATAATATCCTTCTATTCCATGCTATTACAAAAATGTCCTAGCTTTTTTCAAAATGATCTATAAGATGTCATACATATATGAGTCTTTACAACACACCAAGTCAACTTACAAAAAATAATTATATTTACAATACAATTTATATAAACAAAACTTTATCTCATGTCGGCCTGAGTGTCGGTATATTTCATTTCCGGTGTAATCTGGATGCTGGTGAATGTGCCTGCCGGTGCCGATGCCTGTCGGTGTATGATGTCTGCAATACCGGTGTATGTGTAGAAGCCTGTTACCGGTTGGTTGCCATCAATTACAACATCAACCATTATCATTTGAGTGTAGAATACCAACAAAACCTTCTTCTACACAAGATTTGAGTCATAACAAATGAAATCGTAGTGCAAGAGAACGCCAATGAAGATGTCATGCCAAGGCTCATTAGCTTGTTTCCCAAAGTGATTCTTCTCATAAACAGTCTGATGTTGATTTGATACCATTTTTTCAACCTTCACCTAATCCTATAGAGGAGCTTTATCTTGAACACCCTCGCCAAAGGTTGAAGTTGTTGATGCATAATGATTCTTCTTCTTCTCCTCCTCCTCCTCACATAAGATCCCTTATTGTGATTAATTTGGATGCTGATGTTGTTAAGAATGTTTAGAGTACTAATGATCACAATGATATGTATAAATTATTGAAATTAATTATAAACTAACTTCAATATTTTCTCAAGACTTAAATCTAGCTCCCAGTGACACATAGTGATTCATCATTAGAACATGGTCCTTGTTTGGCACTAATAATAACTCTGTCTACTCTACTAGTTGTGACTCCTTTAACATATTTTCCACCACCTCCAAATGATGTTGAGAAATATTGGGAGGAGGATAATATAATAGACTAGCTCACTCGTGCAATAGATTATTTTGTGTGTTTACTTGCATGTGATGTGATCCCTGTAATGTGATGCTTGGCATGTCTTAGTGTTTTGTTAAGCTCTCTTTCGATGACCCTTGTTTCTCTGTTGGCACAAGACAACAAAGGGTCCAATCTTATCATGGCATTACTCTATTTTTATCTCACTTTTTCTATATGTTGTATAAATGGTGTGTCATACATGTGATATTGTGTTGTTTACTTAGGGATGATGCAGAGCGTTGAGATCTTTTGGTCTCTTCCATGTTGAGCCAAAAATATACATTCATATTATGTGCTCCTTTCCATTTTTCTTGTAGCTACACTACCTTTAGGGGATGAGGTCAATTCATAATAATTGTATTTGATATACATGATTTATCTAATGCTCATAGTGACCCCAGATAGTGGATCCCTTATGTGCTCTTTTATGTCTTGTGACCATTGCCTTTGATTTGCCTAAGTTTAGGCGCATTTTAATGTTGCTATGTGATTGTATTTTGAACGTACATATGTTACCTTAAAAAATTCTCTTAGCAAGGTGTATGCAATCACTTTAATGTGGAGGCATACACTCCACTACATGTTACACTTTTTGTAAACACCAGAAAGTTTGGTTTGTACACTCTAATCACACAACATGATATGCTTGGTGCACACTGCAACGCCTATTTTGTATTTGAATTTTTGGATTACCTAGCAATCTGTGGATTTGTTTTGTAATATTTGTGTTTGGTGCATGTTGCAACACTATTTTGCAATCATTTTTTAATCTTTATCTAGCAAACTGAGGTTTTTCTTTTTAATATTTTATAGAAGTCAACTAGCACAACAAACCTTGCTAGACATGATTAACTCTCCTTTCTCTAACATGACTCCTACAAATCAGCCCTTGCTAGACCAAGAAGTCATGTCACTTCTCACATATGGCTCCTAGTAAGCAACCCTTGCTAGAGCTAGATGTCATATCCCTTATTTGTTTTTGTATGTTCCATGTGTGTGTGACCTATGTTGATCATGTTTCTCCTTTTATCTTGACATTTTAGACCAATGAGAACCTAAGTCCTCGGGACCATGGTGTTGTCTTATCTCTTACAATATTGATAAAAGTATTATGAGGCTATCATATGCTTTACTAAGAGTATGAGCATAAGGTTATACTCTTGCCAAAGTAGGGGCTAAATGTGGTGTCATAAATTGTATCCTCATACAATTCACACTCATTTGGGATCACTTTGGATTTTTTTCCCTTAAGCCCCTAAAACTAACTAATTGAGCTCAAGCTAGTGCCAAATCTGGAAGCTCATCACCTTTCTCTACTCACTAACCAAGTTGTAGCTCAAAAGTCAAGTTTATGGCGCCTAACACCCTAGTCCTCCTAGAATAAGGTTCCTAGCACCCTAGACCTCCTAGACTAAGGTGCCTAGCACCCTATAACTCTTGGTCTATGGCACTTAACATCATGGTCCAATCAAAGTGGGCCCAAGTTTGAACCTCCAATGGCTGGAAAAAAGTTAAGCAAGAGGTGTTCCCTGATGTTAGCCTTTTCAAAATTTTAACACATTTTATGAGGTTGAGTATAAAAGAAAGTCTTATCCACTCATTTGAAATATCTCTCTACAAGTTTTTAATTAAATTATAATAGAGCAAGTATTCAATCATCTTCAAGGTATTAAGGGAGGGATCAAGCATTCAAAAATTCAAGCATTCAAGTTGGCATCCATGATCAAGTTTTCCACGAGTGAAGACATGCATGAACTCCTTGTTGTACACACCAATAGACCGAGAGAGGGGTTGAGTCAGTCCGAAACTCAAAATACTTAATTTTTAATTTTTTAAATTTCAAACCATCTTATTCTTGCAATAATGAATCATAAAAGCACAAAACATGACAAACACATGAACACCAAATTTACATAGAAAATCCTAAGTAAGGAAAAACCATGATGAGAATCACACTCTCAATATACATAGAATTGATTACAATGTTTAGGACATAGGCCAAGGAGCTCATTTCCCTTGCGAGGAATTTTACACAATCTTAGGAAAAGATAAGATTGAGACTCATTGTCTTAGGGCAATATACTAAAAGTTGTCAAGAGACTTATTATCTTCCATTAGGCAAAGGAATAGTCGAAATAAAATGAACAAGATATTTTGATCATGAAATTTTCCTTGAACTACCATGTCTAGCAACCAATATCATCACAAACATACATGGCATTAATAACTATCTCAAAACACTATCACACTAAATATATCATCATCAAAGCTCTTCACAACTAACTTTTAGACATCTCCAACACCAAATCTTCTTGCAAATAATTCACATGCACTTCATGTCAATTCACACACACTCCGTCTCTTTACTCACACATCCACACTACTTATATACAAGATTATTCATTAAAACCCTAATTGAGGGTCAACCACAAACAAAATAAACAATATTACATAAATTAGGCCACTTGAACTGATAACAACCATTCTGGTCTACTCCAGGAGATAAAAGAGGACCCAAACGTATCATTCTAGATTCCATCTAAATTGATTCCAATTAACTACACATGCTAACACATCTTCCAAAGTCAACATCAAATGAAACTTGTAGATAAATATTAAAGCATGTTAACTAGGTCCAAAAATATCCTCAAATGCAAATTACATAATGTGGATCTTGACACGCCAT
Organism: Cryptomeria japonica; assembly: GCF_030272615.1. NCBI lineage: Eukaryota > Viridiplantae > Streptophyta > Pinopsida > Cupressales > Cupressaceae > Cryptomeria > Cryptomeria japonica. Next base: position 568,439,834 of record NC_081407.1, on the reverse strand, counting down.
AGTGAGACTTATAACACCAACCAACTCATTTTCCAATGCAAACTTGGACCAAAAGAATACGATCCAAGAAAGACAAGCCAACTGGACTCACAAAAAACACAACACAACTGAGCATGTTGAACTCAAAATAGCATAACTTCATTTGCAAGTCAAATCAACAACCAAAAACTAAACTGGAAGACTATACAGACAAAATGAACATGTTCTCCAAGACACAACACTTGAATCCACATATTCAAAACCCACTAAGACTTCTCCAAACCACTTTTGATGGACAACCTCATTGTTATAAACAATAACACCCAACCCTACCATTTGAGCAATAGAGGAATTGCAAACCTAATAGTCCAATATACATAGAACGTAAATATTATATCCAAAATCACAACACATGATCTTCAAAAACTAGAGGAATGCAAAGCATTCTTCCATTTGGACATTAAATACTCTTTCCTACATATTGAGCTTTCCACTATAGTACCCTTCTGGAAATACCACATACTCACTAGGTAACATCGCCAAACAACATAACAACCTCTAAACACTCATTTTTAGACCATATACAACATATGTACAACTGAACATCTGTACCAGCTAACTGTGACATCAATAACAAACACCAAACATGTTTAACATCAATGACAACAGAACACAACACAACATAGCTCAACTTTCCCACACTCCTAACTTGTAACATCACACTTTCTAGAGGTGCCAAGACAAGAAGATTCATATAAAAGGTATAACATTTTAATTCTACATTTCCTTAAGGTTTTCAACCTCTTCCTTGCAAGGGTAATATTTCTTCTCAATCAACCAATGTTGTACTGGAGGTTAAATCCTATTCGGGTTTTGACTTAGGAAAACTTCTATACAACCCCACACTTGTCCTCTCTTTTTTGTGTGTAGGTGATAGATCCGACGATTGAAAGTTACATATCTAGAAAGTGTAGATAAAGACACCATTTTAGATTAAGGATAGGTGAAAAAACCTAGTAATTGTTGATTAGCCACAATGATCAATTTAGTTAAAATTTTAGGAGGACAATCTACAAAGCATCCCAATCTAGATTCCACACATCTAAGCTAACAAAAATACCTCCTAGATAGTGATACCTATCCATAGTGACTGACACCTTTAACCCCAAATTATAAACATAGGTTTGTCTCTACATCACCTTTCCAAATCTAAGTTTGTATCCCAATTTATAATTTAGCATCTTTCTCTTCATGTTGTTTCTTTTCAAAGTCCCTAGTTCTTGAATAATTTCTCATTCTATCTTATTCAATCATATCCAATTCTCCCAAGGGTCTAAAGTGGGGCCAAATTGATTATTCTCTATGAATGTTGGTGTGAATGGGTTTGATTCCTTGTTTTCATGTTTAGATTAGTGAATCTCATTTTCTCTACAAAATAAGATATCCAAGTTGGATGCTCTAGAATATTTCCTAAAAATCCCATGCCTAGGTTTATTAAATTATAAAATATTAAATTGTATTTACACCCATAACTCCTATTAGATGCCTCTTGGAATATTCCTCATAACTCTATTGTTGATGTCGGAGAATTTTGGTCGATAGGTGATCTTGCATCAATAAAACATATTTAACATTTTCTTTTAATTTTAGTTCAATTTTAGGTTGTGTTCTAGTTGGTTTTAAATTGGTTTTGCTAGTCTACTTCTAGGGGAAATCTAGGAATAATTCAACCAAATTAAGGTTTCCATATTGTAGAAGACCCAAATGAGTATCTCTAATTCCAATTTAGAAAAAAGTGGAGAAATATTGAATAATATGTGTAGTGTCATAAATTGCATCCCTATGCAATTTATTGCTTATCTAGGTCTTATTTTAGTGTTCCTAGTATTTTGTGCCTGACAAGATTGATCCAAATCTATTCTATATTCAATTTTGGTTTATCCTCTCCATTTTGGACTTTAGGTCCCCTTTTGGGACCACATTGGAGGGAGCAAGGCACCTTGGGTGCCCCGCTCCTGGGAGTTGGCCAATCAGGGTGCTCTACTCCCCAATGTTTAGGCCTAAATTCAAACTACTTAGTGGTCATCTTGTTTGAGCGAGAATTTTAACCTACATCAACATGCTTCAATTTTTACACCCCAAAATACTTGAGAGAGGTATATAAGAAAGGTATACTCCCTCATTTTGAGAGGAAGCTTAATTAGATTCAAGCTCTCAACTACAATTTCACACCTCAAGTCCTCAAGAGCAAGAGATCAAGCATAAATGCATTGAAGACTAGGAGTAATTTCTAGATATATGCATTTGTGATGGCATCCATGATCTTCTCTTTCTAAAGTCAGCTACATCAAGTCAACATCAAGCATCTTTATGAGCTTTTCGACATCAAGAAGGTTTATGTAGGTATAAGCATTCCATTTTCAGATCTAGTCTTTGCTACCTAACAACACTCTTTTAATTCAAGTTTAATTTATTTCAATTTAAAGGTTAATTCCTAAACAAGGGTTTGACCTAAGCAAACCCATTTTTACACAACATTTTCTTTCTTTTTCCATGTGCAAGAATAGGTGATGGGCACACATAAATAGTTATAGAGCAAGTTGAAGGAGATTTACAGTCTGTAATTCATCGGAGCTGAAACTATCGAGAGCAGGTCGAGCAAGGCACCCTAGTCCTGGGAGTAGGTCTACCAAGGTACTTCAATCCCTCCATTTTTGCTTGAAATTCATTCTACAATTCAATTATAGTTTTATTTGCATGAATATGCTACTAGAATTTGTCTATTAGTTTGTTGTCTTCCTCTACATGATAAAAAATCCCTATTCACCCTATTTGGCCCTAATTTTTCATATTCTTTATTTACAATTGCATAGTCATAGTCCCCACATAGTGAAGGACCCGTTGGAGCTCAAAATCACTAGTTTGATGAACCCTAAGAATATGCCACTTTCTATAATCAGGATCAACAACTGATTTTGGCCAACTAACGAAATAATCAATCTAGTTTCAATTTCCTGCTCTTATGGCTCTACCAGACCAAGGCAGGTGTACCTTATTATCAATTATTTTTATCCTTTTGTGATCAATTAATAATATTTAGGCATATTATGATTGTAGTATTACTTCATTCGATCAATTTTGAACTAGCACAAGGTTTTAAATTGATTTGATTCTTTACTCCTACTCCTATCTTACTTTTCTAAAAAAAAAGAATAAACTGGAACTAAAAAAAATTCCTTTTATATATTTATGATTAGTGCCTCATCCAAGGTTATAAAGTCATTTAATCATGTTTATGATCTTATTCAAGTTATTCTACATTAATAGCATTCATACCTTATATGGACATGCAAGTATGTAATATTGTATGACTTTTCTTGTTAATCCAATTACTACCTTCAAATTGTTGTAATTTAATCAAATAGATTTTTAATTCTGTGTGATAGAACCCGATCAAATAATCACATAAAATAGTCAGAGTTGCTTTGATAAATTAGAATTATCCTTGATAATCAGTTTAAACATGTAAGAAGGAAATTGAATTGGAGACAATCACACACTATCTTATATTTAATAATCAACAAATAACTGAGCTATAAACTTTGGATTTTTGTATTATATCTACCACTGTAATGACAAGCTTCAAACTGTTACAATGTTTCTTTTCATAACAGCTTATAACAAAGAAATTAAGAAATATTTTGTTTAAAACAAGAAATTACTAGTAAGATGAAACATGATTTTAAAATAGTCAGAGAATTCAAACTAGCCTGTTATCAAGATACTACGACTAATAACCCATGACCCTTGTGTTTGGCAAGGTTATACTTTCAGTTGGGTAGGTCTCCCATTCATTGGGTGACATTCTTTGTTCTTAATTCTCGAGATCCTTCAAATGAGTAATCTCCCATTAGTACACTTCATAGTCACTGGGCCACTGAAAGTTAACGATGATAGGCATGTTCATCAAATGATCCTTCCATTTTTTGTTTGTTAGAATATGAACTTTTACAACAAACCAGGCATAACCAATATATAGAGTGATAATCCTATCCTGGAACACAATGAAGCACTAAACACTGATGTTTTTCTCCTCCTTCATGTGTGAAATGATCTTTTGCACCATCTGGCTGAAATCACTCTTCCAATCATTGAAGTCCCGAAGGTGTTTGTCCTTATCTATGATGGAAGGGACAATCCAATGTTGAAATGTGTTGAAGGAATCAACTTTGGCTCTTACTTTGTGCTCCTCATTTATGACATTCTGGAGTCCTTAATTGATGGTATGCACCATTTGCTTAGTTTCTTTTATCTTAGGAGAAACATTAGGATTTCTTTGAGTTACTCTACATAGAGTAACTAAAGTGATGTATGTCAGTTGCCATCTTTTTGACAAGTTCTCTAGTTTGGGCCTATCTTCTTTGAACACTTCTATCATCTTCAACAAAGTCTCATAACTTCCATACACTTCTTCCAATTTGTCAATTACAAGCTTGACCCTATATGATAGAATTTGTTCAGAAGTGTCCAAGGTTTATTATGGTATTCTTTGCAGGATCTCTTCATGGGCTACCCTCATATCCTGTATCTCCTTCTCATATCTTTTTTTTTCTTCATTCCACTCCTTGTTGTCCTCAATTTTATCAGGTGGCTGTCATGGGGCATTTTTATGCAGAACAATAGCCCTACTCTAGTTATTAGGTTGTTTTTCCATTTTTTCTTTCAACATGGCATTTTAAATATACAACCTATTTATTTCGTCATTCATATCTTTATGTCTTGCTTCCAATTTAGCTAATTTTCCTTGCATGTGTTTCATTCCATCTCTGGTGAACATTGCAGAGTGCATAGTCATAGTGGCTGCCTCTAATGGAGAGGTATCTTTCATGGTCTTTAGCATCATTTCCCCTTGTGTCTCCACTAAATCTACTAACTTTGGTTTATGATTTCTTTTAGAGCTCACCAATGAAACTAATACTTCAGTCTTGGGATTATACCATGTACCCCTTCATCTGAGTCAAATTCAACAATCAACATAGGATCTTCTCGTTGTCTCACCTGATCCAACAAGAACATTTGTTTGAGGGTCATTCCAGGAATAAGCAACATGTCACTTTTTAAAACCATCTCTCTCGCTTCTGAAGGAGTGCCATGTATTTCATCACATTTCATTTCTTTGAAGGTCTGAGCAACAATTCTTCCACTCCCATGAGGTTCATTTGTTTTCTTTCTACAAACCCCTTCATTTTTGCCTTTAACCAAAAATCTTTAAACTCTTGAGTATGGATGAAATCATCATCATCTAGGAACCTCGTGGACATAGCCACTCTTTCATCAGTAATATTAATAGGCTTTGCTTCTTTTGCAACCTGAGCTCTATAGCCATGTGTTTCATCATGATACCTTGGTGGATCAATGTGTGACTTCTCTATTGTTTCCTCTCCTCTCAAGGTTCGTAATGCACTAGCAGCTTCACCAGTGTCACCCTCTCCTTCAGATTTATCATAAGGCACCAGGGGGTCCAGATCAACCAACTTTTGTTTCTTGGTAGAGGGGAAATGAGAGAAATGTCCTCTATAGAATCATCATCTGATATAGTATGTATAATAACCCCTTGGGGTTTCTTAGGTGGAACATTGGCCTGTTTTGGTGGATATCCACTTGTGAGATTTTGCCAAGATCAAGAGCTCAATGAAATGTACAAAATAGAGACATAATATGGGACAAGAATAAACTCTATTCTCATCAATATAAAATGATCAATAACATGATTCAATAGTTACATACAATGTAGATGAGCTTGCTTATATAGGCAAGGCTAGGGATATGTGAGCACACAAACATGACATGTGGCTCAATAAGAAACAAGGGTAGGTAGGAAATAGGTGTGGGTAGGTAGGAGAAATAATATAATAGTCCACATGAGGTGGATCACCCACTGAATGTGAAGTGTAACAACAAGAGTGGAGTGTAACAACAAGATCAACACCATAAAAAGGGGGAATTTCTCCTACACACACTATCCCAATGTGGCACAAACACCTAAGTGTCTCATACCCAAACTACTATGAAATGCATTTCCTAAGTAAACTTAAGTAAGGTGTAATAATATCCATGATGAATAATTATTTACACCAACACCCCCCCTTAAGTGCAACTTAGGGGAATGCACTTAAGTCTACAATGCAACTAAGCAATGCAAGATGGGTCCTGGCTACGAGGCCATGTTAGGTACCCATGTACAAATGCAAATGCATGCAAACCAATGCAATGAAATCTCTCACAAAGTGGGGAAAGAGAGAAAAGCCCAATGGGAAAAAACCCTCCCCTAAAAGAGAGATGAAAAACATACAAGAGAACTCTCATAGAAGAATATGAGGAACAAAACCCCATGTGAGGAAAAAGTCCCCCCCATATGAGAGAAGAAGAGAAGTCAAACTGTGACCCCCCCTCAATGTGGAATCTGCACCAATGATAGAAGCTCGATGTATGAAGAAACTGCTCCACGATCATCGAACAACATTCCTCCCCTTAGGAAGAAACAAAACCAAAGGTGTATCCATGAAGTCTCCCCAATCATGAAGGGAAGATGTATGAAGAAAACTCATGATGAATGGAATCTCTGAAAACTGCTCAAGTGTCCCCATGTCGATGCTGAAAGATACCCCCTCCAAAGGTGGTAAACTGTGCCACACTACTAAAAAAGGCACTCCAAGATCTAGTGGAGATGGATGTAGAACATGTCCCAAAGACTCACATGTCTCCTCAAAAAATAAAGAGACCTCCTCCAACTACTGTACATAAGTATCCACAATCATGTCAACCTCAAAAGAATGATCATGTAGAGAATGAACAAGAGGGTCAGAGTGTTCCCTCGCATCAATCAAAGAAGGATCGTCTTCATCAAAGAGAAGATGAATGCCATCAATGATGTCTCCCAAATCTGCAATGTAGGATTCCATAAATAAACCTGCAATGTCTGTCAAGTAATCATCCCATGAATCTGAAGCTGGAAGACAATGAATATCTTGTTGCACTAAATCACATGAAGGCAAAACTGTCGCACTATCTGCATCATCAGGTGCAATAGGTGATGTGATATCAATATGAGGAGATGAAATACAAGGCTCAAGAATGGGGTCACATGTGAGAATCCCCATGTTCAAGTGTCCAAAGTTCTCCTCAAAATTTGAACCCTCACAAGAAGTGTGATCATCATGTGTAGAATCATCAAATGTGAAATCATCATCATCAACAAAATATGAAAAGGAGTGTAACCGAGATGCATGATCAACCACCCCAGTCGCAATGATAGCTATAGTCTCCAAGTCTCTAATGAAAACCGACTCAGGTGTGAACTCCACAACTCTCTTAGTTGCACCATGTGTGATTTGATAGATGGAAAGGAGATTGTTTGTCAAGTGGGGTACACACAACACATCATTGAAGGAGTTATCCCTAATGTCAATAGATCCTTTCCCAATCACATCCATGTATGTATGATTTCCCATCAAAATCTTTGGCATGGTGCAAGGCTCAAATGTAGAGAACATAGACTGCGAAGATGCCATATGATGAGAAGCCCCTGAATCTAGAAGCCATCTCTCTGAATCATGACTGATAGTAGCACATAGAGCTTTTCCTTTTCTTGTCCCAAAAGAGTGAGTCTTCCCACTTGTAGAAGCCATGAATGCTTTCCCTTTTCCTTTTGAATGTGAGGAAGTGGAAGTTGATGAATCATCCTTCTTGTAGACATTAGGCAAATCAATGTTATGCTTTTTGATGATATGTGTAAGCTCATCAATCTTTTTAAAGTGGCAACGACGCTCCTCATGACCAAACTTTTTACAATAGGCACAAGTAGGTCTCTCCCTCTTTGGTGAATTATCCCTCTTGGAAGAGGATGAATCTCCTTGTTGTGGAGAAGATGGTGCTTTTTCTTTAGGCTTTGATTGCCACTTCTTCTTGTTTGAGTTGTCCTTTCCTTGATTTCCTTTGTTCCCTTGATTTGCCACTAATGCTTGAGACTTAGAAGCCTTAAGAATGCCCATGCTTATCAACTTAGTTTGTTCCATCATCAACATTTCATTGAAAGCATCAAATGTAGGCATTTTGTAGCTTGAACCCATTGTCATCCTATGGGTTTGGAAACTAGAAACAAATGCTGCATATTCTTGTGGAAGCTTGCCTATCAAGTTGAATATCAATTGAGTATCCTTCTTATCAATGCCACAATATTTGAGTTGTGCCCTCAACTCATTTGCCTTAGTGACATAATCTTGTATAGTATCAAAGTTCTTGGGATCTAACATGGTGAGATCACTATCAATTTGATATCCCCTAATCTCATCAACTTGACCATACAAGTCTTGAAACTTTTGCCAAGCATCCTTGATTAGAGTACATTTCTCAATATGAAAAATGAGATCCTTTGATACATACTTTCTTAAGGTACCAATTGTCATGATATTTTTAGTGAGCCAATCCAAGTGACCAACTGGATCAACCTTAGGATCAGCGGGAGCAACAATAGCTCCATCAATGTAATGAGTGAGTCCTTTTTCCATAAGTTTACTCCATGCATCAATTTTCCAAGTAGCATACTTATGTGGAGTTAAGAGAGGAAACTTAGAAGAACCCATAGCAGCAAAAAGGAAGGAACGCAAGAGCACAAAAGCACAAGAGACACCCCCCCAAATACCCTCCAAAAATGATGATTTTGGCACTTTATATGTAGTGCGTGTACAATAGGCCACTTGCAAACAATGGCAAGGTGGACTTCTGATTTCAATTTACAAATTCTCAAAATGAGATCTAAGAGACTTCAACAAATACTGCTAGTGATCTAAACTGAGATCCAAGAAAAATACAAGTACCAAATATGCCAAAAATGGCCAAATACTGAAAGTACAATTTCTACTTAAAATCACTACAAATAGATGGCAGATTATGAAAGTAGATGAAAAAATATACACTTTCAAAAAAAATGGCACTTGAAAAGGAGTCCATATGAGCCCAAACGAAGCCTCCAAAGCTGTAAAAATTAGGATTTCATGATTTCCAAAACACTTGTATCCGAGAAACATAAAACTCCTGTACCACTATACAGATCACAGAATTCTACCCCAAAACAAAAAAAATTGCTTGAAAAAATGAGTCCGGATGAGTGAGATATCGCTATTTGAAAAATGCCTGCAAAATTATAATTTCTGGAAAATTTCCACCGCAGCTTCAAACTTCAAATGCCTCTAGATTTGGCTTCTAAAGTCCGATTTGGATGAAACAAAAGGCAAAAATAACTTTCTTGGACCTCCTCAATCCAATGGTAACTTCAGATTTGATCCATCAAGCTACAATAATAACCTACAATAGAAAATTCCAAAATGCAAACCCCAAATAGCATCAAATTTCTCTCAATTGGCAAACCATTGACACTCTAATGGCTCTGATACCATGTGAGATTTTGCCAAGATCAAGAGCTCAATGAAATGTACAAAATAGAGACATAATATGGGACAAGAATAAACTGTATTCTCATCAATAGAAAATGATCAATAACATGTTTCAATAGTTACATACAATGTAGATGAGCTTGCTTATATAGGCAAGGCTAGGGATATGTGAGCACACAAACATGACATGTGGCTCAATTAGAAACAAGGGTAGGTAGGAAATAGGTGTGGGTAGGTAGGAGAAATAATATAATAGTCCACATGAGGTGGATCACCCACTGAATGTGGAGTGTAACAACAAGAGTGGAGTGTAACAACAAGATCAACACCATAAAAGGTGGAATTTCTCCTACACACACTATCCCAATGTGGCACAAACACCCAAGTGTCTCATACCCAAACTACTATGAAATGCATTTCCTAAGTAAACTTAAGTAAGGTGTAATAATATCCATGATGAATAATTATTTACACCAACACCACTGCCTATTGATTTGCCATATATCTTTTTAAAATTATTTAAACACAACTCAATTATTTTTAACTCATTTGTTTCTTCATCATGGAATCTAGTGAAAGTGGGGTCTCTTTTTTTTCTTTCCTCTTCTATCCTAGCTATGACCTGCCACTTTTTTCTTCTTTGCACAATTTCCCCATATGATGTAATATTTATGACCAAGTCTTTATCTATTGGGACTTCATGTATAACTTATTTAATAACAAAACCAATGTGGTTTTTAGGATCACACATTCTTTCCTTACTAGGCTTTAGCAATAAATTGGTTTTTATGCAATTTTGTAACTTATCCAACATGTTGGAGCCAATAGAAAATCCATCAAATGACATATGATGAGGCATGCATGTCTCCTTTCTCCTTGGTGCAATCAACTCCCTTTCTAGCCATAACATTTTCCACACAAACTCCAAGAATGCAAGTTTGTCTGATACAAACATAGGTATCAAATGGGGAGTTTGGGGGCACCCATAGACCCTAATAATAGTATTCTCCCCCATATAAAACCAATCTGTAAAGTTGTGAGTGTGACCCTTCTGTGGGTCACAAGCTAGGGGCCTTAATACTTTCTTTATTTTAGGTGATAGTCTGCCAACTAAATGATTGAAAACACAAAAAATAGTGACAACAACAGAATCACAGAAGACCTTGTAATCTGTATCTCCTATCCCATATATAACACCAAAATTATATTGGGAGCCTATTTCCCTTTTCATCCACAATTCCTAGTTTTAGCCTTTGTGTTGAGGCTTGTTTGTTTTTAAATAGGATCAAATAACATAATAAAGAATAGTGATAGAAATTATTTATTTTCTTCTCCTTCCACACCACCAGCTGCTCATGTAAATTTTTCTCAATTTTGGAGGCAAAATCAGATTTGAGGTTTACCTCAGAATTTTGTATTCTCATTTCCATGTACATTAGAGATATTGGAATTTTATCCCTAGCATCCTCTCCCAATATCTAACATAAGGCAAAGTAGGTCTTCTAGATGTATCCAAGAAAATTGTCGATAGGGAAAGGCTCAGTGCCTGCCACCATTAGAGGTTGATTATTTACACCTCTTCTCCTTTGGTGTGGGGGCTCATCCTTTTGGAATGTCTTATATAACCTATTGTAGTCCATGGAAAACTATTTTAGTTCCACCTTAATGAGGGCTTGTTTGTTTAACATGAAACAATCAATGATAACAGTTAGTAATTACCAACAAAGGGTTCCCACTTGGCATCCTCAAAACTCTAGTGACAAGATGATAATGGTCTACCAATATTCTAATTAGCTCACGGTCTACAAATTTTTTTAGCACAATTAATTTTGCTCAATCTGTCCAGGGGTTCGAGACTGGGATCTTCTCGTCTTTGTTCTTGTAGAAATACCAAAACATATCTCTCCTCAAAATTATAATTATGACATCCTTGCAACCTTCCATGTGATCCTTGAACACATTTTTTACCCTATATCTACCGAGTCAAGAAATGCATCCAACAATGTTTTTTAGATAGGCCTTTTAGCCAGGTTTGTGATCCTAGGTTTTCTATCTGAACCCTCTTCATTCCTAGAGCTTTTTCCCTCCCCAATTTCACTTTTTCTCTTAAGCATTTTATTTGTACTCCTTACTCTAAATTCAAATACTTATAGAAATGTAGTAGCTTAAAGAGGAATTTGGGTACTTGTGCTTATCACTTTCATCTCGACTCATTCCTCCTCGCTGTAGAGCTCAACCAACACAATTCTCAAGCTTGTGATGAAAATTACAAGTTGAAACTTGATTCTTAATGGTGAGCTTTGGGGTCTTTTCTGCATTTAATTCCTTTGTGTGATTTAGCACTTTGCCACCATTTTTTTAGAATTATAATGATGTCATCACCAACTTGCTTCGACTTATTGTTTTCACTATTTTGCAAACAAGTGTCACCATCCCTATTTTATTTTTATGAAATACTGACAACACTTATTGCTATATCATTATACTTCCTTTTGTTGGCAAGAGACACTGCATGTATATTGAGATGTTGTCATTGATGGAAACTCACATAAGAATTATCATCCGTAATTCATGTTTTCATTATTCTGGAAGATTGATTGGAGATTGATCAAGTATTGGTGAGGTCTGGTGAGAACAGTGTATCCGACAGAGTGTATAGTGTTTTGGTTGGCAGATTATTTTAGTTGAGTATTTTGCTTTGCGGACATGGGAGATGTGTTGTGGATATGCAGTTTACCTTATTCTAGGTTTGTGGCCTTCGGTGTTAATTTTTGTGTAAGTTAGAAGATCTGGTAATCATGTTTTGGCAAGAGCAATGCATATCTATGGTAACGTGTGGTATCTCACTATGCAGATCTTGCAAATTGATTTTTACAGTTGATTATGCATTCGAGGTTGATGAGCTAACCCATGGGAAGCATGCATACATTTTTTTTTGGTCTGCTTAGTTGTTTTTGGATCAGATTGAGCCAACTTGTGAACACCTTTCATGTTTTGTGATGTGTTCTTGGAGGCGACATGGTGGTGACCTAAATTGGTGATGCAAATATATAAGACAGGTTTATTTGATCATTTTTTAGATAGATGGTTATGTGGGATATATGTATGAATGATTATGCATAGTTTCACGTGTGCTAAGTGAAGATTGGTGCTCTGGTATGTTGCAGAATATTAGATCAGAGCAACATTGCAGAGAAGAGTAAGAATATGTTTTATGCTTAATCGAAACTATAATCAGGCATTTGTTGATGCTATTTCATAGTTCAAACTACATTTTAATCTCTTACAAACATTTTTTAAGGCAGTGAGACTTTCGGGTTGTAGCCTTTATTGTAAACATTGAGAAGTGAGCTCTAGGAAGTGTGCTTGAATGCATGTGCATTCCCCTTATGTAATTTTTCTATACTTTTAGTAGAGTATGTTAATATTGTGGGTTAGAATCCCACTGTGGTTTTTCCCTTAAACAGGTTTCCACATAAAAATCTTGGTATTATGGTGTTGCTGATCTTTGCTTTGTGTTTCAACACTTTAATTATCTTCATATGCATTAAGTGGTTTAAAGGATAGATTGTAAAAGTTAAAAATTGTAGAACACTAATTCACCCCACCCTCTCAGTGTTCATTGATTCCAACAATTAGTATTAGAGCCTATCTCCTCGAAAGGAGTCTAACATCTTGAGGAAGATCTAGGAAGGTGAATCAATGGATTTCGATAGTCTTAGAAAGAAGTTGGTTGTTGCTCTTGAAGATATTTATCATGCACAAGATGAGAACTGACAAATGAAAGCAAATCTCAAAGATGTTGAAGAATACATTGAAACATTGAAGGATCAATTGAACAAATCAAGAGAAAAGAGAAAGAAACTTGTTGATCAGCTTAAGAAGAAGGAAATTCAGAGCATTGACAAAGAAGCCTTGAGGGAAAAGACAAAAGAATGTGATAGACTAGCTAGAATGAATACAATCCAGAAGAATGAAATGGAAGCTATTGTGATGAGATTGACAAAAGAGATTGAAAAAAGGAAGAAGAATGAAGAAAAGCTTTCTCACTTCCTAAAAGACAAATTTGAAGAATGTTGTAGACTTGAGAGTGAGAATAGACAACTAAAGCTTGACCTACAAGATGCTAGACAACATGAGAAAGATATTGAAAGACATATCATTCTTATTAGATATGATCTTGATGTTGCAAATGAATACAAGGAGAAGTTATAGATCAGTTCAACTAAGATTGATGAGATGCTTGCAAGTTAGAAGAATCCTAATGACACTCAAGGTCTTGGTTTTGAGAAAGGTGAAAACTCTAAGTCAACACAACAGAAGAACAACTCAAGAAGGCTTCTAATAAGACAACCTAATACTCATAAATTTAATGGAAATTGTTTTATTTGCAATAAATTTGATCATATGGCTAGTCAATGTAGAAATAGGATTATCAATAATGGTTCATCTTTTACCAGTCAATGTTTCAAATGCAATAAGTATGGTCATAAGGCAAATGTATGCAGAAGTATGATGATTAACTTTCAAGATAAGAGAAATGTCAGATGTTATGCATGTGGTATGTTTGGCCATGTTGCTAATCAATGCAAATCAAGAAGAAATCAGATGAATTTCAGACCTATGCAAGGAAATGTTGTTTTCTATGCTTACAACAAATCTGGTCACATTGCTAAATATTGTTGAAGCAGAAATGTGAATAGGAGAGGTTTGGAAGACAAGAATAAGAATGAGAAGCCAAATAATAAAGGAAAAGAAAAAGTTATGGAGATCAGAGATTAGATGAAGAAGACATGGGTTAAGAAGACTGATTCAGAGGCAGGAAGTGGGTCCACACCTAATTTTGGTGTTGGAACTACATCCTGTAACTATACCTAGGCATCCGACCTTGGGGGACTTATAATGCAAATCTTTCAAACCCCTTGTTTGAAGATTCGTGCCTGTTTTCAACAGGTTGTAGAAGTATTTATGATTGCAAATATTTGTGGTAGAATTCCAAAATATTTGAACCTATTTGAAGATCCGATGAAGAATTTATGACAGACATAGAGCATCCAGAAGAATTAGGGCAGAGTGCATTTATTGTAGTGAAAAGTTAGGTCTATGACAAGTAAAAGGTAACTTTTCCTCTTCATTCCTCACTTTGCGATTGAAGAGAAGAAGTAGAGAGAGCTCTGTGAAGAAGGCAATCAAGTAAAATTTGGTGTTATTGATTTCCAAAGGGATTTGGTGAGTAAACCTAATCCAACATTAAAGGTATTTATTAGTGAAAATCCCCTTTCGGTTGACGGTCGCATCTGGTATCGCAACCCCTTGTTGACATTTTTGATGTTTATGTTGTGATTGTCATTGATGGACACACACTTGTATTGAGAACCCCTTTATATGTATGAGCTCATGCTCAACCGATATTTGTTCCAACCGATATGTTGTATTCTAGTCTTTAGACTAGTAGTGATTTTGCAGAATGTGTTTCCCGATCTGAAGCGGCATGTCGACCCCAAGCGGTTCGCAGATCACAAGCGGTACGAGGAAGCAAAGCGGCACAACACATTCTTACCAGTCTTCATTTTTGTCAAACCGGCAACCAATATTTTGTATGAACTGGTAATACTCTGTGATGAGTTACCAACTGACATTTTGTGATGAGTTACGCCGACACATTAACGGTGATTCTTGTGTCATGTTACTGAGTATATCTAGATTCATTGAACCTAGGAAATTGTAATGCAATCCTATTGGACCGACATGAAATCAGATTCCTTTAAAAGGACATCATGTCTAGGGTTTTTATGTTGTTGAAGTAGTTGCGAAAAGGATTAATGTTGAGCTAGGGTTTAAGGTGGATGTTGAGTTATTGGAAGAGCGATCTTATCTAAGAAGATCGAGTTGTAACTAAGAGAGAGATAGAGAAGACTGAAGTAATGCTGGAATGCATTAGCTGTGAGCAATATTGGATCTAACCAAGCAGTTTGTGCTATTAGATAGATCAAACACTTGTTGATTACTCACATCTTTAACAAGTCAGTAGCCCTTAATCGGGTAGGCCTCAAAGCCTTTGTAAAATCCTCTAACAAGGTGGTTCACACATGTGAATCTAAAATCCTCTAACAAGGTAGTCTTTAATCGGACTTATCTCCTAACAGAGATTGAGATTCCTAACAGGATCTGTTCTGGTGAAGAACATTGTAAGACCTTAACCTGTCTGACCTTAACCGGTTTGACCTTAACCGGTCTGGTTTCTATTCTGCAGATAGTGACTTGTGAGTTCCATCTCACCGTGGTTTTTTCCCAGTTGGGTTTCCACGTCAAATATCTTGTGTTATGGTTGTATTGCTTTTGTGGGTGAATGTTTTATTCGCATTTTGGTTTGTATGTGTAGTAACCGGTTTGACTGTCAGACTGCTTTACCAATTTATCTTTAGACTATGTAAGTGTTTTAGTGCAAAGATTTTTAGCATACTAATTCACCCCCCCTCTTAGTATTCATCAATTGGTATCAGAGCCAACCTTTCTATAAGTTTAACCACTTGGAAAGAGATATGGGGGAATACACCTTGAGGGAACTTACTCAATGACTCACTAAGTCTGAGCAAGCGTATGATGATCTTATGGTCAAATACAAGGCATCTCAAGCAAAAAGAAGAGAACATGCAGAGAGGCTGATGGAACTATCTGAAAGTAGTTCTGAAGATGAAGCTAACATGGAAGTTATGATTGCTGAAGTGAATAAGCTTAATGATTCAAACTCCAATTTGAGAAAGGAGTTGGAAGGACTGACTATTCGGTTTAGTCAAGAGCTTGAGAACCAGAGAAAAGCTGAAGATCTGGTAAAAGACAGAGATCATGAGATCTCCAAGTTGAAACATGAGATTAGTGCACTAACTGCTCGCCTTCATGAGAGTAGAATGGAAAAAGAAGACATGCAAGGTGAACTGAGCATTGCCATCTCTGAAAATGCAAGTCTTATGGAGACAAACACTGCTATTTCCAAAGAACTCTTTGAGTCAAAGGAAATACTTGCTAAGTTTGGCAAAAGTACAGTCAGGCTAGAGCAAAAGCTTGAGTCATCTAGACCGGCAAAGAATACCAATGGTCTTGGTTTTTCTGGACATGAGGAAGGAGAATCCTCAGGAACAAATGCTGAAGCATCAAAGAAGCAACCGACACTCAAAGGAAAAGGTAAGCAAAAATTCAAACCTGTTTGCTTTAACTGTCTTAAAGAAGGACACACTGCCAATGTATGTAGGAGCAAAGCCTACAATAATTTTCCTTATTTTATCAACAATGTACCTAGATCCAATAAGTTCAATGGTCATTGTTATGCATGCAACAAGTTTGGGCATAGAGCATTTGAATGCAGGTCTGTAATGGATAACACTGGAAGATATCCTCAGAGGACCCAAGGAACTGGTCCTGAATCTTTTATGAACCGGAACCACAACCGATTTAATGTCTTCAATTATCAGTCAAGAAGCGGTGGTCATCAAGCAGCAACCAAATGGAGAGAAAATTGTATGATCTATCATGGTCATGGTCACACTGCTGCAACATGGAGAAGGAAGAATGGAAACATGTACAATGGACCTTGGAGAGCACCTAGACTTGTTTGCTATCACTGCAACAAACCGGGTCACATTGCAAGATTCTGCAGAAGCAGAAAAAGTATATCAGATGATATACCAGTCACTCAGGAAGGAGAAATAGATGTTGAAAAAGTTCAAGGAGACATGAAGAAAACATGGAAGAAGAAACCAATATTGTCGGAGGAGGAACCGGTTTCTGCACCTAGTGTGGAAATATCAGAACCGACAAACTAAGCCTCAAAGGCTTAGGGGGAGCAAACGGCGAAATGCTTTCGAACCCCCGGTTGACACCGGTAAAAGACCTTAACCGGTATGCTACACCTGTCGCTTGGCAGAAGACCAGAAATGGTAAAAAGGCAAATTAGGGTTTACGCCCTAATAGAGGAGCATTAATGATGGTAGGTGAGAGACATGTATAAATGCATTTTTCAAATCATTTCTCACTATCTGTTTTCGAGCGAAGAAAAGTTTTCAAGTGCAGAGCGAAGAAAAGGCGATTTGAGCATTAGATCTCAAGAAATTGGATAACTTTGAAACAGATTCAAATCTAGTTTGCAAGCGGTAGTGGAGAGCTCAAAGCGGTGATTTGGCATCTGACGGAGAGCAAATTAAAGCAGAATCGGGAAGCCCTAAATTCTCATTTGAAAGGTATTTTTTGTGTTCTTGAAATACTCTTCAATGGCTTTCGCATCTCATACCAGTTCAAGCACATCCATTGAGTCAAAAAGTTTCATTCAGAGGAAGTCCAAATATAATGCTTTGTCACAAGTTCCAGCTGGAGTCATAGTCGAAGAAGGAATTTTAGACTATATTGATTGCAAGATAGAAGACCTAGGGTCCTTAGCCATTCATACTCAATTAGGTCTATTTTGCGGAAAGGACAAAAGGATCAAACCAGAGTTCAGTATCTTAGAGAAGAAGAAACTCCATAATGCGGTATATTTTCTGGAAGACTTCACAGAGGATCACATCAGGATCATCTTGAGCAGAGTCCATGGTGACAAGATGTACCTAGAGAGAACACATGATATCACGCCTGAGGCAATTCATGCAGTCACCGGTTTCTGCAACACAGGGGAAGTGCCAGCCCTGAGAATGGTAAGCAAAATGGAAATGACCAAGCTAACCGGTTCAACAAGTGATTCACGAGGTATGACAGTTAATCCTATCAAGGATGAACTGGTAAAATATGCCTGCATGGTGATAGGCTACAGAACATTCTCAGCCAGCAGGATTAATTATGTATCTGCTGTAGCGGTAAATGCCGCTTACCGGATGATTATAGAGGATAAATCATTTGACTTATGCACCGGTATGCAGAGGCAACTCCTGTTAAATCTTAAGGCAATCAAAAAGGACAATTCACTGAGATTTAAGTTTGGACAACTACTAGTAGGGTTGTTTTTCTATTTTCAAGGCTACTTTCCGGGTGTAGGAGATGTCCAGTGGTCCCCTGACCAACCGGTAACCAAGCAGATAAAGGAAAGTGTGTAAGCCATTGGAACTGGCTACCCTGAGGTATTGAACAAATACTTTGATGAGTTCAGAAGAAAGATGAGTCAGAGGGTACGAATCTCAGGTGACATAGTGAAGAAGTATGAAGATGACATCTGTTTCACTATTCAGGTGGACAAATGTCTAATGGAGGCTGTTAAGCCTAGAATGGAGGAAGTGGAGCCTATGGGCTATGAGGTCATGTTTGACATGCTGTAAGGGTATGCTTCAACCCTTATTGCCTCGCCTCTTGATCTAAAGGCTAAGCGAACTGGAACCTACTTGGAGAGGATCGCACCGGTTGAAGAACCATCGGTGAAGGAGGGAAAAGAATCGACAACTAAGAAAGCTAAGGTAGTGCCTGTAGCATCAGCACCAGCTACCACTGAGACTCTAAGAGTGACCAAGCGGTCACCGGCAAAGAAGAAACTGGAGGTAACACCGGCAAAAGTCTTCGAAAGAAAGAGGAAGACTAAGGCAAATGAACCCGACTCCGAAGAAACCGAGTCTGATGAACAGCCAAAGAAGGCTAGACAGACCAAGAAGGTGAAGAAGAATGAACTGACAACATCTGCACCGGTAAATATAGATATCTCCTCTTACAAACCTTTGACACATTGTCAAAGAACAGTAAAGAATATTAGGAGAAAGTTACTTCATGATTTAATAGATTATTATGATGAATTCAATAGTGAAGAAAAAGATGAAGTACTGCAGGAAATCATTCTTTATTTATGTAAAAATGATCGGTCACCATCAGAGATTAAATCTCAGACACCAGATTCATTATTTAAAGCATTGGATAACAAATGACACATTGCCATTGAAAAGGAACAAGAGATTAGGGAGAAAGTTTTTGCACAGTACTTCCCTGAACTCTCAAATTCAGAATTATTTGATGTATTGGATCAAAATAAAGGTCTCTTCTTCACAAGGAGAAGAAGACTCCGGTTGTTGGAAGGGAGAGTTGATGATGTAGAAAAGGATACACATCAACACATGGCCCATGCTATCAGCTTTCACAAAGCTCGAATGGCCAACCTCAAAGCGGAAAAGGAACCGGTTATTTCCAAACCAGATGAGGTTTTTGATGAGGAAGGAAACCTAGTGGAGGAACCAATCGACACCATAAATGTCGATGCCTTGGATATAGAAGATGTCACTCAGGACATACCTTCTAAGGGAACTGAACAGGGGCAACTGGTCGATCAGTGTGGTGAACAAGCTGTGGACACACAACAAGCGGCAAAAGAACAGGAAGAGAAAAAGAAGAAGGATGAAGATGAGAAACAGAGAAAAGAGGAAGAGGAGAAAAGAAAAGATGAAGAGAAGAAGAAGCAAGAAGAAGAAAGGAAGAAGAAGGAAGAAGAGGACAAGGAAGAAAAGTAGAATAAGGAAGAAGAAGAAAAGAGAAAGAAGGAAGAAGAGAAGAAGAAGAAGGAAGAGGAAGAGAAGAAGAAGGAAGAGGAAGAAAAGAAAAAGGAAGAGGAAGAGAAGAAGAAAAAGGAAGAGGAAGAGAAGAAGAAGAGGGAAGAAGAAGAAAAGGAAGAGCAGAAGAGGAGAGCATAGGAGAAGAAAAAGACAGAGGAAGACAAGGAAGAAGAGAAGAGAAGAGAAGTGGAAAAGAAGAAAACTGAAGAAGCCAAGGAATGAGAAGTAGGAAAAAGCTCTCAGGTGGAGACTCCGAAGGCAACCGGAAGTCAACCCTCACCGGTTGATCTCTCTAGTCCTATCGATCTCCAATCTGAAAGTGAGTCAGAG